>NW_025334608.1:0-370684 GCF_014858855.1 Bufo gargarizans | reverse complement strand
GTGGCGCAGCGCGCTCCGCTAAGCATCCAGCCCGGCTCCTGTCAGTGGATTCTGCTCTTATAAATATAACTGAGCCCCATCATTCTCGGCTGTCAGGAAACTAGATTTTAAGTGTTCAATAGATGCTTTAAATGTCAGCGGTGACATAAAGCCGAGCGTATGTCACTGGAAAGTCACTGACTGATCACGTCTGGATTCCTTAAGAAGTAGTGAAATTCCCTGGAATATATTTAAACTCTCTTCTCTGCCTGTCATCCCCTGATCCTCCATTATCATACACCATATGCTGTGCCACGGAGCGTGGCTGCTAAAGACATCTCATTGTGGACAAGTCCATGTTGTAAACAGGTGCCTCAGATATCTTCTCAGGGTGTGAATTTCAAGGGACCTTCTATCGAAGAGACATGAGCCATGGAAATGTGACACTTAGAACCCGGCTTTCATGAAAGATTTGGGAATTAAACCATGTAATTGATGCTTAATCATTGTGTAAAATAAATGTAGGCAGCTTATATTGTATACAAACTGTGTCCATACATTACTTATACTGTACTGAGCCTCAGCTACAGCCTGTATTATACTCCAGAGCTGCACTCACTATTCTGCTGGTGCAGACTCTATGTACATACATTACTTATCCTGTACTGATCCTGAGTTACATCCTGTATTATACTCCAGAGCTGCACTCACTATTCTGCTGGTGCAGTCACTGTGTACATACATTACTTATCCTGTACTGATCCTGAGTTACATCCTGTATTATACTCCAGAGCTGCTCTCACTATTCTGCTGGTGCAGTCACTGTGTACATACATTACTGATCCTGTACTGATCCTGAGTTACATCCTGTATTATACTCCAGAGCTGCACTCACTATTCTGCTGGTGCAGTCACTGTGTACACACATTACTTATCCTGTACTGATCCTGAGTTACATCCTGTATTATACTCCAGAGCTGCACTCACTATTCTGCTGGTGCAGTCACTGTGTACACACATTACTTATCCTGTACTGATCCTGAGTTACATCCTGTATTATACTCCAGAGCTGCTCTCACTATTCTGCTGGTGCAGTCACTGTGTACATGCATTACTTATCCTCTACTGATCCTGAGTTACATCCTGTATTATACTCCAGAGCTGCACTCACTATTCTGCTGGTGCAGTCACTGTGTACATATATTACTTATCCTCTACTGATCCTGAGTTACATCCTGTATTATACTCCAGAGCTGCACTCACTATTCTGCTGGTGCAGTCACTGTGTACATACATTACTTATCCTGTACTGATCCTCAGTTACATCCTGTATTATACTCCAGAGCTGCACTCACTATTCTGCTGGTGGAGTCACTGTGTACATGCATTACTTATCCTGTACTGATCCTGAGTTACATCCTGTATTATACTCCAGAGCTGCACTCACTATTCTGCTGGTGCAGTCACTGTGTACATAGTAACATAGTACATAAGGCCGAAAAAAGACATTTGTCCATCCAGTTCGGTCTGTCATCCTGCAAGTTGATCCAGAGGAAGGCAAATAAAACCTGTGAGGTAGAAGCCAATTTTCCTCACTTTAGGGGAATAAAAATTCCTTCCCGACTCCAATCAGAATAACTCCCTGGATCAGCGACCCCTCTCTAGTAGCTATAGCCTGTAATATTATTACGCTCCAGAAATACATCCAGGCCCCTCCTGAACACTGGTAGTGTACTCACCATCACCACCTCCTCAGGCAGAGATCTCCATAGTCTCACTGCTCTTACCGTAAAGAATCCTCTTCTATGTTTGTGTACAAACCTTCTTTCCTCCAGACGCAGAGGATGTCCCCTCGTCACAGTCACAGTCCTGGGGATAAATAGATGATGGGAGTGATCTCTGTACTGACCCCTGATGTATTTATACATATTAATTAGATCTCCTCTCAGTCATCTTTTTTCTAAAGTGAATAACCCTTATTTTGATAATCTTTCAGGGTACTGTAGTTGCCCCATTCCAGTTATTACTTTAGTTGCCCTCCTCTGGACCCTCTCCAGCTCTGCTATGTCTGCTTTGTTCACTGGAGCCCAGAACTGTACACAGTCCTCCATGTGTGGTCTGACCAGTGATTTGTAAAGTGGTAGGACTATGTTCTCATCACAGGCATCTATGCCCCTTTTAATGCAACCCATTATCTTATTGGCCTTGGCAGCAGCTGCCTGACACTGGTTTTTGCAGCTTAGTTTGCTGTTTATTAAAATTCCTAGATATTTTTCCATGTCAGTGTTACCCAGTGTTTTACTATTTAATAAGTACGGGTGACTTGCATTATTCCTTCCCATGTGCATAACTTTACATTTGTCAGTGTTAAACCTCATCTGCCACTTATCTGCCCAAGCCTCCAGTCTATCCAGATCGCTCTGTAGTAGTATAGTGTCCTCTGTAGTATATATACAGTATACTGTCCGCTGTAGTATATATACAGTATACTGTCCTCTGTAGTATATATACAGTATACTGTCCTCTGTAGTATATATACAGTATATTGTCCTCTGTAGTATATATATACAGTATACTGTCCTCTGTAGTATATACACAGTATACTGTCCTCTGTAGTATATATACAGTATACTGTCCTCTGTAGTATATATACAGTATATTGTCCTCTGTAGTATATATATACAGTATACTGTCCTCTGTAGTATATACACAGTATACTGTCCTCTGTAGTATATGGACAGTATACTGTCCTCTGTAGTATATATACAGTATACTGTCCTCTGTAGTATATATACAGTATACTGTCCTCTTCAGTGTTAATTACTTTACACAGTTTAGTGTCATCTGCGAAAATTGATACTTTACTATGCAAGCCTTCTACAAGATCATTAATACATATATTGAAGAGAATAGGGCCCAGTACTGACCCCTGAGGTACTCCACTAGTGACAGTGACCCCTCCAATACTGACCCCTGAGGTGCCCCACTAGTGACAGTGACCCAATCTGAGTGAGTACCATTAATAACCACCCTCTGTTTTCTATCACTCAGCCAGTTACTTACCCACTTACAGACGTTTTCTCCCAGTCCGAGCATTCTCATTTTATATACTAACCTTTTATGTGGTACAGTGTCAAATGCTTTGGAGAAGTCCAGATATACGACATCCATTGATTCGCCGCTGTCAAGTCTAGAACTTACCTCCTCATAGAAACTGATTAAATTAGTCTGACATGACCGATCCCTCACGAAGCCATGCTGATATGGCGTTATTTGCTTATTTCCATTAAGATGCTCTAAGATAGCATCTCTCAGAAAACCTTCAAACAGTTTACCCACAACAGATGTTAAACTTACCGGCCTATAGTTTCCAGGCTCTGTTTTTGGACCCTTTTTGAATATTGGCACCACATTTGCCATGCGCCAATCCTGTGGGACATTCCCTGTCAATATAGAATCTGCAAATATCAGAAATAAGGGTCTGGCTATGACATTACTTAATTCCCTTAGGATACGGGGGTGTATGTCATCCGGTCCTGGCGATTTGTCTATTTTAATCTTTTTAAGTCGCTGATGTACTTCCTCCTGGGTCAGACAGGACACTTTTAATGGGGAATTTATTTCAACATTCGGCATGTCATCTGACAGTTTATTTTCCTCAGTGAATACATTGGAGAAAAAAATATTTAACAGCTTTGCTTTCTCCTCGTCGCTCTCTGCGACTCCCCCCTCATTATTCTTTAAAGGGTGGACACCTTCAGATTTATACTTTTTAACATTTATATAATTGAAGAACATTTTAGGGTTAGTTTTACTCTCTTTGGCAATTAATCTCTCGGTCTCTAGTTTGGCCGCTTTTATTTGTTTTTTACATGTTCTATTTTTTTCCTTATAGTTTTTTTTATAGTTTTTCAGTGCTTCCGTGCTACATTACATTACTTATTCTGCACTGATCCTGAGTTACATCCTGTATTATACTCCAGAGCTGCACTCACTATTCTGCTGGTGCAGTCACTGTGTACATACATTACATTACCTATCCTGTACTGATCCTGAGTTACATCCTGTATTATACTCCAGAGCTGCACTCACTATTCTGCTGGTGCAGTCACTGTGTACATACATTACATTACCTATCCTGTACTGATCCTGAGTTACATCCTGTATTATACTCCAGAGCTGCACTCCCTATTCTGCTGGTGCAGTCACTGTGTACATACATTACATATCCTGTACCGATCCTGAGTTACATCCTGTATTATACTCCAGAGCTACACTCACTATTCTGCTGGTGGAGTCACTGTGTACATACATTACTTATCCTGTACTGATCCTAAATTACATCCTATATTATACTCCAGAGCTGCACTCACTATTCTGCTGGTGCAGTCACTGTGCACATACATTACTTATCTTGTACTGATCCTGAGTTACATCCTGCATTATACCCCAGAGCTGCACTCACCATTCTGCTGGTGCAGTCACTGTGTACATACATTACTTATCCTTTACTGATCCTGAGTTACATCCTGTATTATACTCCAGAGCTGCACTCACTATTCTGCTGGTGCAGTCACTGTGTACATACATTACTTATCCTGTACTGATCCTGAGTTACATCCTGTATTATACCCCAGAGCTGCACTCACTATTCTGCTGGTGCAGTCACTGTGTACATACATTACTTTACTTATCCTGTACTGATCCTGAGTTACATCCTGTATTATACTCCAGAGCTGCACTCACTATTCTACTCTATGTCTTTCCTCTGCATTGTGCTGTTACATATAGTGTACTATGGACAGGAGATATATTTCTTAGTTCCTCCTCAGAATATAATGACAACTTGAAGACTCCTAGAAAAAGCTGGGTGACAACCCAAAGCACATTGTAAGGGTAGTGGTTGTCAGAAAATTCAAGGTGCGTCAGAATTGAATATTAGATGTCACCCAGACTCAGGGGGTCTCTTTTCAGGAGGGGTCGCTCATATTCCTGGTAGCACTGCAGCCGTGCTCTCCGCTTCTTGATGATTCCCTGTCACTAGTGGTTCATAGGAGCCAATACATTCTAGTACTGTATGGAGCGCTCGCTCCGTACAGTATTGAAAAGAAGTTTTATGCAAATCGACTTCGGATGTTTCATCCACAGTTGATTCGCTCATCCCTACCTGTCACAGAAGGCAGACCCTGAGGGGATATGACAGGGACATGACACCAGATATAGTCCTGTCTGCTCGCGGTATAATCAGACATCGCAGCTCTGCCGCCATATACACCCTGCCTGCGGTCCGCAGCCCCTGAATATCATATCTTATCTCTGTCAGTGTGCAGACAAAATGCAATAAATAAAAATGAGGCGTCTGAAATGAGCTGTGAAATAAAGAAGAGGCTGAGAGGCGGAATATTGTGCTGAGGCACCAGAAGCACCCTCCGATTTCTCTGCGGCGATGAATTCTAAGTGAGGAGGGACCGAAACAGGGCGAGGGTCAGCGGAAAGGGACAAGTGCGGATAGTTTTTTCCTTGGGGGCTGTGTATGGCGGAGTATTAAAAGAGATTTCTATTTGGGCAAAGCGTGAGACATGAGGTATGCAGTGCCTCAGTCATAACTCTCACATGGGTTAGAGGACCAGTCTAGTGTCATATTATGTAGTTACATAGATAGTGCGGATGAAAAAAGACACAAGTCCATCATGTTCAACCAAGAAATGGACGGGGGGGGGGGGGGGGGGGGGGGTGACCCAGATTTCTTCTACACATTTACAGAAACATTAATGTTAATTTATTCTTAGAATTCATCTAAGTCTCTTTAAAACTGTCCACTGTCACTGCTGTGACCACGTCCCGAGGTGACTGCTTCACAGTTTTTTATGATAAAGAATCCTTGACGCTTCTGGAGACTGAACCTTTTCTTCTCCAGTCGGAGGCAGCGCCCCCTTGTCTTTTGAGGGCATTTTACATGGAACAGTTTTTCACCGTATTTTTTGTACTGCCGATTTATATATTTGTATAGGTTAATCACGTCCCCCTTTAGACGTCTCTTCTAATGACTAAATAAATGTAATTTTTTTAATCTTTCTTCATAACTCAGACCCTCCATTCCCCTTATCAGTTTAGTCGCTCTCCTCTGTACTCTATCCATCTCCAGGGCGTCCTTTCTACGGACTGGTGCCCAGAACTGAACTGCATATTCCAGATGAGGCCGCACCAGCGCTTTGTAAAGTGGTAATATCACATCCTTGCCCCGCGAGTCCATGCCTCGTTTAATGCATGACAATACCCTGGTGGCCTTAGAAGCAGCTGATTGACATTGTGCTGTTATTTAATCTACCATCTACAAGGACACCCAAATTCTTCTCTATAAGTGACTATCCCAGTGTTACCTCCCCTAGGACATATAATACCCAGAGATTATTACTACCAAGATGCAAAACTTTACATGTATTCACATTGAACCTCATTTGCCAAGTTGGTGCCCAATCACTCAGAGTGTCCCAGTCAGCTTGTAGTTTGTGGACATCTTCCATGGACTGTACAGTACTACACAGCTTAGTGTCATCTGCTGAAATAGAAATGGTGATATTAATCCTGTCCTCAGCTGCCCCTCTGTCCAGGAGTCTACTCACCTCACTATATCCACAGCCGCCCCTCTGTCCAGGCTTCTACTCAAGTCCTCCTAAAAACAAATCAGCTTCATCTGACAACTTCTGTCCTTGGTAAACCTGTTCTGGCTGTCACTAATATTATTTATGTCCATGTACTCCTGTATATAGTCCCTTAAGAGGCCTTCAAACATTTTTCCCACAATCAAAGTTAGGGTTACAGGTCTATAATTACCTAGAGCCGTTTTTTAATATGGGCACCACATTTGCTTTGTGCCAGTGTCACCGCCACTTCTGTGAGAAGGTCTGTTAGATGTTCTTCTCTACCTGCATGAAGTTCTTTGTTTTGGTTTCACTTTGTCATCTCCTTTCCTTCTCCCAGCTGTCACCTATTTACACTAATTGTCTCACTTTTATATTCCCTCCCATACTGCCTCACTTTGCGGTTTATACTTCTTTTTGGATTGTGTTCACTGCTGGATGATTCTAGGTGACCCTGACTCCGTCCGTATTAAGTGCAGGGAGCCGGTGGTCGTGTCCCCTCACTATTATAGGGTTTTCAGGTGTCACATAGTGTGAGGTACGTGGACATGCAATCGTCTACCATTAAGACCTTTGCATGGGCATAGCAGTCAGGGAGAGCTCTAGGGGTTTTATAGGGCTCACCCATATGCTCCTTAGTTTGGGATCAAGCCAGTCGGATATTTATTTATAAGTTCCAGCTTTCTGCAACACCATCCGTGACAGCCAGTTGCTAGAGAATCTCAAAAAATTACGAACAGGGGCACAATAATAACTTAACTGAGTTCTTCAAAAAATTCTTGGGTATGATCTGTCTGGACCAGGAACCTTGTTCAGATTTACTTTATGTACTTATCTTGCACCACATTCAGTTAATTTAGTATATTACTGGATTTACTAATAGCACTGGCATCCCCTACATCAGCTCCTCAGCACTGGCGCCACCTACATCATCTCTTCAGTGCTGGAACCACTTACATCTTCCTCACAGCATTGGCACCACCTACATCAGCTTCTCAGCAATGGCGCCACCTACATCATTTCTTCAGTGCTGGAACTACCTACATCTTCCTCACAGCAATGGCACCCCCTTTATCAGCTTCTCAGCACTGGCACCCTGTACATCAACTCCTCATTTTAGACATTCATACTTGTTATGTAAAGTAATACGTTTTACAGTATAATGACCCAAAGTAGATGTACAGCTCTCCAATGTATTCTCTGTACTGTTATGTGACAATAGATACTCCCAGTCTATGCCCTGAAATGCTGCCCTCAACCTGAGGAAATTTGTCCTGTTTAAAATTCAGTGATTTTCCCTCCTAGCCAGAGTTTGTTTTTTATAGTTCAGACGGAATATAATTATATTGTGGTCACTATTACCTAGTGTTTCAGCAACAATAACATTTCCAACACGCTCTCCATCATTAGAAATTACCAGATCCAACACAGCATCACCTCTAGTGGGATCTTCTACAAATTGACCCATAAAGTGGTCCTGCAGCAAGTTGAGGAATCTTCTCCCCTTTGCAGTTGATGCTCAACCATGACCTCAATCAATGTCTGGAAAGTTAAAATCTCCAATTATGACCACCGTATCCGCCTGTGCAGCCGCTCTATTTGATTATACAGCTGAACTTCTATCTCCTCTGTGATGTAAGGCGGTCTATAGATTACACATTTTTTCCTTTTTGTAATTTCGCCCAAAATATTTCAACATCTTCACTCACAATTGCCTCTTTAACGCTCGCCTTCATATCACTCCTTAAATATAGGCACACAACACCACCTTTTCCATTGGCCCTGTATTTCCTAAAGAGTGTACAACTCTGAAGATTAACATCCCAGTCATGTGAAGAGTCCAGACATGTCTCAGCCACACCAACTACATCTCCTGTATGTGTTCCTTTATTATCTTAGACTCCAGCTTCCTCATTTTGCACGCTAGACTTCAGGCATTTGGGATTATTTAATTATTAGTTATTATTTATTTTTCACATTCAGTTCCCAGAAATAATTTGTAACAGGTTCATGTTACCAGCAGCTCTGTTTTTAATGGGTGTATAGTAATCCCTAGTCAACTCCCTACTTTCCTCACTAACGCAAATCACTACTGAATCCCTACTGTATCCTCCTATATCCATCCAGCCTTCTAATCATTCTTTCCCCAAGCGCAGAGTTCCCCTCCCCACTAAGGTGCAGCTTATGCCTTCTGTAGAAACAGAGAAACCAGCCTAGTTCTTCATGGGATGACTAGTGTTGAGGGAAGTCTAGAAAAATTTGATTTGGATGCTTTACCAAATTTCACACAGAAATTTGCTTTGTGACTAATAACTTGAAATAGCGGGCACAATTCTTCCTGAAATTTTTAACAAAGTCCACTTTGGATACTTCTATTTGCTCAACCCCATTTGTAACCATTGCATCCAGTCTAGACAAACCTCTGTGGACTCCAGACTGGTACATTTTACCGGAACTGATACGATGTGCCAAACTATCAGGGTAGGAGAGAGATTTGAGCCTCTATTCACATCTGTTTCATTGTTTCAATAAAAAAACACCACATAACAGACCCCAGCGGCCAACAATGGAGTCTGTCGGGTTCCATCATGGTGTCCACCATTTTGCTAGAAAAAAAAGTATCAGTTTTACCATAAATTGTGTCAGAATCTGCGAAGCACATGTAAACTCAGCCTAAAAGAATCGCTTGGAGGCTGGATACAACTGCAGCAAACCAGCTGTGAGAAGCAGTGTCAGGATGAGTGTTCTCAGTGGCGTACATATAGGGGTCGCAGGGGTCGCAGTTGCGACCGGGCCCGGCACCCCAGGGCGCAGCTGCGTCTGACTCTGGCATCCGTCCGATGACTCCGATTCACATTTAAGTTGCCTCCCTCCTCCCTGCGGTCAGCACCGGCGCCGGGCCCGTGAACTCCCGCGAGACCTGTGTGAACTCCTGTGCAGGTCTCGCGGGAACTCAGAGAGGACGTCAGATTCGAGAAGAGGACCGCCGAGGCGCCGACCGGAAGAACAGAAGAAGAACTGAAGTTCCCCTGCTCGCCAGACGGTAACTCGACGGTAAGTAAAAGCCGGGGGGGGGGGGGAGCGTACCGGACCCGACCCGACCGGACCGGACCCTGGGCTGGCCTGGCACTCGTCGTCTCTCTGGGGCACAGGGCACACTAGGCCCCCGGCCCCCCAGGCATCCCCCTGGCAGATGACTGGGGGGCAGGGGGGCAGCGGCAGGCCGCAGGCCGCAGCAGCAGGGCACACTAGGCCCCCAGCCCCCCGGGGGGGGTTGAGCTGCCTGGCAGGAAAAGCCCGCCTCAGGCTGGGCCTGGGCCCCTGACTCGAGTAGTGAGGGCCCCTGGTGGCCCTGGCCTACCATGACCCCAAAAGTGGCTGATGGGGGGGTCTTTGGGCTGATCTGAGGTCTCATGGGGGCTGACTGGGGCCTCTGGGCTGATTTGGGGGCTGACTGGGTGTCTGGGCTGATCTGAGGTCTGATGGGGGCTGACTGGGGGGTTGGGCTGACCTGAGGTCTCATGGGGGCTGACTGGGGGTCTTTGAGCTGATCTGAGGTCTCATGGGGGCTGACTGGGGGTCTGGGCTGATCTGAGGTCTCATGGGAGCTGACTGGGGGTCTGGGCTGATCTGAGGTCTCATGGGGGCTGACTGGAGGTCTTTGGGCTGATCTGAGGTCTCATGGGGGCTGAATGGGGGTCTTTGGGCTGATCTGAGGTCTTATGGGGGGCTGACTGGGGGTCTGGGCTGATCTGAGGTCTCATGGGGGCTGACTGGGGGTCTTTGGGCTGATCTGAGGTCTCATGGGGGCTGACTGTGGGTCTTTGGGCTGATCTGAGGTCTCATGGGGGCTGACTGGGGGTCTTTGGGCTGATCTGAGGTCTCATGGGGGCTGACTGGGGGTCTGATGGGGGTAGGAAACTAAGATGTCTGTCTGTCAAACTCTGCAGAGATGAGAGATGGCTGAAAGAAATCATCATGGTGGAACGGTCTGAATGGAGAAGATGAAGAAAGAGAACATCTACATCAAAGGAGACGTCACTGGATGTAAGAGGTATGGGCGCGATATATAGGTAGGGCTGTGCGTAGGTGTGGCTTGAGGGTGGGCGACTGGGCGGGGACACTGGGGGGGCGGGGGGGCCCTTGGATCAGTTTCGCACAGGGGCCCCATGGATTGTGTGTACGCCACTGAGTGTTCCACTTCTCAAATAATGACTTCACTTTCACTGATGCCAAGCAGAGATCTTAAAGAACTGAGAAAATTAAGGCTAATATATATTATAAAGTTGGCAGAACTTACCACGATTTTTTGCAAAACTCCCACTCTGCATCCTCTCGGTCTTGACCTATCCACATGGGATATTTGGAGAGGAGTGATGTCATCAGTTATAACAGTAGGGTTGTGATGTTTACCAGTAAAGTGAATTTCATCCCTGAGTCTTTTTGCTTCCCTGCAGCCGCCGAACATTGTGCTTCAAGAACTATCACCCTAATTAGTCAGATGAAAAAACAGCCTTCTCTGCATTAACGTTTCAGCACGGACTCCTCCATCGAGTGACACAATGTAACAAACCGTTGCATTATGTATCTAGAGGTAAAAATAGTAACACTAATAGTGAGCAAAATCAAAGCGACTTAAAGAAGCTCCGAGAGGGGAGCTGAGGATGGCGAGCCTCCACCCGAGGAGCACTTTCTCTGTCTTTCAAGGACGTGTCATCTGCTATTAATTACATTGACGGAATGGAGGCTGCAGGATGGCGGTGTGCAAACCTGGTGATTACTTTAAGATTGCCTGCTGCTCTGGTGGGAGGGCAGCCATTGTCATCTGAGCTGTCGCACTCCACAAGTTAATAAGGCAGCGCTCTCTATTTCATATTAATCAGGCAGAAGGTCAGGAATATTGCTCCCCCAGCGCCGATCCCTCCGCCCTGACCTCCAGCCGCCGTCTTGTTCAGGTTTATTCACCTATTTTTGCATCATAGCGCAGCGATGACAGACGGCGACCCCATCCGGCAGAGTACTATGTGTTTGTTAATAGGATCTTGTCTCAGGTTCAACTTGATTTTCTTGTTTTGCTGCTCCTGGCCCATTTTTAATTGGGGAACTGAAGCAGAGAAAGAAGAGCGACCTGCGGAGACGTTCACTTCACTCACTCGTAGTTTACTGTTAACAATGGTTAAATAAATTCCTAGGACTCAGGGCGAGCAGGGAGGTGAGCTTCAGACTCGGGGCAAGCAGGGAGGTGAGCTTCAGACTCGGGGCGAGCAGGGAGGTGAGCGCCAGACTCGGGGCGAGCAGGGAGGTGAGCGCCAGACTCGGGGCGAGCAGGGAGGTGAGTGCCAGACTCAGGGCGAGCAGGGAGGTGAGCGCCGGACTTGGGGTGAGCAGGGAGGTGAGCGCCGGACTTGGGGAGAGCAGGGAGGTGAGCGCAGTACTTGGGGCGTGCAGGGAGGTGAGCGCCAGACTCAGGGCGAGCAGGGAGGTGAGCGCCAGACTCGGGGCGAGCAGGGAGGTGAACGCCAGACTCGGGGCGAACAGGAAGGCGAGCGCCAGACTCGAGGCGAGCAGGGAGGTGAGCGCCAGACTCGGGGCGAACAGGGAGGTGAGCGCCAGACTCGGGGCGAGCAGGGAGGTGAGTGCAGTACTCGGGGCGTGCAGGGAGGTGAGCGCCAGACTCGGGGCGAACAGGGAGGTGAGTGCCAGACTCGGGGCGAACAGGGAGGTGAGCGCCAGACTCGGGGCGAGCAGGGAGGTGAGTGCAGTACTCGGGGCGTGCAGGGAGGTGAGTGCCAGACTCGGGGCGAACAGGGAGGTGAGCGCCAGACTCGGGGCGAGCAGGGAGGTGAGCGCCAGACTCAGGGCGAACAGGGAGGCGAGCGCCAGACTCGAGGCGAGCAGGGAGGTGAGTGCAGTACTCGGGGCGTGCAGGGAGGTGAGCGCCAGACTCGGGGCGAACAGGGAGGTGAGTGCCAGACTCGGGGCGAACAGGGAGGTGAGTGCAGTACTCGGGGCGTGCAGGGAGGTGAGTGCAGTACTCGGGGCGTGCAGGGAGGTGAGCGCCAGACTCGGGGCGAACAGGGAGGTGAGCGCCAGACTCGGGGCGAGCAGGGAGGTGAGCGCCGGACTTGGGGGGTGAACAGGGAGGTGAGCGCAGTACTCGGGGCGTACAGGGAGGTGAGCGCCAGACTTGAGGCGAGCAGGGAGGTGATCGCCAGAGTTGGGGACAAGCAGGGAGGTGAGGCAGGAGGCATGCAGTGCCTTATAATATTTGGAAGGTCGTACATGTCTACATCACTCTGGTATGAGCATTAGGGCGCATTCACACGACCGCAGTGTGTTCTGCAATTTGCAGACCGCACATGGCCACAGCTATAATGAAAAATGCCTAATCTTGTCAGCAATTGCAGACAAGAATAGCATTTGCTCTATCTTTTTTGCTGGGCAACGGAACCACGCATGCGGACAGCATTGCGTCTGCTGTCTGCATCTTTTGCGGCCCCATTGAAATGAATAGGTCTGCACCTGTTCTGTCTGAATTAGCCCTTATACTGCCGGGGGCGGAGTGCTGGCTGTTCCAAATGTCAGCACAGTTGTAGGCTTCCCATAGATAGAACTAGATTTGAAGCCATTGGATATAGCATACACGTCTGCGAGTCCGTATGAATCTGAACTCGGCTGCATGTAGAGCTGTGAACACGTTGTCTACACTTACCGTAGCTTGAATTTGGCTCAAGATTCCAGTTTTTCATGACTCCATGGGAGCAAAAGCATTGGCAGGCTGCAGTTCACATCACAACCACTGGGTGGCCGCACATAGAGAATAGACATCTCGTGGCACATATTGCGACGATGACACACATATTAGGACATGTCCAACCTAGAGGAAAGATGAGGAAGGGCACATCTGTATGTGTATAAGATTATATCGCCTGTGTATACATGTGGGCCTAGATATATATGTACGTGTATGTACTGCACGCATACTGTACCTATACTGTACTTACAACACGGGTTCTGTATGAAATATGTACGGTATGTGTGCAGTGGTGGCAGTGGACACATCTGCATCCGTGTGCCGTCTTCTAGTCATGGCTTTGCGTCGCTCCACCGTTCCAGCGCATTTCTCCTTCCTTCTATTTCTCCGTGCTGCATAAACATTTCCACCTTTAAAAAAAAAAATTCAAATGAAATTTTCTAGAATTGAAAACAGCAGCCGAGGAATAAAGACAAATAATTACCGAAATATTAAAACTGTTAGAAAAATGGAATTTGCTGTTCAATTTGCTCTTTGCTTAATGAGGAAATATGAGTTCAGCACAAGTCGCTAATTACGTACAGATGTAGCGCCGCTTCCCCGCGCCGAGCCATTGTGATTCAAGGTTTATGCTAATTACAGCCGGGGAAGTCGTCTGCCATCTTTGTCTGAGCCATTCATTTTAATCCAATGTTTTCTCAGGTAATGACAAGGAAAATGGAAAATGAGAAATATTCGTTAGACAAACAATTAATCTGACTTATTATTGCAGCGGGATCAGAGCGCCGGAGTCGTCGTGTTGTCACACCATTACCCGCAGCTTACGAACCGTCTGATGGAACGATGAGGACGCCGCCACGGTCTCTGTCTCCAGGGATGGGGTGCAGCGATATTGTGGATGCGTCACGGTACATGGCAGTGTTATTGTGGGGCATGAAACAAATGGGAGATGACAAATCCAGCTCTGCTACATCTGTACGTGCTGTATCACACAAAGACACACAAACTGTATAAATCTATGCACATACAATATATACAGGATTCAGGGAAGAAGCATCACCTACATTAACATACACTGTTCATCCTGAGCTGCCTGCTTCATAAATATCACCTGTGCAACCTGCAATGCTGATGTCAGTGCCATTTAGACTAGGTTCATGTGGGGTAAAGTATTAGATCAAATGTGCCTACAGTAGGTCTTTGCATAGGAATAATGCAGAAACAGACTAGGTGACGACCATAAATCTGCTTAGCTCTGTGTATTCGCTGTTGTCACTGGTTTCCCTCCTTCCGGTTTTCTGTAGATGAAGTAAGAATTTTACCAGCCAGACACTTCTGCGCCTCCTGCGGTGGGCTGGAGTTCACACATTGCCTGCGACATGCTGCACGCTGCTGCACAGGGCGCAGTCCTTCTCCTGTGCCTTAGACCAGCTTCCTGTTCACAGTAGCTTCTGATTAGTGTTGATCACAAATATTCGAATTGCACATTTTTATCGCGAATATCGTCACTTCGAGAATTCGTGAATATTTAGAATATAACGCTATATATTTGTAATTTTGAATATTCGAGATTTTTTTTAAAATCAGTACAGATGATCCCTCCCCGCTTCTAGCTTGTGGGCCAATGAGAAGGCTGCAATGTCTTTGACTTTAGGAGTAGTGTTGATTGCGAATTTTCGTAATGCAATTTTTCAATTGCCGATTTCCGCAATCAAGAAAATAATGACTGTAGATAACGTATTCTCAAATTCGCGAATATTCGCCCAAATATTTGCAAAATATCGCAAATTCGAATATTGCCCCTGCCGCTCATCACTACTTCTGATATACATGTCTGTGATCTGGTCACACCTTTCAATGTGGTGCACGGGCAAAGCATTAAAGGGGTTGTGTCACAAAACATATTCTACATTTTTTGTCCGTCTTACTGAGCTGATCCACCAGCCATATGTTCTGTTAGAAGCTGTGGCAGCTACAGGGAGAGAGCTGCAGCAGGAAGGACACGTCCCCTGAGCTGCAGCAGAAAGGGCACGTCCCCTGAGCTGCAGCAGAAAGGTAAATCTGTAAATATTTGGAGTGTGGGAGAAAACCCACACAAATACAGATAGAGCATACAAACTCCATGCAGATTTTGTCTCTGGTCGGATTCAAACCTAGGACCCCAGAGCAAACCACTGAGCCAACACTAGCCACTGAGCCACCACTAACCACAGAGCCACCACTAACCACTGAGCCAACACTAACCACTGAGCCACCACTAACCACAGAGCCACCACTAACCACTGAGCCATCACTAACCACAGTCACCACTAACCACTGAGCCACCACTAACCACTGAGCCACCACTAACCACAGTCACCACTAACCACTGAGCCACCACTAACCACTGAGTCACCACTAACCACTGAGCCACCAATAACCACTAAGCCACCACTAACCACTGAGCCACCACTAACCACTGAGCCACCACTAACCACTGAGCCCCCAATAACCACTAAGCCACCACTAACCATTGAGCCACCACTAACCACAGAGCCATCACTAACCACTGAGCCACCACTAACCACAGAGCCACCGTGCTGCCCATCTCTGGATCCATGTGAGGCACAGGGCGGGTTGTAATATTACAAGAAAGGCATTGCCAGATCCTGTATGGCATAACCCCTTTAAGGGGGCAGTCACCCTTTGAAATCAAACTTCATCTTTCGCAGTGACTTTTTGCAAAATGTTTGTAGTAATTACAAAAAATAATCTGAATTGACCACAAGAAGTGAATGAGTTCAAGTGGCTACCGGAGCTACGGATGCAGTGATTTTATTAAAGGGGTTCTCTGGGCTTTTATTAGTGATTACCTATCCCCAGGATAGGTCATCAATATCAGATCGGCGGGGGTCCGACACCCAGCACCCCTGCCGATCAGCTGGTTGAAGAGACGGTGCGCGCTGTGTGCTCGCGCAGTCTCCCGTCTCTCGCTTCCCGTTCACCTGTGCTGTTTATTGCAAAGTAGCAGCGAGCAGGAAGAGAGAAGGGAGGCGGCACTGCGCGCTGATCGGCGGTGGTGCCGGGTGTTGGACCTCTGCCGATCTGATATTGATGAACTATCTTGAGGATAGCTCATTAATAGTAAATGCCCGGAGAACCCCTTTAAGATGACGGATAGAAGGTGGATTATTATTATTATTAGTGAGATTTTGGGGTGATGGGAATTAGTTCATTTGTCTGCTAGAGTTTCCCTTTAAGCAGGCATCCTCAACCTGCGGAGCTCCAGCTGTTGTAAAACTACAACTCCCACAATGCTCTGCTGTAGGCTGATACCTGTAGGCTGTTCGGGCATGCTGGGAGTTGTAGTTTTGCAACAGCTGGAGGGATGCAGTTTGAGGATGCCTGCCTTTCAGAATGGCCCTGCTATTGTAACAAAATACCGTAGTTGGCGTAGCCCTAACTAATGCCAATATGGCACCTGCTTAATCTGTTATCTGTCCCCACATATAGCCCTCATATCATGTGCATCACCTCTACTGACACAACATGACTGTCTATATTAATGGTGAAAAAAAACGGTAAATTAAAATTTTAGGAAAAGATAAAGAAGAAAAGATGTCTCAGCAATAAGTGGATACATTGTATGTAATGAATTTATCTGATGTCCACAAGGAGCGGCTCAGCGTCTCATCGCCTCGCTCCCGAGTCTCCAGGTTACCACCTTTTTAAAAAAATTCTGAGCTTTTAATGATCAAACTCTTATTAAAATGGAAATTTGGCAGAAGGAGCCCAAAGAAGCAGAAGGGAAGGAGGAAGCGGAGCAGATTTCTCATATAAACATTTCCCTTTTGGAAAGAAGATGATATTTCCTGAATCCTGTGTGGCCGCAAACATCTGATCAATTCTAAATGAGTTCGGTATTTCATAAGATGCTTTCTCCGTGGAAGACGGTGAAATGTGGCGGCTGCCTCCATGCTGGGGCTTATTATAGGACGAAGGGAGTCCGATAAGAGGAGACCCCCATGGTCAGCATCCAGCAGCCCATGTAACTGCTGCAGTGTCTGTGGAGAGCGGGGGGCTTCAGCTGAGGCGACCGCCAGACCCTCAATCGCACTGTACCACCTCTATAAGGCTCTGCTTTCCTCGGACATGCAATGTCAGCACAGGGGAAACCAGCCCAAGGGATCATCTGTATTTAGAAGTGTTGGAAATAAAAACGTAAGGGGATATCCAATAATCAATGTAAAACATAAAAATCAGAATATCGTACATGGCAATCTCTTTCTGACAAAGCTAGAACCAGCCCCGTGCCTCACATGCATCCAGCCATCTCCCTGTTCATTGCTCCAGTTGCTACAATCTTTTCAGACTGGCACCTCAGGGGCGTGTCCTTTCTGCTGCAGCCTAGGAGGCGTGTCCTTTCTGTAGCAGCTGTATACCTGTAACTCTCAGCTTTTAATGATGTAAATTATTGCACAAGGTTTTACACTTTCATGTCCTTCAAAATATATCCTGCAATTTTCTAATATATACATTGTTTTAATTCTTCATTCATTTTAATATCTCTGCTTGTTGTCAGTGAATCCAATCACATCCATCATGTACATCTAGAGGATCAAGTCCACATGTGCCCCAGAGGAGCCCTACTCCTTCTGAGCCCCCCGCCTCTGCTGGACATGAGTCGGCCATGCTTTCTTCTTCTTCTTCTAATAAGCGGAGATCTTGAAGTCGTTGATAAATGAAGGCACAAATTCTATTGGAAAGCTGTAGATTTTTCATTATACAATGAGTAAGCGCGGCTAATGTAAAGCATTTATCACAATGCACAGACAATCCCACCACAAAGAGTTAGATAACAAACTCAGCTCTGCTAGTTCTGTACTTTTATTGGGAGAGATATTAGTGCCCATTAATATCCATTCGGGAAGCCGTTGGTCTCCACGACAAGAGCCCAAATGTGATCTCAACCCATAGAATTCTGTTCTGTTCACACTGCAAAATATGCAATGTAATTTGGCACATTTTCATTGTTTTCAATGGGAAATATGTCCCATACATCATACGAGTGTGTTTATTTTTATGGCGCGTCAAAATTTGGCTTGTTACTTCTTGGAACCTTCTTAGAATTCCAATCACTATTTGGTTCCATTTATGCAGCTGAAAACATTGCAGAAAAAAGAAATACAAATAAAAAATCTAAATATGTCCAGAAGGTTTGTGATTCCCTCGCAGGTGATTAGTATAAAACGTAACGTTTACTATATTCAATTACAAAGGTACGGTATATAATTGGTACCCAATCCAAAGTAAAGCACCGAGTGATTATTCTTCTCATCTGTGTTCAAATTAAAAATATGGAGCGGCCTTAGCACTTCTAGTCGGTAGTAATGCAGGGTCCATACAATAAGCAGGGGGCACAGTGCGGGTACTCTTTCTGGGTGACAAGGTATTTGCCCCTCCGCTTTCCCTACTTGGCCTAGTCTAAGCTTTCCATCCAGCCAAGCGGAGCACACGCCCCGATAACGGGCGACCCCGCCGGACAATCCCTCGCTGGTCTGGAGACCCTGGTTTATACCCTGACCCAGGTGGTACCAAGAGAGTAGTTGTTAGGGTCCCAGCAATCAAAAAAAATGTTCCTACGCATTTCAAAAGAGCTGTGGCGCCCAATTTCAACAGGGGACTCGTGTTGGGCGCGTCCCTAAATGCTGCGTATGGCAGTGACAGCATTCAGAGTTGCGCCATAGCTCCGTATATAGAATCCTATTTCTTCATGACCGATGTCCATCTGCAGCTTGGAAGAAGATGTAGGGCTCATGCACACAACCGTGTTTTTTTTCTGTCCGCATCCGATCCGCATCTTTTGCAGGTACGATGCGTACTCATTATGGGGTCGCAAAAGATGTGGACGGCACACTGTGTACTGTCCACACTGGTATATCCAGTCCGCGGCCCCACAAAGAGTATAGAACATGGACTGTTCTATAGATGATAGGTCGTTCTGTTACGAAAAATGTATTTGTGTTTTTTGCGGATCCGCACTTTGCGGACCACAAGAATGGCTATGGCCACTCCATGAAGCAGCTCAGTTTCCGTCCGCAGTAACTGCCTACATGACACATAATTCAATTTTTACTGAAATGTATGCAAAATCCAGCTTTATTTCTCGTCTTCAAGCTTCCTTCCATAGGACAAGTTGCCTAGCAACCACTTGTCTTTGTGCCTGGGTGGCTACATTATCTTTAGTGTTGAGGGAATCAAAGTGGACTTCGATCTGAATTTCACAGAAATTTTGATTTGCCGTGAAGCCAAAATTCTGCGTGCTTCGTGGTAATGAATCAATTTTCCCTGAGATGGGGTTAAAAAAAAATATGTATATACTAACCTCATCCGAGATTTCACGCTGGATCTTCAATCAAGATGGAGGCAGCGAGCTCTTCACAATCAAATGGATGTTACACAGACTGATTTATGTTAGTAATTTATCCTACCAGACAAGACAAAGGATAAGAACAGGGGCGGACTGGGAACTTAAAGTGGCCCTGGAAAAAATACTAAAAGTGGCCCCGTTTTGTAGTTGAGTCCAAATTGATAGAAGGCGGGGCCCGTAATACCATATTGTGGCACATTTTACCGCCCCAACAGAGCCAAATACCACAGTCCATCACTACATACTGGCCGGCCCCCTGGGCATCGGCCCACCGGGCAATTTCCCTGTTGGTCTATGGCCAGTCCGCCCCGGGATAAGAAGGTGCAGTAACCAGAGGAGGACTGGTGGGACGTGGATCGTGGGTGGGGTGGTCAGTTTAGAATGGGGAATTTGGAAAAGGGCAGCACCTGAATCTTTTCCTTGGGGAAGAAGAAAGTTTAGAAGAGACGTTTGTGTGATGGACCAAGACAAGGATTAGTCCAAATATAATCTAACTATAGGAAAAACTTAAAAAAATAACTTCAGAAATTGCTAACAGAAATAATCCAAATTAAGGCCGTTCCTGCCAGCAGTGCAAAAAATTGGGGAACCTCGTCTGGACAGGGTTCAGTGGCTTAAAAATCCCGTGAGAGAAGGATCCAGAAGATCATTGGTATCACAATGTCAGATGATACCACATGAACAGGGGACGCCGCGCTATTAAATCTGGAGTTAGAAAATTGTAAGTTTGGAAAAATCTATTTATAGACTTATTTAATGAAAGTCTCTCATCCCAAGAGGCGGGAGGAGGACGCATTCGAGTGAGGTGAGGAGCCTTAAAACTTGAACAATTCGGTCTAAATCTGATAAATAAATGAAAAAAAAAGTAAAATTTCCAAAATAAATGCATCAGAAAATTAGGGTCACATAAGGTGTGACCCCGCAGACCCCGCAGCACATTACAGGAAGGCAGCAGACTTCCGCGTTCTTTGCAGAGAGCTGTTTTGATTGCTGGTTTTCAATATGGCACCAAGAGCCCCTCCCTTCCCCAAAGATCGCAGCTTCCAGAGGTTTTTCGTACAGTGAGACCCCCAAATATTTGACCATAACATGTCAAAAAGGGAATCCCTAACTGCTTTCTGTTTCTACATTTTAACCCCTTAATGCCCATCGATGTGCCTTATTATGGCACCATAAAGTAAGTGCTGCATGGGGGTGCCATGGGGCAGGTACATGGATATCCAATCACTGCTTAGCCCCTCCTGGGAGGAACTTCAAACCTTACCTGTTCAACTCTTGGATCGCCACAGTCAATAGTGACCGAGGTGAGCAAAATACTGAGTACTGGGTCATCTACATATACTTAGCTACATAGGGCAAAAAAAATAAAAATAAATTCTCTTCAATTTGGCAGTGTTTTTACTGTTTTTTCAAAAAAAATTGTGAAACTTGTGAAGAGGCGTGTGGCTTCCACAGGCAAATAAATTTATGCCAGAAATTGATATAAATTACAGCACAAATCTACGTCAGCCCTTAGCTTTTCTAGTGCTAGAAGATGCTCCAAACTGATTAAGAGGCACAAACCGCTGGTGGATGGAATGGTACTCATTTAATAAGCTCCAAAAAATGCAAACAGAAGCATTGCAATACATCACAAGGGGGGAAGTTTTAAAGTCAGTTTTTCATGATTTTTGGAGACAGTTTTTCATGAGCCTGCCTTACCTTAGTTTGCAGCAAACTTATCAAACACTGCAGGTTGTTTGATAAATTTGGCACATCTTTAAATCTAACCCTATTTGTCCTGTTTGTCTAAAGATGTTAGCTCCAGTTTTTGGGCACCATCCCCTACTGGAGTAAGATTGTGGCAATTTTTGCAACTTTGCAAGGCACAATTGATAAATCTGGTGAGCAAAGAGGGGCATCTGCTCAAGTGTTTCACCCCCTCTGAACATCTCCTATGAATAGGAGCAGTAAAATATCATAAAGAAGCAAGCACAAAGTGCAATATTGTAATATTATATTCACCACGAGCTGTGGCCTAGTCCCATAAAACATGCCGCCTGGCCCAGTGCAGTACACTCTCGAGGGAGCTGTGGATATATAGATATGCAATTTCTGAATGCAATTCCTAATTATGTTATTGCTCTCAAATATTTCTATCTGCCTATTGTTTGCTAAATTATTCCAGAGACTCAAAGCACCTAACAAATGTCCGCAATTTTGCAGTAAATCCACCTGCCTTAGCTACAAGCAAAATCGTAAATGGAAGTGATATCGGTCCTAGAATGATTCCTTCAGGGCGTCAGCCCAAGCCTCGGAGGTGTGTGGAGCAGCCAAATCATTCTGCATTCTAAAATAATATAGAAAACCTACAAAAGTAAGGAATCATTACAGGCAGAGGTGCATTAATTACACCTAGAAGAGCGCAGGATGCAACGGACGAGAGGTATCCCGAGAAGGATGAAATGTTCTGGTGCCTAAGACAACGCAGAGGATTCACGGGAAGGTTGCGTTCTACGACGTCTGTATTGTCTCATAATTTCCCCAATGTCCTGATGAGATCTTCTGCTTCACAACATTGTAAAACTTTGTATCCAGGGTTCAGCAGATTTATTGCGTCGTTACAAAACATGGAAAGAGATACATTTAAAGGGAAACAATAACCTGTTACTGGAAGCCGGGGAACTTTAAAACCACCTTCAGTCAAGTCTTTTACAATTCTTTATATAGCACCAACATCTTCTGCAGAGGTTGTCATCACTCACATTAGTCTTTGCTTCCCCTGGGGCTCAAAATCAAAATTTTTAATGAACTTGTCTGTATGTTTTTGGATGGAAACCCATGCAGGCATGAGGAGAACATACACACTCCATGCAGATGTTGCACTTAGTTGAATTCAAACCTAAAACCCCAGTGCTAACCACTGAGCCACCATGCTGCCTCCATACATATCTAATAGGTGGAGTCCAACATCAGGAACCCCCATCTATCTGGAGAACAGGGGTCTCTTTACCTCCTGTTCTGCAAGGTGAGGTGACATGAAGAATGAATGGGGAAGGTAAATCTATGGCAGTTAGGGCTTTAGTAGAGAAGTAGTGTTACCGTTAAAGATGGGAAGATATAAGTCGGGGGCTCTAGTGCCATCCATTTTCAACACTAATTGGTTCTGACTTCCATGGTCACAAAGCTATCGTACTTATTTCTTATCTCAGGAACCAGAGAAGTAAATTTATGCCCCAATGCAAGTTCTGCACTGGGACCCCCGCCTGCTATATGAGCCATTTATATAACCGGTGTGTTCTTTGTGGGAAAGGGGTCTATGGGCCCTCTCAGGTGCTGATTGCAATTTCTTCCTCTGCCCCATCCATTGGTAAACACCTGATGGGAAGATAGAGCAAGTGATTGGAACAAGAATGCATTGAATTTAATGGTGTGAGCGAGGTTCCCTGGATAGCAGACCCACCTCATGGTCGGTGTAGAGACATACAGTGCTGCTTCACCATCTACTGAGAGGATCATGTTATCTATTTAGGGTTGCATTTTTAGGACATCATCAGAAGATGTTGAAACAATCTTTATTATAGGATTGAGGTTTCAGGTCCTGCGCCGGCTCCTTTATCAGGTCAGTATGGAAGATTCAGTCTTATCCTGCTTGGAGCGGAGGCTTAGGGTCAGAATTAGGGTAGGTTCTCACGCTGACAATTTAAAAATGAATTTTGGCAAAACTTCTTAGTCTGAATGTAATTTTTGCAAACCCATTGACAATTTCCACAGAAAGAATCTGCAAGAATAAGTATCGTGCTCGATATTCCTGTGAACGCATCATGGAAATCTGACCCCAATGCAGAGTAAGCCCCCCTGAATTCAGCTAATCCTCCTGCATGTGCGGCTACTTCTATGGGAGATGAGCGGGAGATGGATTTTGGAATATAACGTGTTGGATTTGCAATATGTAAACCTGACATGTGAGCATGCCCTTAGTCTTTCCTGACTCTCGTCTACCTAGCAGCTATATCTAATATGATCTCTGGGCAAACTTTCCATTTTTAGTTCACTAGCTGGGATTTTGGCTTCTGGTACTGTACATGTTTTGGTTTGTACTATGTAGCTTTAGATATCTTCATCTAGTTATGTTAAGCACGTCATTGCATGGTGGTATCCAGTACTAGACCCCGGGAGAAGGGGACCCCCTTTTTCTCAAGGCCTTTATCAAGGCTGATCAAGAGCTAATGTCCAGTAAAGTTCCCATCACTAAGAGATCAGATCTTCACCCAATCAAATGCCATCTTTAGATGTCTGTGGAACCTCAAGTGTCAAAGAAACCCCAAAGTTGAAGGCTTTACATGATGTATTCAATGTGTTTTATGTGTCTCAGTCATGGACCTGGCAGCGAGGTTTAGATAGTCCTAATATCTGGACTGCAAGATCCTTCTCTTTGCTTTGAGTCGATAAGGGCGTTCCAATCGTCTCAGAAGAGTAGGGCAACACATCAAGTACACGTCACAAATGTTAACTCAACACAGGCATAACATACTGAATACATAGTTGCAGAAAACTTTAACTTGACTTTTCAGTGGCTTTTGTTGTGTTAACGATTAAGATAAAGTTTGCTGCATGAGTGGGTTTAGGGTGTTAAAGGGGTGTTCAGATTATTACTAGTTACAGTATTCCATATCTACAGGATAGAAGATAACTGATAGATCTTCTGGCACCCCGGATTATCATGGGAATGGGGGGCTGGAGCGGCTGGTCGAGCATGTGCAGTGCCGCTCTATTCATTCCCTATGGAACCGCTGAAGATAGCCGATAGCGCTTGGCTATTTCTGGCAGGGGTAGTCAAGCCCCCACTGATTTAATAATTATCCTCTATCCTGTGGGCCTAATTGGAATATCCCTTTAAATTTCTAGTTAACGTTTGCTACATCTGTAATATTAAGAGGTTAAAGGGGTTGGCCACTTTGTTATATTTAGAGATTACGTACAGGTTTTTGGTCCTTGCTTCTGTTATCTGGAGTGTATTTCCACAATAATTTCTGCCCTGCTGTTTTTGGATAGGGCTGCTGTTCCTTTATACAGCACCTGTGCACTGTTTTTGCAGTGCTGGCCTCTCTCTAAATGATGTCATTCAAAATGGGTCCAGTGTCAAACCCCATCCTGCTGGCAGTGCATGCTCCCCTTGTGTTTTTTGCTATGCACGCTCCACGTCCTAAGAGCTGTGTCTGCGCAGTAGCAAATTTTCATGCCTCTAGCATCATGTCCTCTCCTCTGCCTACAGGCTGGAGCATGCGCACTGGCATTTTCTTCTCAAGTGACAGTATGCATGCTCCAGCCTATAGGCAGCAGCGAGGATGGAAGACTACAGGCATGAAAATTGGCTACTGCAAAGACGCAGTTCTCAGGACATGGAGTGTGCATAGCAGAACACACAAGGGGAGCATGCACAGCCAGCAGGACAGGGTTTGACATTGGACTCATTTTGAATGATGTCATTCAGAGAGAGGCCAGCACTGCAAAAACATTGTGAGGGTATAGTATAAGGCCTACACCTAGCTAGACCAAAATCAGCAGGAGCAGGACAGACTGCAGCAGGTAAATAGTAACGCTGTAGTGTAAAGTATACACATAGCTGGGCCTAATTCAGCAGGAACAGAACAGACAGCAGCTGGTAAATGGTAATGCTGTAGTCTCAGGCGTACACATATTTAGCCCTAAATCAGCAGGAACAGAACAGACAGAAGCAGGGAAATGGTAATGCTGTAGGACAAGGCCGACACATAGGACAAACAGCAGCAGATAAAGGTAATGGTGGAGTATAAGGCCTACACATAACTCAACATGATCAGGACAGACAGCAGCAGCAGGTTCGTAGTAATGGTCAAGTCTAAGGCCTACACATAGCTCGGCCTAACTCAGCAGGGACAGACAGCAGCAGGTTCTTTGTTTGTAGCAGGAATGTGTTTCCAGGAATGGGCCCCCACCAGACGTGGGCAACACCAAAAATAAACGTAGACAGCAGCAGGTTCGTCGTCTAGAGCAGGAATGTGCTCCCATGCATACAAAATTCAATATTTTCCTTTGACAAAATTGTTCATCGATTGTATTTTAAGTTTGTACAGCCCACAATAAATTAGTACGACATTAGCTCCACACTCTGTGTTCTCGAGTTAGATCGAACAGCCGGCACACTTACCCCACAAAATGAATGAAGCTTTGCTTCATCTTTGTGGACTTGACATAGAAATTCATGTTCCTTTAAGTTCATGAAAAACGTACAGTAATCCGGTCCTATACAATGCAGATGTCTAGAGGGGGGAAATAATGCAGGGCTTCCAGGGAGAGATGGGGTAGATAGATATATACATGTTGTCCATCATGCTATATTCTACTGTATCTATCCACCCCATATCTCCCTGGAAGCCCTTAAATTTTCTCCCCCTCCAGACATCTGCATTGTAGAGGACCGGATTACCGTACGTTTTTCTGGAACCTACAGGATCTGATTTTCTATGTCAAGTCCACAAAGATGAAGCACAGCTGCATTCGTTATGTGGGGTAAGTTTACCGGCAGTTCTATGTAACTCCAGAACACATGTTGCCTTCAAAACAGACTACAAACTCTGCTCTGCTGGATGACAGTGTAGGTGCTCCCCGGTGCCTGTCAGCTCCTTCCTAGAGAAGTCTGCCCCAGGCTGTGTGACACTACCCCCCGTGTGTAGCCAAGCCTCGCAGCTAAAGGGTTATTCAGCAGCCTGAGCTGCGATCGATGATCCAGGCTGCGCACTAAGGGCAGCCGCTGAGGACCCCGACAGCAGAGTCATCACCGAGGGGAGGAGAACTGATCCCAGCAGCAGAGCCGGGGACACTTCCAAACCCGGGCCGAGGCAAGCTGGTTTCTCACTGGCTTCTGTGCTCTGACAGAAAGAGGATGGCTGGGTGCTGCCGATTGCTGGAACCCGGCATGTGTGGCGCTGATTATGTATGGGTCGTCCGAGCGTCGGTAACCATGACTCTTCACAGACAAAAGGAGGATGAGAGAGCCGCTGCTAAACCACACCAGTCCTGCTGCCTTCTGGCTTGGAGGAATCAGCACACGGAGCGGCAAGCTGCGTTACCGCAGTGTTCTTCTCCAGTCTCGATGTGATCGATATGGAAACTGAGATCAGACCGGTGTGGGCCACGTGTGGAGCGTAGTGTGCCAATTGGGATCTGACAGGTCTATTTTCCAGTATGATTTATGTATGGAGGGCAGTGTCCAGAGATCACACAGAGGACTAAGGGTTACACTATACTGAGGCTGAAACGATTAATCAATTGAATCGAGTTATTCAACACAAAAGTCAATGTGGTCAAGTTCCCTTGAGATTTAAGATCTACTGTTCCTACTAATGTTTATGCACTACTGTTCTAGCGCCTGTTATTGAGGCCAACATGCTCCCCGCTGACCATCTTGGTTCCCTGCTCGAATGGAGCCAACACGTGGCAAACCTGGTGTATCTACCCCCACTCCGCATTGGTGATTTAGGGGAGTGGGTGTGATGGCCCGGAAGTGCCTTGGTCCAGCAAGTATTCTTTCACCACCCATCGCTACTCCCACAACCTCTCCAGCATGTGGAGAGTGGAGTTCCACCGTGTCACGCTGTACACAATCAGCCTGTGAGGAGGCAGGCTGTTGTCCTGCTGCAGTTTAGACAGGGACATAGTGGCGGTTGGGGAGCGTCGGAAGTGGCTGGCAATTGTACTTACACGTTGCACAATGTCGCTCAACCTTGGGTATGTGCGTAGGAACTTCTGTACTGCAAGGTTGAGGACATGTGCCATGCAGGGCACGTGTGTTAGACTACCAGCATGTAGGGCAGCGAGGAGGTTGCTGTCGTTGTCATAGACAACCATACCTGCCTAGAGTCTTCGGGGTGTCAGCCACTTGTGGACCTGAGCCTGGAGGGTAGCCAGAACATCAGGTCCAGTGTGTCTCCATTTCCCTAAGCTCACAAGTTGGGGCATGGCCTGGCAACGGACGTGCTTCACACTTGCGTAGCTACAGGGACTCTTGCTGGTGGACTCAGCAGCGGTGGAGACAGTGGCTTGAGGGAGAGCAGCAGTTCTGCCCTGGACACCCTGGGGCGGCACCACAAACTGAGATACTACCACATCTGATGATCCCTCCCCGGCGCCTCAGAGGGACACCCAATGGGCTATAAAACTGATGTATCGTCTCTGCCCATGTCTGCTGGTCCAGGCATCCATTGTCAGATGCACCCTGTCGCTGACAGCGTGATCCAGCGACAGGGATATATTCTGCACAATGTGCTGGTGTAGGGCAGGGACGCCAGTCCTGGCAAAGAAATGGCGGCTGGGGACACGCCATATGGGTTGGGCCTGCTCCAACATCTGCTGGAATGAATTGCTGTCCACAATATTGAAGGGCAGAAGATGTTGGTCGATAACCATTGCCAGGAGCCCATTGAGTGAACGCACTCGTCGGTCCCTAGGGGCGTAGGGCGCGGTGCATTAAAATGCGTTGGCAACCGACGGCTAACGCCGGACAGCACACAAAAAAATGCTCAGCAGTGGTTAGTAGCAACAACTGTGTAAATATATAGTTTAGGCTTCACATGCTCCCATTGTGTGGCAGTAGGACATTAGCCTCAATCACAGATGGGGGCTTGCACAAAAAGATTCTACTTATCTCGTCAGGAGTAACTGGTCAGTGGACCTGTTCCCTCGATACCGACTGGTTCTGGTTCCTCACCAGTCTGTATGCTGGTTCCCGCGTGTGGCAGTACCGCAGACAACGCCGGCACCGCTGCACCATTTAAAGCCGTCCGCGTCATCATGGCTCCGCCCCCTCCCGGTCACCAGACCCATCACGTGACCACAGCGTCATGGTCACGTGGGGCGTCATGTGACCGCAGGTACTGCGACCACACTAGGGCCGGGAGAGACTGATAGGGAGGTAGTCAAAATGATGGGGCGTGCTCACGATATTTGAGCCACGCCCACCTGCCTCCTATACTTAGTTCTCAATGGGATGTCTGCATTGTTTATGGTCATGAGATCAAGCAGAATTAGTGTGTGGGGATGCCCTACAGGGATAGGGACACCCCACAGTATATCAAATAAATGAATGAAATTCCATATTCATTCAAAGGCCGGGACGCCGCTGCACACATACAAGCGGCACGCCGTAACCTAGAGTATTTTGGCCGGTGGGGATCGAAAAAGCTCAGGCCATGTTGTTCACTACGCCCCCTAACATGTTGTACAGGGAAGAATACATACATGCATTTCACATACTGTGGCACATTTCATGTCAGTGCGCATCAGTGGTTACAGTGTGAGCAATGGCAAAGCGAACCGGAGTAAAACAGGAATGGGCAGCTGCGCAGGAGGTAGGGAATTAGATCAAATAAAACAGCTAAATGAAAGCTGTTCATTTAGTCCAAGTGGGTGGACGCTTTTTAATTGAAAGATCCACCAGGTCTCTCTTTGTAGGATCTTTTGGTCCCAATCACCTCCCCTGTTTGGGGGTGGGACAACCTCAATGCCCATGAATCGGACTTGTGAATAATCACCACCATGGAAAGTTGTCACATGGCGTGCAAGGGGGGTGTCCCTTTCATGGCATAGATCCCCCAAGTGTTCACCTATCCTCCTGCGCAGCTCCCGTTTAGTCTTGCCAATGTACTCCAGGCCGCACACACATTGTGCTCGATAAATCACCCCTCTCGTGCGGCAATTTATGAATTGTTTGATGGTATATACATTTTTTGTTACATGACCGGTGAAATTTTGCCCCTGCTTAATGTATGGACAGGCAACACATCCACTGCAGTGGTAGGAGCCATGTGGTGCTCTCAGCCACTCAGTCGGCGTGGTAACGACACCCGAGTAGTGGCTGTGCACCACATGGTCCCTTATGTTGCGCCCCCTCCGATATGTTACTTAAGCATTGGGGGTAACCATTTTTGCAATATCTGGATCTAGCAACAGAGTTCCCCAGTTTCTTCTCAGGATCTCTTTTATCTCATCGGCCCCCATGTCAAAAGTGCCTATCAGACGAATCACCCTTTCCTCATTACGGGATCCCTGTGGCTGTAACAGGCCTGTGCGGTCAGAGGCTAATGCTTTCTGATATGCTTTTCTCAGGACATGGTCCGGAAAACCCTTTGCCAGAAATCTCTGACGGAGGTCCCTTGCTTGTTCCTTGAACGAGTGGATAGAGGAGCAATTCCTCCTCATCCTCAGGTACTGACCTGTTGGAATCCCTCGTTTCAAGGCGCCCGGGTGAAAACTCCCCTACTCCAACAAGGAGTTGGTGGCCGTTGGCTTTCTATAAGTTTCTGTGTGGAGTTCACCCTCAGGTCCCCTGTCAATCCGAATATCAAGGAATGGCAAGGAGTGTGCGGAAGTCTCATACGTGAACCGAAGTCCTAGATTGTTCACATTGAGAGGGGCCACCAGATCTGAGAAGGTGCCCACCGACCCCCGCCAGATAACAAAGATATCATCTATATATCTGGCCCACATTACCACAGGTATGGTGAGTGGGCTAGGGGGATCGGTGAACACCACCTCCCTTTCCCTCCAGCCCAGGAAAAAATTAGCATATGATGGGGCACAGGGGCTCCCCATCGCGGTGCCCCTGAGCTTGTGGTAAAAGGATCCATCAAAGACGAAGTAGTTGCAGGTTAAAGTAAAATGTAACAGTCTCCTAACGAGAGCATTTGCCCTCATGCCTAGTTCGTGTGGAATGGATGAGTATAATGCCTCCACATCAATAGAACCTAGGAGGCAGTCGTTCTCCAAGGTGATTCCCTCCAGTCTTCCCAGTAGGTCGCTGGTGTCCCTAGTGTAGGACGGCAAAGTCCTGACAAAGGGGGCCAATATCTGGTCCACGTACACACCCACATTCTGATTAAGGCTATTGATGCCTGAGACGATGGGGCGTCCCTTCAAGGGTGAAGTACCCTTATGGATTTTTGGCAATGAGTAGAAAGTGGCGACTTTAGGATGTCGACACTCTAGAAATGACAATTCATCCTGAGAGATAAGGTCCTGTTCTTTAGCCTCCCTTAATATTTGGTGTAATTGTGTTTGATATTGTTTCGTTGGGTTGTCCTTCACTTTTTCATAGGTTTCTCGATCGGACAACAGCCTTAAACACATTTCTCTGTATTGTGGGGTGTCTAGGACCATGATATTGCCCCCTTTGTCTGAGGGCTTTATCGTTACACATTTGTCCTTCTCGAGGCTCCTCAATGCAAAATGTTCTTCCCTAGCACAGTTGAACATCTTGCGGGATACCGTCAGGTGATCCAATTCGGTGAGGACCTGGTGCAGAAAAACATCCACACAATTGGGGTCTCCAATCGGTGGCATTTTTATACTTTTGTTTTTCAACAGAGTAAAGGGACCTTTCCCATCCAGTGGGGTGCTATCAGAGAGGCTAAAGAGGAAATGTATGTCCTGTAGGATGTCTAACGGGACACCTAGTTCTCTACTTTCGCGTTTGTTGATAAGGGAAAAATGCTTAGACCAGCGTAATTTTCTCACGAAAAGGTGGAGATCTTTTACCCAGTTGAACAAATTGAAGGGGGGCGTGGGGACAAAGGAGAGGCCTTTACTAAGGATTTTAAGTTCAGACGACGAGAGGGTTCTTTTGGAAAGATTCAGGATCTGGGTGGGAGGTTCTGCGAGGTGTTGGCGTCCAGAGGCGGTTTTCTTTGTCGCAGGTGATAGGGCACTGCCTGTTCTAAAAAACCATGGCTCCCACCATCCTGACTCCCTCTGCCTCCTCTGCCCCTGAACGTTCCTCTCCCTCTTCCTCTATATTTCCTCCCTCCGTCCCTCTCTCCTTCAGATACCTCGATATCACTCGAAGAAACGTCCGACTCAACTTTTTTCTTAGGGATCACAGATAAGTCCAGAGTTGTATAGACTCTGTTGTCCCGAAAGTCCTGCAATTCACGGTTATATTGTTTGTGTTTACGTTCCTTTAAGTGATATTCGAATTTGTCTATAGTGTTTTTCAACTGGAGTTCTTTACTGGAAAAGTCGGGCTCCTGTTTAAATTTGTTAATGGTCTCAGTCAGACCTTTCAGGGAGGAATCTAATTCTTCTAACTTAAGTTTTTCTTCTTCAAGTAGAAGATTCATGAACCGAAGGGAGCTGGCTGTTGCTTCCTCCTCCCACTTTAGAGTGAGTCTGGGCTCAGTGGTTACCGATGGTGCCTTGCAGCACTGGGGTCCTGGGATCGAACATCTGCATGGAGTTTGTATGTTCTCCACGTGTTTGCGTGGGTTTCCTCCCACACTCTAAAGACGTCCTGATAGGGAGCCCCATTGGGGACAGCTTGATGCTCATGTCTGTAAGTGCTGCAGAATATAGTAGCGCTATATAAGTGAGCATACTTAATAATAACAAAATTGTGGAAATGCATTCATACATATAACAAAGTGGCCACCCCTTTAATCAGTTCATCCCGAGAAACCAGTGACAACCAGATGCCCTGAAGACCTTTCCACTGGCGGATGTCTGTAGTGTCTTCAGGCCTGCCGTGGAGCAGTCATGCCCATCTTCTTGCAGCTCCATCTCAAGTTTCAGGAACCCCAGTCCAGCTTGTCGGATGTTTTACTGAAACAGAAACTTTGATGCAAGAACTTTTTTTGGAAAGCAACATTTTTCAAATTAAAATTTAATTGAGTCAATTATTCTTCTCCTGCAGCTCATCAGAATGAAAGGTTAAGCTACATTTAAATAAGCCATGTTGATAGTTGAATTATTCATTCAGACATTGACACATCACTGTCCTTCTAATTCATTGCATGAAACTCCGCAGAAACATTGGCTAGTCAGCTGTAATTTCGGGGATGCAGTCAGGCCCCCAGCCGGTTCTGTTTTCTTGCTCAGTCAGATGCCTGGTGTCCATCCGGGGTAGATAAATCCAAGGGCAGTTAAGACTCCATTAGGATTCAGTCCACGGCCCGTGGGTCAATCAAACCAACTGAACCCTCTAGGTACGAGCACATTCATCCAGTGCATTGTCCAAAGGTGCAAAGGATTCACTAAAGCATTGTCATAATCTGTGCTCTTTCAGCCTGCTCTACTTCTACGTTACTGACCCTGTATAGTGGACGTTATGCTTTATCCATTGCTGCCTGCATGCTGCCTGCCTCTACCCCTGCACTCCTGGACTATCCCTGCTGACTTGGGACTGTATAGAACTCCAAAATCCCTGCTTCCCTTTACACTAACATAGACTTATTTGAAAAAAATCTGGCTTCCTTCAGCCACCACTAAGAGAAGGTTACTGAAGATTTATTGTTATATTCATTGGGAGCTGTATATAGTGAGCTCCCTCTAGTGGTGACTGTATATTCTGTATGTAGTGAGCTCCCTCTAGTGGTGGCTGTATAATCTGTATGCAGTGAGCTCCCTCTAGTGGTGGCTGTATAATCTGTATGCAGTGAGCTCCCTCTAGTGGTGGCTGTATAATCTGTATGTAGTGAGCTTCCTCTAGAGGTGGCTGTATAATCTGTATGTAGTGAGCTCCCTCTAGTGGTGGCTGTATAATCTGTATGTAGTGAGCTCCCTCTAGTGGTGGCTGTATAATCTGTATGTAGTGAGCTCCCTCTAGTGGTGGCTGTATAATCTGTATGTAGTGAGCTCCCTCTAGTGGTGACTGTATAATCTGTATGTAGTCAGCTCCCTCTAGTGGTGACTGTATAATCTGTATGTAGTCAGCTCCATCTAGTGGTGGCTGTATAATCTGTATGTAGTGAGTTCCCCCTAGTGGTCACTGTATAATCTGTATGTAGTGAGCTCCCTCTAGTGGTGGCTGTATAATCTGTATGTAGTGAGCTCCCTCTATTGGTGGCTGTATAATCTGTATGTAGTGAGCTCCCCCTAGTGGTTGCTGTATAATCTGTGTGTAGTGAGCTCCCCCTAGTGATGGCTGTATGATCTGTATGTAGTGAGCTCCCTCTAGTGGTGGCTGTATAATCTGTATGTAGTGAGCTCCCTCTAGTGGTGGCTGTATAATCTGTATGTAGTGAGCTCCCTCTAGTGGTGGCTGTATAATCTGTATGTAGTGAGCTCCCTCTAGTGGTGGCTGTATAATCTGTATGTAGTGAGCTTCCTCTAGAGGTGGCTGTATAATCTGTATGTAGTGAGCTCCCTCTAGTGGTGGCTGTATAATCTGTATGTAGTGAGCTCCCTCTAGTGGTGGCTGTATAATCTGTATGTAGTGAGCTCCCTCTAGTGGTGGCTGTATAATCTGTATGTAGTGAGCTCCCTCTAGTGGTGACTGTATAATCTGTATGTAGTCAGCTCCCTCTAGTGGTGACTGTATAATCTGTATGTAGTCAGCTCCATCTAGTGGTGGCTGTATAATCTGTATGTAGTGAGTTCCCCCTAGTGGTCACTGTATAATCTGTATGTAGTGAGCTCCCTCTAGTGGTGGCTGTATAATCTGTATGTAGTGAGCTCCCTCTATTGGTGGCTGTATAATCTGTATGTAGTGAGCTCCCCCTAGTGGTTGCTGTATAATCTGTGTGTAGTGAGCTCCCCCTAGTGATGGCTGTATGATCTGTATGTAGTGAGCTCCCTCTAGTGGTGGCTGTATAATCTGTATGTAGTGAGCTCCCTCTAGTGGTGGATGTATAATCTATATGTAGTGATCTCCCCCTAGTGATGGCTGTATAATCTGTATGTAGTGAGCTCCCTCTAGTGGTGGCTGTATAATCTGTATGTAGTGAGCTTCCCCTAGTGATGGCTGTATAATCTGTATGTAGTGAGCTCCCTCTAGTAGTGGCTTCATAATCTGCGTGTTGTGAGCCCCCTTCCCCCAGTGCCGATTGCAGACCTAAAAACATGTTATATATCTTTATAACTGTGTGAAAGGAGGTTAGGATTTGGATTTCTGAATTATAAATAAAGCAGTTTTGACTATGAAATTATTTTTGTGCTTCTTCTACCATGTCGTTACCCTGTATACTACTGCACCCATATCACTATGTCGCTGCCTGTATATGGTGTATTCATCTGAGTACTATTAGAAAGAACAGAATCGTCATCCATATTGCAATAACATCTCCTACAAGTCAGGGTTACTGTTATTCCATAAATAAGTGCCCCCGAGAAGCATAGCCACCACTGCTTCCATACACCGCAGGCGGCACAAGGATTCAGCCAGAGTTGCTTGTTTGTTGACTGCAGAAGGGGGATGAATGTTTTATATTCACATGTTGCAGGAATCTTCTCCAAGTTCAGAACAATTACAGGCAGGATGGAAACCATCCATCTGCTAATTAAGATGTAAAACTCGTTGGCTGCTCGCAAACAAACGACGTCTGCAGCACTTTACTCTTCTGCTGAAAGGGAACATCCAGATAAGAGCTCAGGTTCTTCACAGGCAGAAGATAGGCCAGCTGTCTCTTCACTTCTCTAGCAATAGAGCAAAGCTTTAAGAATGATTGATATCACCTGCAAAAGTGTTAGAACCTCGAGTTATGATGATGATATGATCTAGAAGAATGATTGTTATACCCTAGAAGAATCACTGATATAATCCAGAAGACAGACTGATATAACATTGAAGAGGGATTGATGTAATCTAGAAGAGCCACTGATATAACCTAAACGATTCACTGATATATTCCAGAAGAGAGACTGATATAATACAGAAGAAAACTGATATAACCTAGAAGAGTCACTGATATAATCCAGAAGAGAGACTGATATAACCTAGAAAAGTCACTGATATAACCCAGAACAGTCACTGATATAACCTAGAAGAGTCACTGATATAATCCAGAAGAGGGACTGATATAACCTAGAAGAGTCACTGATATTATCCAGAAGAGGGACTACTATAACCTAGAAGAGTTTCTGATATAATCCAGAAGAGGGACTGATATAACCTAGAAAAGTCACTGATATAATCCAAAAGAGAACTTAATGATTTTCCTATTTCATGACGTAAAGTCATAGTTTTATTAAAGACACGGAGGCGAGTATTGCTATCTCCTTCTTTACTTCCACCAATAGCAGCAAAGGAGAAATTAACATAATCAAAACAATAAAGGACCCTCCCCTAACAGGTCCTATAATAAGCCGTGTCCTCTTCATATCTTCCTCTTTCTTTGAATCCACGACACCAACCGTCAACCAGAACCGAAAACGAACCGAACTGGAACCGGGTCCGACACCGACCGATCTGGTCCCTCCAACTGAAGAACTCAAGCCAACATGGCTAACATCTCAGGAAACCTGGAACAACACGGAATGCCATCCGTCACGGAGTTCTCAACCTGAAACAGAGTAAATAATATAGCCAGTGTAAACACATGGGTACAAAATGCGCAATCTCGACCCTATAACGGTCGCACATCAAAAAGGTCGCTGAAACAAAACCATAATAAACCTGAACGGTAAAACGTCATAAATAACAATAAAAGACAGTCTAATAGTCAATAACAATAATACCATAACAATAGGGGGGGCAAGAGAAACCTAGGGCGGGCAATACTCGCCTCCGTGTCTTTAATAAAACTATGACTTTACGTCATGAAATAGGAAAATCATTAAGTTTTACAGCAAGACACGGAGGCTTCGTATTGCAAGTTCAAAGCTGCTCAATAATAGCTGAAAACACATGAGTGGGAGGACGGAAATAAAATTCTGTGAACGTCGTGGCCCTAGACCAGTCAGCCAGACGCAGAATGTCCTCCAAACGAGCCCCCGAAACTGCCAGGGCAGTAGCAGCCGCGCCCCTGGCCGAGTGAGCGGTAAAGATCGTCGTATCAATCCCGGAAAGGGACATGACCACTTCATCCAACGCGCCAAAGTGGGACTGGTCACCGGGCCAAAGGGATGGCGAATAGAGAGGAAAAGCTGCGGAATGTCCGCAGAACGGTGAGACCGAGTGCGCAACTCATATTCCCGTAGGCAAACTACAGGACAGAGCGCCGGAGAAGACGGAAAACTGGGATAGGACACAGACCGAATATTGGTCTTGGTACGCCGCGTGATGTTGAAAGTAACACCCTCGGGCGTAAAGGATCTGGCATCATGATCCAGAGCCCTGACATCAGAGACCCTCTTACAGGAAATGAGGCAAAAAAGGGTCAGCAATTTGGCCGACAGCTGACGGAGGGAAAGAACCGCATTGTCGGGCCAGGAAGAGAGGAAAGAAAGGACCAGGGAAACATCCCACGTAGCGGTGAAACGTGGCCGAGGAGGTCGAGCCAAACGCGAGCCACGTAAAAGTCGAGACACCAAAGGGTGTTGACCAGCAGGAACGCCATCAAATCCCTGATGAGTCGAGGAAATCGCAGAACGGAACAAATTGATGGTCCGATAAGCTTTCCCTGCTTCAAAAAGACATGTCAGGAATTGCAATAAATGGGTCACAGATGCCGAAACGGGATCCAGGTCCCGTTCCATGCACCAGCCAACCCAAGATCCCCAAGCTGCCCGGTAAGATTTTCGGGTGCCGGGAGCCCAAGCGTTGTCCAGGAGGCGTCTAGTTGCCTCCAAAATTCCCTCGACCTCTCCTGGAGTCCTGAGATCCGGCACGCGAGAAGTTGAAGGGAGCCTTCGACCAGCAGGGGGTGTGGGGCACCCAGAGGGTCCTGGAGGAGATCCGTCCGAGCCGGAAGGAGGAGAGGTACATCCACCAGGAGTTCCAGGAGAATCGGGTACCAGGCCTGAGACCCCCAGAAGGGGATCACCACCACCAATTCCGCCGCCTGACGACGAGTCTGTAACAGCATCCTCGGAATCATGGCAAACGGCGGAAATGCGTAATGTAGGGCTGCAGACCAGTCCTGGAGAAACGCATCCACCGCCTCTGCTTCCGGATCCGGACGCCAGCTGAAGAACCTAGGCAGGTGAGTGTTGAGACGGGACGCGAAAAGGTCTATGGAACAAGGACCCCAGATGTCCGAGATCATGGAGAACATCTCCGGATTCAACCTCCAGTCGCTGCCGTCCGTGAAGCATCGGGAGCTCCAATCCGCTCGGTAGTTGTGAAGACCCGGAAGGTACTCCGCTTGAATCATGATGTCCCTGGACAGACAGTAGGACCAGAACTCCTTCGCCAGCCGGGCTAAGGTGGCCGATTGGGTGCCGCCCAGGTGATTGACATACCTGACCGCCGACACATTGTCCATGCGTAGACGAATGCAAGCATGCGCTATGCCCTTGGTGAAACTCCTGATGGCAAACGAGCCCGCTAGAAGTTCCAGAGCGTTGATGTGAAGATGGGTCTCGGTCTCCGACCATCGACCCCCAGTGGAAATACCCTCGCAGTGGGCACCCCAGCCCTGGAGACTCGCGTCCGACTCCACCGTGAATTCTGGTTGGAATCCGAAGATTGCTCTGCCATTCCAGGCTTCCAAGTTGGTTATCCACCAATGAAGTTCCTCCCGAGCTTCCGGATCCAGAATCACCGCGTCTGCAAACGAGGCCCCGGTACGGAGGTGGGCGATCTTCAGGCGCTGTAGAGCCCGATAATGGAGCGGAGCGGGGAAGACTGCCTGGATAGAGGAGGCTAATAGCCCAATGATGCGAGCCAGGTGACATAGGGATAGGGAGGAAGCTGAGAGAGCATGTCTCAACTCCTTGCGTATCGTCCGCAACTTCTCTGAAGGAAGACTGAGAGATTCCGCAACAGAGTCCACCGTGAAGCCCAGGAACTCTATCCGTCGAGTCGGTGCGAGGCAGGATTTCTCGGGATTGAGCAGGAAACCCAGACCCGTCAGAAGATCCGAGGTCCACTGAAGGTGCTGAAGCAGAGACGCCTGACATTGATGCATAATGAGGATGTCGTCCAGATAAATGACTAGACGCACCCCACGACTCCGCAGCCAGGCCATGACCGGGCGCAGTAGCTTGGTGAAGCACCAAGGCGCCGAAGAAAGGCCGAACGGTAGGCAAGTGAAGCGCCACACTTCGCCCCTCCACAAGAAGCGCAGCAGATGCCTGGACGAGGAGGCAATTGGGACCGTAAGATAAGCATCTTTGAGGTCCAGCTTCACCATCCAGTCCCCCGGAATCAGTAAGTCCCGAAGGAGGTGAATCTCTTCCATCTTGAAGTGGCGATAGCGCACCACCGCATTCAAGGCCCGGAGATTTATTACTGGACTAGAAAAATGTGGCTGAGAACGCCCCCCGGGGTGGGAGGGGCCCTTTCTATCGCATCCTTGTGAAAAAGGGAAATCAGTTCTACATCCACTAGTTCCCCGTCTGGACGAGCCAGGGGTGGGGGTGGAAGGACGAGATCTGGCGAACCCGTAAGTTCTATGCGAAACCCCTGCACCGTGCTCAGCACCCATGGGTCTGATGTAATGCTGGACCAAACGTGGGAACAGAAACGGAGTCTGCCCCCGACACGAGGAACCGAAGAAGTCCCCACTGGGGAAGGACTTACCGAAGGATTTTCTGAAGGACGGATTCCCTCTAACGGATCTGGAGCGCCATTGGCCGCCTCTGGCCGGGAAGAACGGAGGAGGATTCCTTTGGTCCTGGAAGGGAGGTCTTTGGTTGAAGGAGCCTCTGCCCGAGCTGCGGGCCTGGAAACTGGAGCGGCCGGACAGACGGCCCCTACTACTGCCGGCCCTAGTGGAGACCCGTCCCTGAAAGACCCTTCTCATGGAGGACTGGGCCTTGTCTAGGGCGGTAAATGCACCTACGTATCTGCTGAGGTCCTTAATAAAGGAATCCCCGAACAGCAGACCCTGAGCATCCCTTCCTGACTCAGTGAGAGCCAGGTTGGCCAATTTTGGGTCAATTTTAAACAAAATGGCTCTACGCCGTTCAATGGCCAGGGAGGAGTTTGTGCTGCCCGCGATACAAATGGCCCTCTGTATCAAGCCAGTAAGCTCCTCCGGATCTATCGGAGAGCCGTCTGCTCTGGCCGATTCGGCCATCTCAAAAATTTTGGCGAGGGGGCCAAAGATGTCAAGGAGTTTATCCTGACAACTCTTAATTGCGGAATCTAACCCCTTGCGGGGATTCCAGCCGGTTTTAGCCAAAAACTGGGTCATCTTTGGATCCACAGATGGCGTATCGCAGACCTTGTTGGGGATCAATGGTCTGGGGCATTCGGCTCGGAGCTTGCTGCGCGCCTCTTTGCTAAGAGGACGGCGCACCCAATGCTCCAGGTAATCGCTCACATGAGCCACCGGCAGCCACTCCGCCGACCTAGGGTGGTGGAGGGAATCAGGATCAAATAATGGGATGCCTGAGGGGTCCACCAGGGTAGAAACCGTGTTAGGGGCAGTGGCGGAGGCGCCCACGGACCCAGAGGTGGAAGGCCTAGGGCCAGCATCATCTGGAAATTCAGATTCCATCTCCCCTTCAGATTGGCCGCTTGCCTCCGCATAAGCCTCCATATCAGATTCTATATCCGAATCCATATCATTAGTTTGTGCTCTAGCACATTTCCACGTTCGCGTCCGTTCTGCCTGATGCGGCAAGGCTCTTTTGCGCGATCTAAGCGCGCTATCATGGGTGGCTTGAATCACACCAGTCAAGGTCTCCTGGGCAGGAGGTTCAATGGTAGGCTGCGGATTTGTGAGTACAGGCAACTGAGTAGAGGGGCCAGGGGCATGGGCAGACAAGGCCTGGGAGATGGTCTGGGATATCATAGAAGACATTGATCCCATTGCCTCGATAATAGCACTAGACACTGAGCGTTGTAGCTCCAGGGCCTGTGCACTAATAGCTGGTAAGCTGGGGTCCCCAGTGGATGGAGGGGAATTAGGCCCAGCGGGAGAGCGGTCAGAAGACATGTTTAGGAGTTAATATTACCTACTAAAGTGGCAGATAACCTAACTGGCGAATGCCTGATATATTAGGGGTCACTAAGACCGAGGAAGTGGGTACCTAAAGAGGGGTTAGTCAACCCAAGCGCCGCAGAGCAGGAGCCGAACCGGAGCCGAGCGACAGACGTGCACGGCAGATAACTCCGAAATCCCGCGAGAGGACGGGCGGGAGCTCCCAAAATGGCCGCCGAGATCCCGCGAGATCTCGGAGCCACGGGAAACAAAGCGCAAGCTGCCGCCGAGACCTAGAGCGCCGGGAACCAGCGGGGTGGAATCGGAGCAGAGGATGAAGGTAGGGAGGAAAGGAGGAGAGGCGCAGAGCGCCTCCCAAGCAAAACGGAGCGAAAATTTGAATAAAACGCGGTGGTTGAAGCAAGGATAGGATGGGGAAAAAAGGGGGGGGGCACCCCCAAACGAAAACGCAATAGGCGCAGGGGAATACAGGTGACAAGGAAGAAACTAGTCCAAAACTAGGGGGAAAGATAAAACCTGGCAAAGGGCAGAGACTATGAATAATAGACAAGCCCTAAGCAACACAGGGTAATGAAATACAGGCATCATACATGCAAAAAATACCACATGAAACACAGAATAACTTAGCTTTGGTGGAGCAGCAAAGAAAGAGGAAGATATGAAGAGGACACAGCTTATTATAGGACCTGTTAGGGGAGGGTCCTTTATTGTTTTGATTATGTTAATTTCTCCTTTGCTGCTATTGGTGGAAGTAAAGAAGGAGATAGCAATATGAGCCTCTGTGTCTTGCTGTAAAACTGATATAGTGTAGAAGAGAGAATTATATAACCTAGAAGAGTTACTTATGTAATTTAGAAGGATGACTGATGTAATCCAGAAGAGAGACTGATATAACCTAGACCAGGGATCAACAACTAGAGTTGTAGTTTCTGACCAGCTGGAGGTAGCTGATCCCTGACCTAGAAGAACAGCTGATATAACCTAAGGAGCGACGTGATGTGCCGTTCTACAACATGTGACCACTGAGGCCGAGCCGCTTCCAATCTGCCAGGGACAGTGCCATGGAAACTATGGGACTATGGAGATTTTTATTTTTTTTGTGTGTTTTATAAATGTGGCACAGGTTCAGAGGATTGGGTCGGTTGTTTCTTAGACCAGAAGCCTCTTCAGCACTGTCCAGAGGTCTATGTGAACCATGACCTGTGAGACGGCCATCACCACTGTATTGTAAAGACTGAGTTTTGCTCTGGAACATTCAATAATAAGGCCTCCTTCAGAGCATTGCAACCACAAAGCTTGTGTGCCTCATATCAGATTTATAACCATCAAGTGCTCTGTGTCACTAACATAAAAAGAGAAAAAGCAAAATAATCATAACCAATACGGTCTGAAATTTTATTTATATGGGAGCCACTAGGCCGCCCTCTCACATACATGAATGACATGGTAAAGGAAAGAGAGGAAAAAATAGAGAGGAAAACTGATATAAGTGATGTGCCAAGAGCAGGTCCTCATGGGTGGGGCATGTGAATCCCTGTGTCATGCTCCTCCCTCTCAGTGCACACACTAGATATAACCCAGTGTAGCATGCCCGGCTCACAGCTGGATGTGAAGCACTGGAGTCTACACAGAATGGCTGCCCCTGATGTATATGGGGCATTAAGGTTTTTGTAGCTTTCCGATGACTTGAAAATAGGAAAAGATTTCTCAGGGATAAAAAAACTTCATAAAGTCAGGATTGTGTCATCCCCAGACATGACAGGGGCCGGAACCTCACACGTCTGGGCATCGCCTCTAATACCCTTCTGAATCCCACCTGTGACGGGCGGGCGAGGATCCTCCACTTCTCAGGTCCTGGCCGACCACAAGCTCTGGAAGAAATAAATATGGTGGATTTTATTAACATGTCAGCCGATCATAAAACCGAATCATTTCCAGGGTATTTTACTGACAAAATATATACGAGGAAATGAAAGTTCAATCTATTGCTTTATGATCCCAGGAAGAAAACACATAAGTCAGAATTCATGGGCTGCGTCTCCCAAGGAGCTTCACCAGAGACACGGCAGGAGATGAACATCTCACATCCTGGACATCCGAGAAAATTCCGTCCTCGTCCACCATCCCCCACCTGTAACTCCCCAGGGTCACCAATCATGTACAGCGGAGAACAATGCAGAAGGGGGTCTGCAACAAAGTATAAACTATTATTACTACTGTGTATATGAAAATAATATCCATGTATCCATTCTATCTCCTATCTATCTATCTCCTATCTATCTATCTATCTATCTATCTATCTCCTATCTATCTATCTCTACTATCTATCTATCTATCTATCTACAGTGGAAAAAAGCCAGCAGCACACCATGGAATTCAAAGAAACACGTGCGGTTTATTCACCCAGTGTCATGTAGCAGTGACGTTTCAACCGCTTGTTGCGGTCTTTCTCAAGCTATTGAAACGTCGCTGCTACATGACACTGGGTGAATAAACCGCACGTGTTTCTTTGAATTCCATGGTGTGCTGCTGGATTTTTTTCGCTGTATTGAATTGGACCGTGGTGCTGGTTCACACTGGCCTGATTTGCACCCGAACAAGACAGTGTGCTGCATCTTCATTTTCCAATTTTTTTTATCTATCTATCTATCCATTATCTATCTATCTTTTATCTATCTATCTATCTTCTATCTATCATCTATCACTTTCTATCCATCCATTATCTATCTATATAAGAAAAAACTAAACCAGGGCAGCACACCTTTTCTCCAGTTCAAGAAAGGAGTGCCAGCAGTATAAACTTGACCGCAGTAGAAAACATAAAATAAGAAAAAACTGCAGCACATTCAAGTGGTGAAAAATGTGTGGTCCTTTATTCACCCATGCAGGAATGGGGACACACCCGGGATCGGTGTATAGGAGTCCATGGCATATCAGGCTCCTTTCAGCCTGTGTTCTCTTCCATGGAGCTAAAGTCTATCTATCTATTAGTGTTGGACGCAAATATTCGAATCGTAAATTTTAATCGCGAATATCGCCACTTCGAGAATTTGCAATATATTCGTATTCTCGAATATTCTAGATTTTTTTTCATCAGTAACCTCCCTTCTTGCTTGTGGGCCAATTTGAGGGCTGCAATGTCTTTGTCTGATCTTAGCAACATCCCTAGTAACCAATAGGAAAGTTGCCCCCCCCCACCCCCCCCTTACTATATAAGAACCTCCCCAGCCGCCATTTTCTGTAGTTTTTTGCAGTTCTGAGAGAGAGAAGTGACATTGCTGTGCTCTGTGCTTTACTGTGTCATTACATTAGATAGTTAGTGTAGGTTCTATCCTGATGTAGATGGTTAGTGTAGATTTTATCCTGATATAGATAGTCAGTGTAGGTTCCATCCTGATATAGATAGTCAGTGTAGGTTCTATCCTGATATAGATAGTCAGTGTAGGTTCTATCCTGATATAGATAGTCAGTATAGGTCATATCCTGGTATAGATAGTCAGTGTAGGTTATATCCTGATATAGATAGTCAGTGTAGGCTGTATCCTGATATAGATAGTCAGTGTAGGTTCCATCCTGATATAGATAGTCAGTGTAGGTTCTATCCTGATATAGATAGTCAGTGTAGGTTCTATCCTGATATAGATAGTCAGTATAGGTCATATCCTGGTATAGATAGTCAGTGTAGGTTATATCCTGATATAGATAGTCAGTGTAGGCTGTATCCTGATATAGATAGTCAATGTAGGTTCTATCCTGATATAGATAGTCAGTGTAGGTTATATCCTGATATAGATAGTCAGTGCAGGTTATATCCTGATATAGTCAGTGTAGGTTCTATCCTGATATAGATAGTCAGTTTAGGTTATATCCTGATATAGATAGTCAGTGTAGGTTCTATCCCGATATAGATAGTCAGTGTAGATTATCTCCTGATACAGATAGTCAGTGTAGGTTCTATCCTGATATAGATAGTCAGTGTAGGTTACATCCTGATATAGATAGTCAGTGTAGATTATATCCTGATACAGATAGTCAGTGTAGGTTATATCCTGATATAGATAGTCAGTGTAGGTTATATCCTGATATAGATAGTCAGTGTAGGTTCTATCCTGGTATAGATAGTCAGTGTAGGTTATATCCTGGTATAGATAGTCAGTGTAGGTTATATCCTGATATAGATAGTCAGTGTAAGTTATATCCTGATATAGATAGTCAGTGTAGGTTCTATCCTGATATAGATAGTCAGTGTAGGTTCTATCCTGATATAGATAGTCAGTGTAGGTTCTATCCTGATATAGATAGTCAGTGTAGGTTCTATCCTGGTATAGATAGTCAGTGTAGGTTACATCCTGATATAGATAGTCAGTGTAGGTTATATCATGATATAGATAGTCAGTGTAGATTACATCCTGATATAGATAGTCAGTGTAGGTTCTATCCTGATATAGATAGTCAGTGTAGGTTCTATCCTGATATAGATAGTCAGTGCAGGTTATATCCTGATATAGATAGTCAGTGTAGGTTATATCCTGATACAGATAGTCAGTGTAGGTTATATCCTGATACAGATAGTCAGTGTAGGTTCTATCCTGATATAGATAGTCAGTGTAGGTTCTATCCTGATATAGATAGTCAGTGCAGGTTATATCCTGATATAGATAGTCAGTGTAGGTTATATCCTGATATAGATAGTCGGTGTAGGTTCTATCCTGATATAGATAGTCAGTGTAGGTTATATCCTGATACAGATAGTCAGTGTAGGGTATATCCTGATATAGATAGTCAGTGTAGGTTCTATCCTGATATAGATAGTCAGTGTAGGTTCTATCCTGATATAGATAGTCAGTGTAGGTTATATCCTGATATAGATAGTCAGTGTAGGTTATATCCTGATATAAATAGTCAGTGTAGGTTATATCCTGATAGAGATAGTCAGTGTAGGTTATATCCTGATATAGATAGTCAGTGTAGGTTATATCCTGATATAGATAGTCAGTGTAGGTTATATCCTGATATAGATAGTCAGTGTAGGTTATATCCTGATATAGATAGTCAGTGTAGGTTATATCCTGATATAGTGGAGCTGATAGGTTCCAGTGCAGGGTGTTAGGTAGTGTGATAGGGATTAGTGTCCATTTATACATGCTACAGACATAGCGCTGTGATGTCACAACAATACTTAGTGCACCAATCAGTAATATCTACTCAGACCTGATAAAATGTGAAGTTGCACGTATTGCGCAAAAATAGGTGCATCATTAATTGCCGATTATCGCAATCGCGGATATATTGGAGCACTCTATCTGCATATAAAGCTATCGTAATGTTCTGCCGTGCCGACCATTTTCTCCAGTCTCAGGAAACTTCTAGCAGCTTAGAAAATGTAGCAACAGTGACCCACGCCTGTATTGCGAGCGCATTGCGCACATATTACATTGCCAATTTTTGCAATCAAGGAAATAATCGTGAATGCGCGAATATATGACGAATATTCCCCCAAATATTCGCAAAATATCGCGAATTCGAATATTGCCCCTGCCGCTCATCACTACTCTCTATCTATTATCTATCTATCTCTCTACTATGACTTCACGGTTTGCTTAGCTTTACTTTTCTAGAAACCTGCAGCTACTATAACACTTCTCCTTATGTCTGTCTGTAAAGGTGTAGCAGAGCTGTGTGTGTTGGCGTACAGAGCTGAGTTGCTGATATAACAGGAGGCCTCTTTATATATGGATGTCACAGATACGCCGGATAATGCTGTGAATATACATGAGCAGTCCTGGACCTGTGAGGCCAGCCTCTCATCTGCTGATATTTGATTCCGCAGCGGCAGACATTGGTTGCAGCGTTCTCTCCACGTCTTTGATAAATCCGCAGCACTGAACTGTGCTGTGAGGTTGGACTCTGCGGCTCATCCTTCTGTGGCTGATTGAAGGAAGCCAACCTTGGTGCTGAAATGCCTCTTATCTGCATCGTCGGCCCCTGATCTCGCGGGGCGAGCCACTCATCACTAGTCAAAAGAAAGTTTCCAGAAAGTTTCACAGAACTTTTTTTTCCCTATTCATGGATTTTATTCCATAGCGATTATTAGTGAAGGAAACAGAGAGTCTCAGAGGTGATTTCTACATTTCCTAATGTCACCCATTCTGGAATATGAAATTCTGTAATTTTAAGGACATTTTATTTCCAGCGGAAAGTTGTGTGACTTGTAAAGTGACAATGTTCAGACTCCTCAATAGTCCAGAAAATGAGGAATAAAATCAATTATTCAAAATGTTTCCTGGTTTTACAGATATCAAATATTACTGCTGCACAATAGAAAGGTCTGGAATTTTGTAATACACATAGTGTTTCAGTTCCTCACCATTTTAGTGATCTTCACTTGCTGTCAGTGAATGGAAACTCCCTGTACATCCCTAGCCCTGTTCACATAATTTAGGAATTAATTCTTTTCCATTCAGAGTACCGTAGATAATCCTCAGTAAGCAGAGGAGGCTGGGCTCCAGACTGATACGTGTTATCTGAACTGATACATTGTAACAAAAGGACAGGAGAGAGATTTGTCTGGACTGTATAAAATGTTCATACCCGAATCATGTCATGGGAGGTCCTCAGCCTCTGAAGGCAAGAGGAGAATGTTCTATTTCACTGACAGCCATGGTGAGGAATTGAAACTTTAAGAATATTAGAAAGTCACAAATAAATCATTATACAATCATTTCACGGACGAGTCCTTACAAAGGGCATTTGGAAGCAGAGAAAAGATCTCCACCAATGACCTTCAATGAAGAGGCTGCTACGTCTGGAGAGCATTGACCTCCTGAGCTTCCATCAGCCTCGCTCATAGATTGGTCTTGTAAATGAAGATGGGTCATCCTAATTATTTTAATTAGCTTCACTTGTAAGTATGGACATTTCAGAATAAGACATGATGGAGGTATGCACAGCCCCTGAGGCCATGTACTCTGGAGCTGTGGGCACTCCATGGGCTGCCATATCCAACCTCCATACATACAGAATCCAGCAGAAACATTGTGTAGCACCTTATAGACTCCTATGGGTGCCATGTTATGGCTGTAGGAGGTTGTCCTCATACAGTAGACGTCTGCATGAACCCTAAATCTCACTAAATCTGCCACTAGCAATTTAAAGGAGTATTCCGGATGTTTGAAGTTATCCCCTATCCACAGGAAATGGGATAGGCATTAGATTGGTGGGGGTCCTACTGCTGGACCCTCACCAATCACAAGCCCTGTGCCCCCCTGAAATGAACATGGGGGGGATACTTCAAACATTCATTCATTCTCCGGCCGCTGACCATGGGACTGATATTCCTCTTATTGGTATGGGATTCACCCGCCTGTGGGTGTCATATTACAAAGGTGGTATGGGAGAAATCAGTAGTCACAGACGGCCACCCCTAAAACATAGCCTTTATTCTATACTATTAAAACCCCAAATAACACAAATAATGATACATAAAAAAGATGAACGAAAATTGAAAATTTTGTGAGTAGCTACTCGACTTTCTGGGACATGAATAGGCAGGTGGGGGCCACAGATGTTATGCTATGGGCTCTAACCCTATCGCCGGCCCTATATCTATCATGCCCTGTCTATAAACGGAATAGCCGCCCCGATAGGGGCAATCCCGTATCAGGAACCTCCTAAGCGCCCGGAGTATGGCGTATACCTATCAGCTCATATATGCTGACCAACATTACCCGCACTACACTATGAGTAGCAAAAAATAATAAAGATGATACAAGAGAAAAAGAAAAAAAAAAAGAAAAGAAGAAAGAAGAAAAAAGAAAACAAAGGTTATATCATAATAATAAAGTAAATACGTCTCGATGTAAATGAAGCACTTCTATGCATCGATCCTGATGTTCAGAATAGAGTAGATAACATGGAAAGGAAAGCGCCGTGAAGGTTCACAGCGTTTCATCCGACATTTTAAGGGTGGCGCTCGTATTGGTATGGTCCAGTATCACCACTCACCTGCCACCTCAATGTTTGAAGAATTACAGATACACTACTTACCTACTGCGAGTCCAGAGAAAGCTGTGGAATAACCCCAAAGACAGCTAAAGTGTCACCCAGCTTTCCCAGGTACAGATATTAGACATGGATGGAATATGTAAGTGCTCTATAATGGGCTGCTTTCAAACTTTCCTGTATTCTTTATAGATGTAAGAGACGCCGCGAGATTTAACATTTCCAAAAAGTCCGATTTCCGAACACATTCAACCCTAATAAATGAAACCCCGGGGCCACTTCTCCAATCTCATCGGGAACTGAGACTCCGAACCAAGTCAATCCCTCAATGTCTTGATCTCGAAATGTTTGCAGGGAGATGAAGACTCAACAAGGACAGGTTTGTCAGCTCTCACCTCAGACCGGTCCATACGTGAAGCCCCCTGTACGTGAATCACTCTACTGCGGACCCTTTTATTGGTGTTACCACCTACATAAACGCCCGGCCATCCGTCCGAGGCGCGGCTCGTTAGTCGCCCCTTCAGCTGGGTAGCGCTATAGATTTCCTGTCACTTCTCATCTGGAGACAGCACCGTATTCTGCTCTGCAATGAGAGGTTAAGTGAGATGGAAACTTCTAGTGAAACACATTAGTCTAATATTGAATAACGATTGATTAGTTTTCTGTGTCTCAAAAACGAAAATTTACTTTTACATCTTTATTATATATTTATTACTTTAGGGTCTTTGTTCCTGTTACTAAATGATTGACCAAGTGCTCCCATTTCACTGACTACCAGAGCTCCCTAATATTAATCTGCTCCTCCTAGCAGGACGGTGCTTCCCATTGTATCCCATTGTAGAAGAAGAACTGCTACAAGAGGACATAGTGTTAAATTAGAGGGGCAAAGGTTTAAAAGTAATATCAGGAAGTATTACTTTACTGAGAGAGTAGTGGATGCATGGAATAGCCTTCCTGCAGAAGTGGTAGCTGCAAATACAGTGAAGGAGTTTAAGCATGCATGGGATAGGCATAAGGCTATCCTTCATATAAGATAGGGCCAGGGGCTATCCATAGTATTCAGTATATTGGGCAGACTAGATGGGCCGAATGGTTCTTATCTGCCGACACATTCTAGGTTTCTATGTTTTCGATGGTCCCAGCCGCTTGCAGCCACCCATGGTGAAGCCTGTCCACTTACATCATGAGATGGTACTGGATATCACTCACCTTCTCTTATTCCAGCATCACATTATGATGAGAAGAGCTAGGGACTGATGACATCATCGGACAGTAAGTACATTAACTAAAACCCACCTTTGTTGTCAGTGTGGCTTGGTGCCAGTGGATGCAGAATTTGCCCACTGGCTTTGGCTTTAGGTACAATCCATGATCTGCTCTGAGTCCTTGTTGTGACTTCTGCTCATGTGCCTTGGTTTGGTTCCTAGATCTGATTTCTGCTTTCTCTCTTGGTTCCAGCCCTTACTTTAACCTCTGGCCATGTCACCTATAGCTTAACATTACATCCTCCTATATGGTTTTAGTCCTTGATATCACCTCTAGATATATTCTTTGGTTTGGTTTTTGCCATCACTCCTTGTGATTTTCCTTGTAAGTTTTACACTTCATGCAGCAGAATCTACACCGCTCCCTATTATAGTGTATTTGGCCGGGCAGACTCCTGGCAGCTCACAGATGTACATTGTAGTTATGGATCCAACAGGCCTTAGCTGGGTTCCAGTTCTGGCTTTAATTTCTGACTTATCCTGTACTGATCCTGAGTAACAGCCTGTATTATACTCCAGAGCTGCACTCACTATTCTGCTGGTGCAGTCACTGTGTAAATACATTACTTATCCTGTACTGATCCTGAGTTACATCCTGTATTATACTCCAGAGCTGCACTCACTATTCTGCTGGTGCAGTCACTGTGTAAATACATTACTTATCCTGTACTGATCCTGAGTTACATCTTGTATTATACTCCAGAGCTGCACTCACTATTCTGCTGGTGCAGTCACTGTGTACATACATTACTTATCCTGTACTGATCCTGAGTTACATCCTGTATTATACTCCAGAGCTGCACTCACTATTCTGCTGGTGCAGTCAATGTGCACATAAATTACATTACTTATCCTGTGCTGATCCTGAGTTACATCCTGTATTATACTGCAGAGCTGCACTCACTATTCTGCTGGTGCAGTCACTGTGTACATACATTACTTATCCTGTACTGATCCTGAGTTACATCCTGTATTATACTCCAGAGCTGCACTCACTATTCTGCTGGTGCAGTCACTGTGCACATACATTACTTATCCTGTACTGATCCTGAGTTACATCCTGTATTATACTCCGGAGCTGTACTCACTATTCTGCTGGAGCAGTCACTGTGTACATACATTACTTATCCTGTACTGATCCTGAGTTACATCCTATATTATACTCCAGAGCTGCACTCACTATTCTGCTGGAGCAGTCACTGTGTACATACATTACTTATCCTGTACTGATCCTGAGTTACATCCTGTATTATACTCCAGAGCTGCACTCACTATTCTGCTGGTGGAGTCACTGTGTACATACATTACTTATCCTGTACTGATCCTGAGTTACATCCTGTATTATACTCCAGAGCTGCACTCACTATTCTGCTGGTGCAGTCACTGTGTACATACATCAACATCATCTTTCACACCAAAAGTCAAGGCTGTCTACACTTTTTCAAACTTTCTCCCTTTCTCTCCATTGTTTATAAAAAGTACTGAAAAATGTCAAAATCTGAACAAGTGTGATTTTGGATCTGATAGAAGCAGAATTTCTTCCAGATAAATGCCAGTACATGGGGAGTGTGTACATTTGCAGAGCGCATGTTTACTACATTATCCCCATCAGACTTCCACTAGATTACGGCCAGCTCCTTCTCCTTCCTCAGTTAGTTTTTCTAGTGGCCGGCAGCCAGACTGAGCTCAGCTCAACACATTTAAATCCTTTAAATCAATAAATGATAGGATGCAATGCTTGGAGAACTGGCAAATGGGCAAATATGCTTTACTTTTGGTTGCTTTCTGTATCAGACATTGGCTTTTGTCCATTGGAAGAATAATGACTTGGTAGTAAGCTTTATGAAAAGCATTAAAGTGGAACTATTGGTATTAATTTAAAGTCTGCTGCCATCTGTTTATCTCTGGAAATCCCCTTCAGTTTCCATCTACTCCACAGCAAAAGCTCCACTGCACAGCCGAGTCCATAATCTGCTCCACAAACTATTTATTATTGTTTATGTTCAGCTAGAAATTCTGTTTGCAGCAAATACAGTATATTTCTAGCAAGAGTAATACAAGATTTGTCAGGGGATGTTTTTTAGAAACAACAAGCTACTTTTTGTTTTTTTTTGTTTTCATTTTTGCCTCAATTGTTGAAATACAGAATAAAGAAAATGTATATACTTCTGCTATGATATTGCATCTTATGTGCAAGAATATAACTACTATAATACTGCTCCTATGTACAAGAATATAACTACTATAATACTGCCTCCTATGTACAAGAATATAACTACTATAATACTGCCCCCTATGTACAAGAATATAACTGCTATAATACTGCTCCTATGTACAAGAATATAACTACTATAATACTGCTCCTATGTACAAGAATATAACTACTATAATACTGCTCCTATGTACAAGAATATAACTACTATAATACTGCTCCTATGTACAAGAATATAACTACTATAATACTGCTCCTATGTACAAGAATATAACTACTATAGCTCTCCTATGTACAAGAATATAACTACTATAATACTGCTCCTATGTACAAGAATATAACTACTATAATACTGCTCCAATGTACAAGAATATAACTACTATAATAATGCTCCTATGTACAAGAATATAACTACTATAATACTGCTTCCTATGTACAAGAATATAACTACTATAATACTGCTTCCTATGTACAAGAATATAACTACTATAATACTGCTCCTATGTACAAGAATATAACTACTATAAAACTGCCTCCTAGCTGTGAGGACGTGTGTCAGTAGCTCTCCTGAGGCTTTGGATGTCTGGAGAAAGCCCAGGGCGGGGCCACTCTGGGTGGGGATGCTCCCCAAGCAAGGCCCAGGCTTCAAGGCCTATTCTGGGAAAAAATTCCCAGACTTCTCACTCTATGGATAATTATCCAAAAGTTTCTTTGGAAGGAAGGAATGTTCCGAGTGCTGCCAGTCCCAGTGCAGCAGGAAGCAAGGAAGAAAAGAAAGTGTTAGAAGTAAAGAAGGAGACATCACTAAGTAAGAGTATGGCTGCAGGTGTGCAATCCACCCCACCCGCAGTCAGACAGAGGAGAACATCCCTGGAGAAGCAGACCATGCAGGAGAATCTGCAACAGTCTGTCCTGATGCGGTCTGACCGCACACGTTATGGAAGTGGGAACAGCGCAAAAGTCGCCAACACGACAGATGAGACCAGAGGGAGTACTGTAGGAAGGCTTCATGGGGCCACAAGTGCGGTCACTGGGAAGAACCAGGGGCCCAGTCACCAATCTGGAGATAGTGACCTTGCAGCAGTGACCACGGCTGCACCAAGTCCAGTGCAAGGACCAAGCAGAGGGACGCCTGTAAGGAGCCATTCTGTGAGTACACTGCCGACACAGCCCCCCAATACTCAGCGTGCACCAGAACTATGTCTGGCCGAGCGGATCCCAGCTCTGGTCAAGAGACTAGAGACATTAAAAAAGACAAAACTACAGCTGCAGAAGCAGATAGATTGTGTCTATAAGCTGAAGGCCGCAAACCCCAACAATCAGGCCGTTCACGACAAGAAGCTGAGCTCCCTCGCTGTGCAGCTCGCTGACACTGTGCAGGACATGGAGGCTGTATTGGAGCAGATGGGACCAGTCGCTGAATCCTTCAGGAACCAGCAAAGACATGAGGAAAGACCTGCGCCAGAACCATCTCCATCTAAACCCAGGTCTCCAACCTGTCCAGATGACCCCCAGCAGGCCTGTGCAAGACCAGTCCTCAGACCAGCCAGCTTCCCTTTTGAGAAAGGGAATTTGTACAGAGAAGTGGGAGAAAGTGTCCAGCACCAGCAAAGACCTGCAGAGACTCCTCAAAAGGTACCACAAGTTCCAGCAGTTTGTACTGTGAAGCAGGACTATGGACTCCAACCAGAAGGTAACTCTGCAGTAGCAGTGCAGTCACCACAAGTGCTGGGGGGCAGTAGAGAGCAGCAGGACTGTGGACTCTCGCCTGAAGGTAACTGTGCAGTAGCAGTGCAGTCACCACAAGCCCTGGGGGGCAGTAGAGAGCAGCAGGACTGTGGACTCTCGCCTGAAGGCAGCAGTGCAGCAGAGAGCTCACAGGTCATGGCTCAGCAGGACTGTCGGGGCTCTGTAGAGCAGGATCATACTGCCAGTGACTGCATTGATATGACTGCATGTGATGTTACTGATGATGTTTCTGCAGAGGGGAGCACTTCACAGTCTGTGTGGGATTTGGGGTCATCTCTAGACTCGGGTCCACCATTGGGTCAGCCTTCAGAGGCTTGTGACCCACAGAGTATTAAGGATGATGGTGGGGAGGGGGCTGTACAGTCTGATGCACAGCACTTCCCCCCTTTAGTTACACCAGAAGTGTCAGACCCCCATAGTGCAGGCGGTCAGCAGCCACCACAGCGCCCCCAAGTTCAGCAGGAGGGTGGAACTGGTGGTGTCTCCTCTGGTAATGCCTGGAGCCGTGGGTCACCATCCTTCACATCTAATGTGAACTATACAGGTCAGGCTTTTAAGAGGAGGAACGTGGTCAGGTTCAGACATAGAGGGGCCAAGGAGGAGTTGCCTGACAGGAGGTTTGTGGTCCGTGAACTTCTGTGCCACCAAATGGGTTTCCTGCCATCTAACATCCTGGCAGTGATAAACCTTCCTGACAGGCAGGGGTATGACGTCAGCTTTAAACTCATGTCTGACCTGGACCGCTTCTGGGCTCATTTCGCCCGGGTGAGAGAAGCTGATGGCTGGAATAAGTTCAGCCTCATCCCCATCTCTAGACCAGACACAGCAAGCGTCACCATAATATTCTGGAACGAGTCGGTACCATACCAGGATATTGTTGTATGGCTAAAAAGACACTGTGACCTAATGTCAGATCTCACCAAGACTAGGGACGAGGATGGCATATGGACTGGGGGGTGGAAGGTCCTGGTAAAGTTACGGCAGGTTAACAACATTACCCAACATCTGCCCAACTCATTCTTTATTGGCCGGGAGAAAGGGGTATGCTTCTATGCGGGTCAGCCTAGAAAATGTTTTAAATGCGGAAAGGCCGGTCATATTGCGAGTGTGTGCACCCTGGTAAAATGTAATTTATGCGGGGAGATCGGCCATGTCAGCGCCACCTGCCAGAACATCCGGTGCAACCTCTGTGGTAGAATCGGTCACTCCCACAGGGACTGTCCAGACGCCTGGCATAATGTTTGTAAGGACTTCCCTGATGAGGACTTGCTGGAAGGGGCAGATGACCTAGAGGAGGAGATGTTGTTGTCAGGGTCAGCAGTGACACCGCCCGAGCCTCAGCACAATATGGGTGACAATATAGGTGACATAGTGCCTGACCAGTCCCAGCCAGGAGCCACTGAGGGGAACGGGGAGGTCACTGTGCAGGTTGTGGGCACGTCGTCTTCTGGCCCAGCATCAATAAATCCACAGAAAAGACGGAAGAAGGACAAAACCAGCCGTAAGCCTGAGGGGGAATGGACCACTGTCCAAAAACCTTCCAAAAAAAAAGTAGACCCCGGGTCAGGTGTCATGACCATAACAAATAGGTACGGTGTCCTATCAGAGTCAGACGCTGAGGAAGAGATGGAGAGAGAGTTAAAGAGAGTGGTAGATGAATTTAATGAGGACCAAGAGGGCGACCCCCCCACAAAAAGGAAACCCCCGCAAGCTAAACGTCTGTCCGAATCGGACATGGAGACAGGTGGTCGGCAGGTGGACTCAGACTCAGATCTATGATGATGGGGGTAATATCTCTGCTACTTGTGCTTTGCTTTGCTTTGATGGCTGACTTCAACCTTAAAGTGTTCTCCAGTAATGTGAACAGTGTCAGAGTGAGGAGGACCAGGCATGCGGTTTATGAACATCTAAGGTCTCTTGATGCTGATATATTCTTCATACAAGAGACACGTTTAAATACGTTAGGACTCTTGCAGGAAGCCGAGCGTGAATGGCGGTCTGGTCCATCCTTTTGGTCACTGGCTGTAGAACCAAGTGCCGGGGTCTCTATCCTCTTTAACACCAATAATGTAACTATACATAGGTTGACAGAGGTATTGATGGGAAGGTGCCTAATTCTGGAAGTTACTATTCGGGGTAGGAGGCTCCGTCTCATCAATATCTATGGTTCGCAGACAGTGACTGAAAGGATTAACCTTTATAATGAAGTGAAGCCATATCTCTTCACATCTATCCCTATCATCATGGCTGGAGATTTTAATGCCGCCAGGGCATCTAGTGACAGGACCTCTAATAGGCCTCTTACCAGAGACTCCAAGGTCCTAAACAGAATCATTCAACAGGCCGGGTTGTCAGATGTGTTTGTGCAGGGTGGTCGGAAACCCAAATTTACTTATTTTTGTGGTGAAAGAAGAAGTCGGATAGATTTAGCTCTGGTGAGTCCTACAGAGACCATTGGTGAGAAAGATGAGAAGATCGTCCCTTATTCAGACCATCTGGCCTTATATTTCTGTTTGGGTGTCACAAAGTGTTCTGGGACAGGTAGAGGGTTATGGAGACTTAATTCCAGTCTATTAGAAGACCCTTCGGTTCAGAGTCATGTTCACTCTCTTATACAGAGTCAGCTAGAGAGAGTGGACTTTTATGGCAATATGGCCGACTGGTGGGAGGATGTCAAGGATGAGATCAGATCCCTCTTAAAGAGACTGTCAGTTATAAAGGGGAAGAGTAAGTATGGCCAGTATCTCAAGCTGCGGAAAGAATTGGAGTCACTCTATTCGGCGGGAGGGGGTGACCAACAAAGGATTGACCAGCTGAAATCTGAGATGAGGCAGTATCAGTACAGCAGGTATACCTCCCTGGTTCTTGAACGGGATTATGGGACCTTAGGGTCTCCTGATCCCTTTGAGAATTGCCGGGAGCGAGTGGCAAATAAGTCTGTCACCGGTCTCACTGACCCCCAGGGTGTTTTGCAAGAATCTCGGGAGGGTATCCTGGGGGTGGTGAGATCTTACTATGCTGACTTGTTTCAGAGGAAGGTTTTGGATAGTGACAAGATGACCCAATTCTTGGAGGCAACTCCGCTCCCTGATACTAATGATTTGGACTTTTCTCCTTTGACAGCAGATTTGACGGTGGCGGAGGTTAAAGAGGCCATTGATAAGTTACATCTGAAGAAGGCACCAGGTCCAGATGGGATAACAGCAGAATTCTATAAGACATTCAGAGACCTCTTGGCCCCAATCCTCGTGGATGTATATACAAATTGTCTAGAAAGTCACCTGATGCCTCCATCCATGAGAGTGTCCTCGCTGATTCTGCTGTCCAAAGGTAAAGAGCCGAGTGACATCAAGAACTGGAGGCCGATTGCCCTCTTGAATGTCGACAGAAAGATTCTGGCAAAAATTCTGTTTTCTAGATTAGTTTGTCTGTCCTCAGCACTGTTGTCAGGCTGTCAGTTTGGCACAGTAAAAGGGCGGAACATCTCTGGAGCAGTCATCTCGATAAGGGAGATGTTTGAGAGATGTAAAGCTCTGAGGTGTGGGAGATATGTCGTGAGTCTTGACCAGGCTAAAGCCTTTGACAGAGTAGATCATGAGTATCTATGGGCCACTTTGTCAAAGTACGGTATTCCGGGGCAATTCATCGATTGGCTGAAGACTTTGTATTGCGAGGCTGAGAGCTTTCCTCTGGTCAATGGTTGGCAGGGTGATACCTTCAGGGTTGAGGCAGGGGTGAGACAAGGTTGCCCACTGAGTCCACTGCTGTATGTATTTGCCCTAGACCCATTCCTGAGGTCACTGCAGGAGTGTGATTTTCAGGGGGTGCCGGTCCCCCATTGCCTGCCCCTGAGTGTTGTTGCCTATGCGGATGATGTGACTGTAGTGATATCTGAGCCTCGTGAGGTGGAGATGTTGTCTGCAGCCATCAGAAGTTACTCGGAGGCCTCAGGGTCTCTGGTCAACCTTGAGAAGAGTCAAGCTCTTTGGATATCAGACAGTGATCCAGATTTTGATCTGCCACAATTTGTGAGAGCCTCCACCTATATTAAAATCCTAGGGGTCAAATTTGGGAGGGATGATAACGGCAAACTAAATTGGGAAGAGAAGTTGGAAGCCGGAAATGCAAAGGTTCAGCGATGGAAGAACTGGAGGCTGACCTATAGAGAAAGGGTTAAAATGTTGAAGACTTACCTGGTCCCTGTCTTCTTGTATGTCTCTGTCGTTTTTCCTTTGCCGGAATCTTTCTCCACTAGGCTCTTTAGCCTGTTCTTCCAACTGTTGTGGGGGAACAGGTTGAACCTGATAAAAAGAGGGATCACCTACCTACAGAGGAGAGAGGGTGGGTTGGATATGCTGAATCCAAGGGTGTTTTTTGACTCCATGTTTCTAAAAGTTAACTTTGGTTGCCTGGACTCAGAGAACAGCTCCCTGTGGGTGAACAGTGTCAGGGACTGGATATTGCCTTTTGCAGAATCTTGGGTGCGAGGCGGCAGTCTCAAGAGGGGTCGATGGACGAGTGACTACCTCCCCCAGTACCTGGACTATGGGCTGAAGTGTGTGAGAAGGTGGAAGATAGAGAAGTCCTACATTGAGGGTAAGCCAAGGAAAGATCTGTATGTGAGGATCTGTAGGGCTTTCTTTTGTTCTCCACTTGTCTTGAGGGATTGTGTGACTAGCACTTTACAAGAAAGTCTGAAGCTCCTCAATGGGAAACGTCTCCCCGCCAAATTCTTTGACATAGCTTGGTTGTCATTGCATGGAAAGCTATTTGTTAGGGGTAACCTAAAATTTTTAAGTGTTTCAGATAGGAACTGTCCTCTCGGTTGTCAGCAGGAGGAGACGATGGAGCACTTCATATCTGACTGCAGGGGTGGGAGGAGAATATGGGAAGAGGTGTCACAAAAGCTAAACATCCCATTACTGCAGTCCCTGACTTATCCTGACATCATCTATGCTGTTCCATCCAGAAATAGTAATGTAGACAGGGGGACAATGTACCTGATCATTTCTATCATAAAATACTACCATTGGCACATGAGAACCCGCGTGTCCATACACAATGAGCCATTCCACCACACCACAGCCGTAAACCAAATAATGTCTGAGCTCCAGTGGGTTAAGTCATTAGAGATAAGGAGTAACCCAAATAATAGGAAATTATGGAGGAATGTGTCTTTGGTTTAAAACAGTAAATATGTTATTTTATGTTTGTTTTGTTTTTTTTGTTCCCCCCCCCCCCTCTTCTTTTTCCTCCCCAGCAAATGTGGACTTTATCAGTTTAATATAATTCTATAGGCATTCTAGCTGAGTAGTCATTGTGTGTACAATGCCTGTTATTTTTTGGGTTTTGTATTGTAAGAATGTATTTTTATTGTATTTTTTGTTTGTTTGTTTTCACAATAAAAATTGCCTCCTATGTACAAGAATATAACTACTATAATACTGCTTCCTATGTACAAGAATATAACTACTATAATACTGCCTCCTATGTACAAGAATATAACTACTATAATACTGCTCCTATGTAGAAGAATATAACTACTATAATACTGCCTCCTATGTACAAGAATATAACTACTATAATACTGCCTCCTATGTACAGGAATATAACTACTATAATACTGCCTCCTATGTACAGGAATATAACTACTATAATACTGCCTCCTATGTACAGGAATATAACTGCTATAATACTGCCTCCTATGTACAGGAATATAACTACTATAATACTGCCTCCTAGCTGTGAGGACGTGTGTCAGTAGCTCTCCTGAGGCTTTGAATGTCTGGAGAAATCCCAGGGCGGGGCCACTCTGGGTGGGGATGCTCCCCAAGCAAGGCCCAGGCTTCAAGGCCTATTCTGGGAAACAATTCCCAGACCTCTCACACCATGGATAATTATCCAAAAGTTTCTTTGGAAGGAAGGAATGTTCCGAGTGCTGCCAGTCCCAGTGCAGCAGGAAGCAAAGATGCCAAGAAAATGTTGGAAGTAAAGAAGGAGACATCCCTGAGTAAGAGCATGGCTGCAGGTGTGCAATCCACCCCACTCGCAGTCAGACAGAGGAGAACATCCCTGGAGAAGCAGACCATGCAGGAGAATCTGCAACAGTCTGTCCTGATGCGGTCTGACCGCACACGTTATGGAAGTGGGAACAGCGCAAAAGTCGCCAACACGACAGATGAGACCAGAGGGAATACTGCAGGAAGGCTTCATGGGGCCACAAGTGCAGGTCACTGGGAAGAACCAGGGGCCCAGTCACCAATCTGGCAATAGTGACCTTGCAGCAGTGACCACGGCTGCACCAAGCCCAGTGCTAGGACCAAGCAGAGGGACGCCTGTAAGGAGCCATTCTGTGAGTACACTGCCGACACAGACCCCCAATACTCAGCGTGCACCAGAACTATGTCTGGCCGAGCGGATCCCAGCTCTGGTCAAGAGACTAGAGACATTAAAAAAGACTAAACTACAGCTGCAGAAACAGATAGATTGTGTCTATAAGCTAAAGGCAGCAAACCCCAACAATCAGGCTGTTCACGACAAGAAGCTGAGTTCCCTCGCTGTGCAGCTCGCTGACACTGTGCAGGACATGGAGGCTGTATTGGAGCAGATGGGACCAGTCGCTGAATCCTTCAGGAACCAGCAAAGATATGAAGGACATGAGGAAAGACCTGCGCCAGAACCATCTCCATCTAAACCCAGGTCTCCAACCTGTCCAGATGACACCCGGCAGGCCTGTGCAAGACCAGTCCTCAGACCAGCCAGCTTCCCTTTTGAGAAAGGGAATTTGTACAGAGAAGTGGGAGAAAGTGTCCAGCACCAGCAAAGACCTGCAGAGACTCCTCAAAAGGTACTACAAGTTCCAGCAGTTTGTACTGTGAAGCAGGACTATGGACTCCAACCAGAAGGTAACTCTGCAGTAGCAGTGCAGTCACCAGAAGCCCTGGGGGGCAGTAGAGAGCAGCAGGACTGTGGACTCTCGCCTGAAGGTAACTCTGCAGTAGCAGTGCAGTCACCACAAGGCCTGAAGGCAGCAGTGCAGCAGAGAGCTCCCAGGTCATGGCTCAGCAGGACTGTCGGGGCTCTGTAGAGCAGGATCATACTGCTAGTGACTGCACTGATATGGCTGTATGTGATGTTACTGATAATGTTTCTGCAGAGGGGAGTGCTTCACCGTCTGTGTGGGATTTGGGGTCATCTCTAGAGTCGGGTCCACCATTAGGTCAGCCTTCAGAGGCTTGTGACCCGCAGAGTATTAAGGATGATGACGGTGGGGAGGGGGCTGTACAGTCTGATGCACAGCACTTCCCCCCTCTAGTTACACCAGAAGTGTCAGACCCCCATAGTGCAGGTGGTCAGCAGCCACCACAGCGCCCCCAAGTACAGCAGGAGGGTGGAACTGGTGGTGTCTCCTCTGGTAATGCCTGGAGCCGTGGGTCACCATCCTTCACATCTAATGTGAACTATACAGGTCAGGCTTTTAAGAGGAGGAACGTGGTCAGGTTCAGACATAGAGAGGCCAAGAAGGAGTTGCCTGACAGGAGGTTTGTGGTCCGTGAACTTCTGTGCCACCAAATGGGTTTCCTGCCATCTAACATCCTGGCAGTGATAAACCTTCCTGACAGGCAGGGGTATGACGTTAGTTTTAAACTCATGTCTGACCTGGACCGCTTCTGGGCTCATTTCTCCGGGTGAGAGATGCTGATGGCTGGAATAAGTTCAGCCTCATCCCCATCTCTAGACCAGACACAGCAAGCGTCACCATAATATTCTGGAACGAGTCGGTACCATACCAGGATATTGTTGTCTGGCTAAAAAGACACTGTGACCTAATGTCAGATCTGACCAAGACTAGGGACGAGGATGGCATATGGACTGGGGGTGGAAGGTCCTGGTAAAGTTACGGCAGGTTAACAACATTACCCAACATCTGCCCAACTCATTCTTTATTGGCCGGGAGAAAGGGGTATGCTTCTATGCGGGTCAGCCTAGAAAATGTTTTAAATGTGGAAAGGCCGGTCATATTGCGAGTGTGTGCACCCTGGTAAAATGTAACTTATGCGGGGAGATCGGCCATGTCAGCGCCACCTGCCAGAACATCCGGTGCAACCTCTGTGGTAGGATCGGTCACTCCCACAGGGACTGTCCAGACGCCTGGCATAATGTTTGTAAGGACTTCCCTGATGAGGACTTGCTGGAAGGGGAAGATGACCTAGAGGAGGAGATGTTGTTGTCAGGGTCAGCAGTGACACCGACCGAGCCTCAGCACAATATAGGTGACATAGTGCCTGACCAGTCCCAGCCAGGAGCCACTGAGGAGAACGGGGAGGTCACTGAGCAGATTGTGGGCACGTCGTCTTCTGCCCCAGCATCAATAAATCCACAGAAAAGACGGAACAAGGACAAAACCAGCCGTAAGCCTGAGGGGGAATGGACCACTGTCCAAAAACCTTCCAAAAAGAAAGTAGACCCAGGGTCAGGTGTCATGACCATAACAAATAGGTATGGTGTCAGACGCTGAGGAAGAGATGGAGAGAGAGTTAAAGAGAGTGGTAGATGAATTTAATGAGGACCAAGAGGGCGACCCCCCCACAAAAAGGAAACCCCCGCGAGCTAAACGTCTGTCCGAATCAGACGTGGAGACAGGTGGTCGGCAGGTGGGCTCAGACTCAGATCTATGATGATGGGGGTAATATCTCTGCTACTTGTGCTTTGCTTTGATGGCTGACTTTAACCTTAAAGTGTTCTCCAGTAATGTGAACAGTGTCAGAGTGAGGAGGACCAGGCACGCGGTTTATGAACATCTAAGGTCTCTTGATGCTGATATATTCTTCCTACAAGAGACACGTTTAAATACTTTAAGACTCTTGCATCTGTTTGTCACGGACGGTGTACAGGAAACAAGACAAAGCAACATGCATATATGACTGAGTGGATCCAAAGCTAAGGAACCAAAAGGGAGACCCCTGCACAAGACCTGAGACTTTCCCTGGCTGCTCAGCCTATGCAAAGATCCGAAAGGTGGAAGGTTGCATATCCACGTACCTCGACTATATAACCCCTGAACACCCTACAATAGTGAGGGGACACAACCACCGGCTCCCTACACCAGACATGGAGGGAGTCAGGGTCACCTGGGATCCAGCAAACAGAAAATCACAAATAAATGTACAGCACTTATCTTGTAGAAGGCTGGAAAATAGGATCAGCATGCGCACACACACACTCCAGGAAGTTGTATAAGCCGCACACTAATGCATTATGGGGAGTAATTTAAAGGGATGCAATCAGTCCAACTACATGACAGCTGAGAGAGGCTAACGAGATGAGGAACTGAAATTCAAAACAAAGAAAACTCAAGGAGGAGGTTCTGAAAGGCTTCTGTCAGAGCTTCTCAGCTGTCTGGTTGTGACAGTACCCCTCCCTCTACGAGTGGACTCCGGACACTCAGGGCCCACCTGCTCAGGATGGGACCTATGGAAAGCCCTGATGAGACAAGTGGCCTTAATGTCCGTCACTGGGACCCACATCCTCTCCTCAGGACCATAACCCTCCCAATGAACGATGTACTGGAGAGAACCGCGGACAAGACGAGAATCCACAATCCTAGAGACCTGAAATTCAAGATTCCCATCAACCATAATCGGAGGAGGAGGCAAAGGCGAGGGTACAATGGGTTGAACATAAGGTTTCAATAAGGACTTATGAAAAACATTATGGATCTTCCAAGTCTGAGGAAGATCAAGACAGTAGGCAACAGGATTGATGACAGACAGGATTTTGTAAGGCCCAATAAACCTAGGACCCGACTTCCAGGAGGGAACCTTCAATTTGATATTCTTGGTGATCTGGTGTGGTTGTCTACCAACATTCAGGTCCGGACCAGGCACACGTCTCTTATCTGCCACACGCTTATATCGCTCACTCATGCTCTTTAGATTATCCTGAATCTTTTGCCAAATAGAAGACAAAGACGAGGAGAATCTGTCCTCATCAGGTAAACCAGAAGACCCCTCTCCCGAGAAAGTCCCAAACTGCGGATGAAACCCATATGCACCAAAAAATGGTGACTTATCAGAGGACTCCTGACGACGGTTATTTAAAGCAAACTCAGCAAGGGACAAAAAAGAACACCAATCCTCCTGATTCTCTGCCACAAAACAGCGCAGATATGTCTCCAGATTCTGATTGACGCGCTCTGTCTGGCCATTCGACTGCGGGTGGAAAGCAGAAGAGAATGACAACCGAACCCCCAAGCGAGAACAGAAAGCCTTCCAGAATCTGGAAACAAACTGCGTGCCCCTATCAGAGACTATGTCTGAAGGAATACCATGCAATTTGACAATATGATCAATAAATGCCTGCGCCAGCGTCTTAGCATTGGGTAAACCAGGAAAAGGGATGAAATGCACCATTTTGCTAAAACGGTCCACCACCACCAGAATCACAGTCTTCCCCGAGGAACGAGGCAGGTCCGTTATGAAGTCCAACATGGACAGATGTGTCCAAGGACGGGAAGGAATGGGTAAGGGAAGGAGAGGACCTGATGGCCGTGAATGAGGGACTTTGGCAAGAGCGCAAGTCTCGCAGGCTGCCACAAAACCCTCAACCGACTTACGAAGCGCAGGCCACCAGAATCTCCGAGCGATGAGATCCACTGTGGCTCTTGCCCCCGGGTGCCCAGCAAGGACCGTATCGTGGTGTTCCTTAAAAATCTTGTGTCTTAAAGCGAGAGGCACAAAATTCCCACTACCCCCGGAGAACGTGTCCGGGAGCGAGATCTTAGGCTCAGAACAAACTCCATGAACGCAAGCTGAACCGGTCACTAGAAACTGAGAAAGAGTCTTACGGAGATCAGCTACCTCCAATGAAAGACCCTGGAAGCGTTCAGTCAAAAGTGAAACCGGATCCATGCTTGAGACAGTTTTGGCGGCTTATAATGTCACGGAAGGTGTACAGGAAACAAGACAATGCAAAATGAATATATGACTCACTGGATCCAAAACTAAGGAACAAAAGGGAGACCCCTGCATAAGACCTGGCACTCTCCCTGACTGCTCAGCCTATGCGAAAATCCCAATGGTGGATGATCGCATATCCACGTACCTCGACTATATACCACCTGAACACCCTACAATAGTGAGGGGACACGACCACCGGCTCCCTACACTAGACACGGAGGGAGTCAGGGTCACCTGGGATCCAGCAAACAGAAAATCACAAATAAATGTACAGCACTTATCTTGTAGAAGGCTGGAAAATAGGATCAGCATGCGCACACACACACTCCAGGAAGTTGTATAAGCCGCACACTAATGCATTATGGGGAGTAATTTAAAGGGATGCAATCAGTCCAACTACATGACAGCTGAGAGAGGCTAACGAGATGAGGAACTGAAATTCAAAACAAAGAAAACTCAAGGAGGAGGTTCTGAAAGGCCTCTGTCAGAGCTTCTCAGCTGTCTGGTTGCGACTCCGAGTGACATCAAGAACTGGAGGCCGATTGCCCTCTTGAATGTCGACAGAAAGATTCTGGCAAAAATTCTGTTTTCTAGATTATTTTGTCTGTCCTCAGCACTGTTGTCAGGCTGTCAGTTTGGCACAGTAAAAGGGCGGAACATCTCTGGAGCAGTCCTCTCGATAAGGGAGATGTTTGAGAAATGTAAAGCTCTGAGGTGTGGGAGATATGTCGTGAGTCTTGACCAGGCTAAAGCCTTTGACAGAGTAGATCATGAGTATCTATGGGCCACTTTGTCAAAGTACGGTATTCCGGGGCAATTCATCGATTGGCTGAAGACTTTGTATTGCGAGGCTGAGAGCTTTCCTCTGGTCGATGGTTGGCAGGGTGATACCTTCAGGGTTGAGGCAGGGGTGAGACAAGGTTGCCCACTGAGTCCACTGCTGTATGTATTTGCCCTAGACCCATTCCTGAGGTCACTGCAGGAGTGTAGGTTTTCAGGGGGTGCCGGTCCCCCATTGCCTGCCCCTGAGTGTTGTTGCCTATGCGGATGATGTGACTGTAGTGATATCTGAGCCTCGTGAGGTGGAGATGTTGTCTGCAGCCATCAGAAGTTACTCGGAGGCCTCAGGGTCTCTGGTCAACCTTGAGAAGAGTCAAGCTCTTTGGATATCAGACAGTGATCCAGACTTTGATCTGCCACAATTTGTGAGAGCCTCCACCTATATTAAAATCCTAGGGGTCAAATTTGGGAGGGATGATAACGGCAAACTAAATTGGGAAGAGAAGTTGGAAGCCGGAAATGCAAAGGTTCAGCGATGGAAGAACTGGAGGCTGACCTATAGAGAAAGGGTTAAAATGTTGAAGACTTACCTGGTCCCTGTCTTCTTGTATGTCTCTGTCGTTTTTCCTTTGCCGGAATCTTTCTCCACTAGGCTCTTTAGCCTGTTCTTCCAACTGTTGTGGGGGAACAGGTTGAACCTGATAAAAAGAGGGATCACCTACCTACAGAGGAGAGAGGGTGGGTTGGATATGCTGAATCCAAGGGTGTTCTTTGACTCCATGTTTCTAAAAGTTAATTTTGGTTGCCTGGACTCAGAGAACAGCTCCCTGTGGGTGAACAGTGTCAGGGACTGGATATTGCCTTTTGCAGAATCTTGGGTGCGAGGCGGCAGTCTCAAGAGGGGTCGATGGACGAGTGACTACCTCCCCCAGTACCTAGGCTATGGGCTGAAGTGTGTGAGAAGGTGGAAGATAGAGTAGTCATACATTGAGGGTAAGCCAAGGAAAGATCTATATGTGAGGATCTGTAGGGCTTTCTTTTGTTCTCCACTAGTCTTGAGGGATTGTGTGACTAGTACTTTACAAGAAAGTCTGAAGTTCCTCAATGGGAAACGACTCCCCGCCAAATTCTTTGACATAGCTTAGTTGTCATTACATGGAAAGCTATTTGTTAGGGGTGACCTGAAATTTTTAAGTGTTTTAGATAGGAACTGTCCTCTCGGTTGTCAGCAGGAGGAGACAATGGAGCACTTAATATCTGACTGCAGGGGTGGGTGGAGAATATGGGAAGAGGTGTCACAAAAGCTAAACATCCCATTACTGCAGTCCTTGACTTATCCTGACATCATCTATGCTGTTCCATCCAGAAATAGTAATGTAGACAGGGGGACAATGTACCTGATCATTTCTGTCATAAAATATTACCATTGGCACATGAGAACCCGCGTGTCTATACACAATGAGCCATTCCACCACACCACAGCCGTAAACCAAATAATGTCTGAGCTCCAGTGGGTTAAGTCATTAGAGATAAGGAGTAACCCGAATAATAGGGAATTATGGAGAAATGTGTCTTTGGTTTAAAACAGAAAATATGTTATTTTGTGGTTTGTTTGTTTTTTGGTTTTTTTCTCCTCCCCAGCAAATGTGGACTTTATCAGTTTAATATAATTCTATAGGCATTCTAGTTGAGTAGTCATTGTGTGTACAATGCCTGTTTTTTGGGGTTTTGTATTGTAAGAATGTATTTTTATTGTATTTTTTTTTGCTTGTTTTCACAATAAAAATTGCCTCCTATAAACAAGAATCTAACTACTATAATAATGCTCCTATGTACAAGAATATAACTACTATAATACAGCTCCTATGTACAGGAATATAACTACTATAATACTGCTCCTATGTACAAGAATATAACTACTATAATACTGCCTCCTATATACAAGAATATAACTACTATAATACTGCTCCTATGTACAAGAATATAACTACTATAATACTGCTTCCTATGTACAAGAATATAACTACTATAATACTGCCTCCTATATACAAGAATATAACTACTATAAAACTGCTCCTATATACAAGAATAACACTACTATAATACTGCTCCTATGAACAAGAATATAACTACTATAATACTGCTCCTATGTACAAGAATATAACTACTATAATACTGCTCCTATGTACAAGAATATAACTACTATAATACTGCTCCTATGTACAAGAATATAACTACTATAATACTGCTCCTATGTACAAGAATATAACTACTATAATACTGCTCCTATGTACAAGAATATAACTACTATAATACTGCTCCTATGAACAAGAATATAACTACTATAATACTGCTCCTATGTACAAGAATATAACTACTATAATACTGCTCCTATGTACAAGAATATAACTACTATAATACTGCTCCTATGTACAAGAATATAGGGGGTCACTTATTAAGACCAGCGTTTTAGACGCCGGTCTTAATAAACCCCTTAGCTGGCGGAGGATCCGCCGAAGTTATGAAGAGGCGCAGGCCACTACATAACTTCGGTGCATCCAGCTCAAGCCTAAATGTAAGATAGCGCCGTTGCTACACCTACCTGCCCGTCCCCTTTCCTGCCCACACCACACCCACAATTTTAGACCTGGCATGAGCGGGGAAATGTCACAGATGGAGGCCCAACTAACCGTTGCGCCGCCATCTGCACCTGAAAGACGCCTAATTTAGACATAGTTCTGTATAATAAATGACCCCCATAACTACTATAATTCTGCCTCCTGCATTAATTGACTAAGAAAATCCTGCAACAAGAGGGGATGTTGGAATGGAACGTTCTCTATGTGAATGTATGATGAGAAATGTCATTACAATATTGCAGCAAAATGTAAAGTTTTTGGGGAAAACTATGTAACAAAAAGGAGGCTCTAGGATACTTCTGTCTGCCTCTAGCCTGGATCCAAGATGAGATATGGCCTCTAGCCTTGCTACAAGAGGAGATACTGCCTCTAGTCTGTATACATGAATAGATACGGCCTCTAGCTTGGATACAAAATGAGATACAGCCTCTATCCTGGATACAAGATGAGATACGGCCTCTAGCCTGGATACAAGATCAGATACAGCCTCTAGCCTCGATACAAGATGAGATACGGCCTCTAGCAGGGATACAAGATGAGATACGGCCTTGATACAACATGAGATATGGCCTCTAGCCTTGCTACACGATTATATACAGCCTGTATCCTTTATACAAGATGAAATATGGCCTCTATCTTTGATACAAAATGAGATACAGCCTCTATCCTGGATACAAGATAATATACTGCCTCTAGCCTCGATACAAGATGAGATGCGGTCTCTAGCCTGGATAAAAGATGAGATGCAGTCTCTAGCCTGGATGAAAGATGAGATACAGCCTCTAGCCTGGACACAAGATGAGATACAGCCTTTAGCCTAGATGCAAAATGAGATATGGTTGGGCATAGAGGCATACAGGTTCCTGCTATCCTGAAGCTCACAGATGAGGCAGCTGGGCCTTTAGATCCTGCACACTTGTCGGTTGGTGAAGCCGGAGTCCCAGCTGGTCCCATAAATGCTGGATCGGTGATAAATCTGGTGACCGGGCAGCCAAGGTAGTGTAGTAATCTGGAGGAGACATTTCTGGGAAACCCTTCTGTGTGCATTATCCTGCTGAGAAATGGAATCCCTGCAATGAGAGGAGCACATGTGGTGGCAGGATGTCCTGCACATATCACTGAGCTGTTAGTGTCCTCATATCACTACTAGGGGTGACCGACTGTTGTATGTAAAGGCTCCCCCGATCATCATACCAGCAGTTGAGGCAGTGTGACGCTCCACAGGCAGGAATGAAGCGCTCACCACCAGGACTCCATACTCCAACCTGAAAATCTTCAAATCCCAAACAGAACCTGGATTCATCACTAAAGACGGTTCCAGTCCATAGCAGTAAAGGTTTCTCGTTCACAAAACCAATCCAAACGAAGGTGATAGAGGCTGGCTGTCAATGGCAGGACACATAATCCTGTGACACCAAATTTTCTTCTGCTTGAAAATGGTCCGGCCAGAGACAGAGGGGTGTAATAAATGTGCCACCTGTGCCTGAATGGTGGACAATGAAACTGTGGGAGCTGCTCGTGGGCAGATTAGTCAATCCTCTCTACGGGTGTCTGTATGGGCCATACGCAGTGTGTGCCCTCACCTCCTAACTGCTGGGACAGATTGGCTTAGATGGCGGGCTATTCATCAAAATACCCATCCTTCTCTCAGTCCATTGATGTGACCCCTCTCAAAATCTGTTAATAGCAAAATGCCTTTGAGTGCATTGTGGAGACATGGTCTATGGTCAACAATCTCTCAAAGAGAGGTACACTACCCAAAAGTAGTCTCTTAGAGCCTTTTTAATTGGGCATTGAGGGAAGCACCTTTTGTGGAAAGTGTCTAATCAGACCAGACCAGTAATTATTTGCCTGTCTGCCTAAGACATAACTGCAGGGCGAGTAGAGCAATCCGACATTTCTATTCGGTTGTAATATTTCTTTTTATTGTTAGTGCACACGGCATTCGGAAAGTCTCCAGAGTCTTTAACTCTTTTCACATTTTGTTATGTTGCTCCTTGAGATAAATTTAAAGAAAAATCAAGTTTTCCTCATTAAACTGTTCTCAATACTTCATAATTGTAAAATGAAATCAGAATTTTTGAAATTTTTGCAAATTTATTAAAAAAGGAAACACTTTTACATGGACATTTCGCTCTGGGGCTTCCTATTTCTCTGGATTATTTTTGAGATTTTAAACACTTTGATTGGAGTCCACCTGTGGTAAATTCAGTGGATTGGACATGATTTGAAAAGACACAGTCCTGTCTATTTAAGGTCTCACAGCTGACAATGCATCAGAGCAAAAACCAAGCCATGAGGCAGAAAGAACTGCCTGTAGATCTCAGGGACAGGATTGTGTGGAGGCACAGATCTGGAGAAGAGGGCCAAAAACATTTCTGCTACACTGAAAGTTCCCAAGAGCACAGTGGCCTTCATAGTTCTTAAATGGAGGAATTCTTGAGCAACCAGGACTCTTCCTAGAGCTGACCATCCCACCAAACCAAAAGTAATCAGGGGAAAGGGGACTTGGTAAGAGAGATGGCCAAGAATCCAAACTGTATGTACATGGATATTTTTGTTTGTTTCTACATTTTTCTATCGCATAAAGTATTTGCTCATCATCTTGTGACCATTTTTGTATTGTTTTCTTGGTAGCAGTAAGAGAATGATGCAGTTAGAAATTATAGTTTTACTGCTCCTCCAAGCAGATGAATGGTCCTGTACCAGATTTTCCATATGACACTTCACGACCAGAGATGCGGCATAAATATCCATCTCGTTCTAATCACTAATTTCCCATATTTCTTCTTGTTACATAAATGATCTAATAATACGTCACATTTCAGTTCATTCATTTAGAAAAATAAAAAGGATTTAAAACAAGTCCATTTGTCACAACTCCAGGTCACAGACAAAACGTCTTTTAAATCAGGATTTTCTTCAGCCCTGTCAGGGAATAAGATGCATTTCCATACAAATAAGAAGCATTTGAGGTCGGTTTAGTCTCTCCATTACTGATTTGTACATATTTATTGTGCACAATGAAACAGCTTTACTACGGTTCTAGGATGAAATGGAGCCTTTTGTGGCTAATAGTAGAATATAAAGTAAGTAAATGGGTTTGTTGTGAATAATAGAATCAAAGAAAGGGAGCATTTCAGGAGCTTTCTGGTTTTATTTTCTTTCTTATATATATATATATATATATATATATATATATATATATATCAAGAAGTTAGATAAAAGAGAATAGATGGAAGGAATATGAGAGGAAGAAGGAAGGGAAAGTGACAGAGGGAGGAAGGATTCATGAGGGATTGAAAGAAAGGAAGTAGCGGTGAGAGGAAGCAAGGGTGAAGGAAAGAAAAGGTGGTACTGACGTATAAAATAAGGATGTAATTTAAAGATTGGGAGAAGGAAGGAAGGCAGGAAAAGGATTGAAGGAAGGCAGGAAAAGAAAGGAAGGTAAGAAAAGGAATGGAGGAGAAGGGAGGAAGGTAAGAAAAGGAAGGGAGGAAAAGGAATGAAGGGAGGAAGGTAAGGAAAGGAGGAAAAGGAAGGGAGGTAAAAGAAGAGAGGAATAGGAAGGAAGGGAGGAAAAGGAAAGAAGAAAAAGGAAGGAATGGAGGAAGGTAAGAACAGGAAGGGAGGGAGGAAGAAAAGAAAAGGAAGGGAGCAAGAAAAGGAGGAAAAGGAAGGAAAGATGGAATGGAGGAAAAAGAATGAAGGAAAGAAGGACCAAACGGAAAAGAAGGAAGGGAGGTAGGAAGGACAGAAGGCGTGAAAGAAAGAAAAGGAAGGTAGGAAAGAAAAGGAGTGAAAGAAAAAGAAAGTTGAGGAAGGGAGGTAGGAAGAACAGAATGCATGGCAGGAAAGGGAAGAAGGAAGGGAAAAAAAACTTAACACATGCTACTTTTTTTCAGGTTCTCATTATAGGTGTTTTCGTGACTTCTGACTTTTTTAATTCTATACACTCATCGTATCTTCACTACTATCATTGCAAATGAAGACTGGTCACTGCCCTCCACAAGATCAGCACGCTCCTCTCCTCTGTGCTGCTGTGGGAGCCTGCTACTTCCACATTGTGTGACCTCCCACCTGTCTGGATTCCCATCCTCACACCATGATACTCCCTCGTCACATGCAGTAGGGGCCACACACTAACAACAGATCACAGTCTTCGGAGTGGTCTGTCTCCACATATAGAGCACAGGATGGTATCAGATCTATTGCATCTATCGGAGTTTGTTAGTCTGTATTAGTTTAGTTTGCTTTGGTTCCCAAAGGTCCCTTTACACCGGCCAAGAATCCCGCAGATATTCGCTAACAAGTGTTCATAAAAACTAGAGATGAGCAAAGTTTTCAAAAGTTTGATTCGAACGCTTTGCCAAAAAATTTCCAAATTAATTTGTCACGATGTACGTTAAATCAGCAATATCCTGGCCTGCAGGAAGAGTGTATCTCGGTGTACATCACTGAGCATTGCAAGAACATGCACAGCTAGTCCTTTCTGGTAGTGAAACAGTTACTGTGATAGGAAGGTGGACCCCCAATAACAGTATAATTACACAGCTTATTCACCCCAATTTGAGAATCAAGGAATTTCTTATCAATAAACAAAGGGGACACTGTTCAGTTAGATAACTCTGTTCCTTACACAGGGATTGATGCAAACTGCACTATTATGGATCTTTTCAGCTTCAAATTACAGTCCCTGCACTGTCCCTGCAGTCTCCCTATGCTCTCCCTACAATGTCTAAAAACTCTCCCTACAATCTCCCTGCACTCTCCCTATCCAATTTAAAGGCTTCTTGAACATTGTCCTTAGCGTTTCTCACATTTCTTCCTATCCTCAGCTCACAGTGAAATGGCGGAGACCGTGTGGTATGAGGCTTTTAAAGGGCTGTGACAGCACAGGGGCAGCAGATCGTGCTGGCGGAAAAACAACTAGTCAGTATGGGGAAGGCATTAGAGATCACTGCTCTCTATACTTTGGAGGAGATTGCTGCATGTAAATGGGTCTCCTCCACCGACGAGCAGGAGATTGTCAGGAAGGAAGCGTTCTGCTGCTGTTATTCCATGTAAAGGGACCTTAAGTATCAGTTAAAGAAAAAATACTTTTGTATTAATGAGACAAATTTGAGATGTGAGTGTGAACTGCGCCCTGTGGGGACTTTATCTGTGTGTCCTCATTTAACTAATCAGTCTTGATAAGCATACAAAGTGTACAAATAACATATGCGCTCATTCACCAGAGGCTTCAGCTCCATCTCCAGCAGCAGCTGTGCGAATCTGCTGCCCGGAATATTCATATGTGGAGGCTTCTACGAGGACTATAGCGGCAGAGAAAGAGACCTTAAAACTATTAGTATCCTCTATGAAGTAGTGAGGGGAGTCCTCAGCATGTCACAGACAACCAGAGCATTTATAAGTAAAATGCATTAAAGTGTAACTCCACACAATGTCCTCTACTGTCTTGTTACTTTACCTGCGCAGCCACTGGACATTCTATTCAATTGTACATGAGACTACTATACATATATTCAAATGGTGTCAATGAATCAAATTTCAGGATAAACTTATGAAATGTTGTCACTGCTCCTCCCTCTCCCCTCTCGCAGCATGCAGTCTCAGAAATTCAATATAAAACCTGCAGCTGCATCCCCCTCCTCTCCTAGTTATTGTCTACATTTTACTGCAAGCCAGGGATCAGCAACCTTCGGCACGACAGCTGTTGTGAAACTACAACTCCCAGCATGCAAACTTGCACGGCTGTTCTCTGAAATTCTTTAGAAGAGAATGGAGCATGCTGAGAGTTGCAGTTTCACAATATCTGGAGTGCCGAAGGTTGCTAATCATTGCTCTAGACTGAGAAGGTATGAACATTTACATAGACCCTATAGGAAGGGAATGGGGAACTAGAGGCAGCCGGAAGGTGAAGGAGGCGCTATTCCTGAAAATGATGTGTAAAAATGTCTCCTGTATTCACATGAACTACTGGTTTATGGGGGAAAAAAAAAAGGCAACTCAGCCCTGTTCCCTTGGATTGGCCTCCCTGATTCTACTGGGTACCCCCATCAGTCACACTTTGATGGCCGATTCACCTAGTGGGGGGTGAACATTTAGATTGGTCAAATATGGTCTGACACAGAGAGTCCCAGAGACCTTCATCTAGGTCACGGGTCAATGTTTTGGATGGGAAAAGCTATTGGGGACACTCAGGGGTCTGAGGGGCCAAAAGGAACCTCTGTGACATAAATAAGCAACAATGTTATAGATGGCACATGGCAGATGGGGGTCTTCTTATAGATAGAGCATTGGGGACACGGAGCTTTAAATTACACCACTGGTCTGATGTCCAAAGCAGGAAGCGTTGTCAGGGGGGCATAGCACGAGAGGAGTTGTCATACATATTAATATTATAAATAGTAATAAAAAAAAATGATGCTCTCTTTTGTAACAGTTAAAGTACAGGATGAAAAAAAGATACAATGAAAAAAGATTGAGCGTGACTCTGTATGTCTCCCATTAATGGTGCGTTCTGTGTAATTATATAAATGTACAAATACATTCTGATTATAGTCCTCTAAGGTAAATGATGAGCAGAAAGCAGATTCCGGTTTAATCAGATTTAAGTGGCGTCTACGGCTCATTAACAACCTTGCTGAGAAGGATCAGTAATTAGTAATTTACTAAACCGAATATCCGCTCACATATCACAAGTGAGAAACATAAAGAATCCGCAAAAGGAGCCGAGAAACCAGAATCACCAACTGCAAACTCATCACAGTAAACGGACCATGCTGGTATAACCTGGGCATCTCCTGTATATAATTATATATGTACAGCTGGTATAAGTTACACATCTTCTTGTATATAGTGATATGGAGCATGCTGGTATAACCTGGGCATCTCCTGTGTATAATTATATATGTACAGCTGGTATAAGTTATACATCTTCTTGCATATAGTGATATGGAGCATGCTGGTATAACCTGGGTATCCCCTGTATATAATTATATATGTACAGCTGGTATAAGTTATACATCTTCTTGTATATAGTGATATGGAGCATGCTGGTATAACCTGGGTATCCCCTGTATATAATGATATATGTACAGCTGGTATAAGTTATACATCTTCTTCTATATAGTGATATGGAGCATGCTGGTATAACCTGGGCATCTCCTGTATATAATTATATATGTACAGCTTGTATAAGTTATACATCTTCTTGTATATAGTGATATGGAGCATGCTGGTATAACCTGAGTATCTCCTGTATATAATTATATATGTACAGCTGGTATAAGTTATACATCTTCTTGTATATAGTGATATGGACCATGCTGGTATAACCTGGGTATCTCCTGTATATAATTATATATGTACAGCTGGTATAAGTTATACATCTTCTTGTATATAGTGATATGGAGCATGCTGGTATAACCTGGGTATCTCCTGTATATAATTATATATGTACAGCTGGTATAAGTTATACATCTTCTTGTATATAGTGATATGGAGCATGCTGGTATAACCTGGGTATCCCCTGTATATAATGATATATGTACAGCTGGAATAAGTTATACATCTTCTTGTATATAGTGATATGGACCATGCTGGTATAACCTGGGCATCTCCTGTATATAATTATATATGGACAGCTGGTATAAGTTATACATCTTCTTGTATATAGTGATATGGACCATGCTGGTATAACCTGGGTATCTCCTGTATATAATTATATATGTCCAGCTGGTATAAGTTATACATCTTCTTGTATATAGTGATATGGACCATGCTGGTATAACCTGGGTATCTCCTGTATATAATTATATATGTACAGCTGGTATAAGTTATACATCTTCTTGTATATAGTGATATGGAGCATGCTGGTATAACCTGGGTATCCCCTGTATATAATGATATATGTACAGCTGGAATAAGTTATACATCTTCTTGTATATAGTGATATGGAGCATGCTGGTATAACCTGGGTATCTCCTGTATATAATTATATATGTACAGCTGGTATAAGTTATACATCTTCTTGTATATAGTGATATGGACCATGCTGGTATAACCTGGGTATCTCCTGTATATAATTATATATGTACAGCTGGTATAAGTTATACATCTTCTTGTATATAGTGATATGGAGCATGCTGGTATAACCTGGGTATCTCCTGTATATAATTATATATGTACAGCTGGTATAAGTTATACATCTTCTTGTATATAGTGATATGGAGCATGCTGGTATAACCTGGGTATCCCCTGTATATAATGATATATGTACAGCTGGAATAAGTTATACATCTTCTTGTATATAGTGATATGGACCATGCTGGTATAACCTGGGCATCTCCTGTATATAATTATATATGTACAGCTGGTATAAGTTATACATCTTCTTGTATATAGTGATATGGACCATGCTGGTATAACCTGGGCATCTCCTGTATATAATTATATATGGACAGCTGGTATAAGTTATACATCTTCTTGTATATAGTGATATGGACCATGCTGGTATAACCTGGGTATCTCCTGTATATAATTATATATGTACAGCTGGTATAAGTTATACATCTTCTTGTATATAGTGATATGGACCATGCTGGTATAACCTGGGTATCTCCTGTATATAATTATATATGTACAGCTGGTATAAGTTATACATCTTCTTGTATATAGTGATATGGAGCATGCTGGTATAACCTGGGTATCCCCTGTATATAATGATATATGTACAGCTGGAATAAGTTATACATCTTCTTGTATATAGTGATATGGAGCATGCTGGTATAACCTGGGCATCTCCTGTATATAATTATATATGTACAGCTGGCATAAGTTATACATCTTCTTGTATATAGTGATAAGGACCATGCTGGTATAACCTGGGTATCTCCTGTATATAATTATATATGTACAGCTGGTATAAGTTATACATCTTCTTGTATATAGTGATATGGAGCATGCTGGTATAACCTGGGTATCCCCTGTATATAATGATATATGTACAGCTGGAATAAGTTATACATCTCCTTGTATATAGTGATATGGAGCATGCTGGTATAACCTGGGTATCCCCTGTATATAATTATATATGTACAGCTGGAATAAGTTATACATCTTCTTGTATATAGTGATATGGAGCATGCTGGTATAACCTGGGCATCTCCTGTATATAATTATATATGTACAGCTGGAATAAGTTATACATCTTCTTGTATATAGTGATATAGAGCATGCTGGTATAACCTGGGCATCTCCTGTACATAATTATATATGTACAGCTGGTATAAGTTATACATCTTCTTGTATATAGTTATATGGAGCATGCTGGTATAACCTGGGCATCTCCTGTATATAATTATATATGTACAGCTGGTATAAGTTATACATCTTCTTGTATATAGTGATATGGAGCATGCTGGTATAACCTGGGCATCTTCAGTATATAATTATATATGTACAGCTGGTATAAGTTATACATCTTCTTGTATATAGTGATATGGAGCATGCTGGTATAACCTGGGTATCTCCTGTATATAATTATATATGTACAGCTGGTATAAGTTATACATCTTCTTGTATATAGTGATATGGACCACGCTGGTATAACCTGGGCATCTCCTGTATATAATTATATATGTACAGCTGGTAAAAGTTAGACATCTTCTTGTATATAGTGATATGGAGCATGCTGGTATAACCTGGGTATATCCTGTATATAATTATATATGTACAGCTGGTATAAGTTATACATCTTCTTGTATATAGTGATATGGAGCATGCTGGTATAACCTGGGCATCTCCTGTATGTAATTATATATGTACAGCTGGTATAAGTTATACATCTTCTGTATATAGTGATATGGAGCATGCTGGTATAACCTGGGCATCTCCTGTATATAATTATATATGTACAGCTGGTATAAGTTATACATCTTCTTGTATATAGTGATATGGACCATGCTGGTATAACCTGGGCATCTCCTGTACATAATGATATATGTACAGCTGGTATAAGTTATACATCTTCTTGTATATAGTGATATGGAGCATGCTGGTATAACCTGGGTATCTCCTGTATATAAGTATATATGTACAGCTGGTATAGGTTATACATCTTCTTGTATATAGTGATACGGACCATGCTGGTATAACCTGGGTATCTCCTGTATATAAGTATATATGTACAGCTGGTATAGGTTATACATCTTCCCCCTTCCCCCGCGCTACGCCCCTGAGCCGGCGGCCATTGTGTCATTAGGATTGATCACACAACACAATAACTTCACCAATTTTTATATCATGTGGTATAATCACGGCCTTCATGTCTGGTGGAGACATCTAGCGTTCCCATCTATTTCTTGCACTTTCGCTCTACATCTTGAGTCTCTCGGCCCTCGCCGTTGTATCATCGCTCGCGTTTATTTCACCATTGCAGAAACTTTGGAGTCAGCATCTTAGTTTAGTTTCTAGAAAATGTATATATCTATCAAGTACGGCCCCAAGATGTTGTCTGCAAATTTATCCTGGAGCTACTCCTAGCCTCTTTCATCACACCAGGATAGGCCACCAAAGATCGGTGGGGTCTGACCCCCCGTACTGCTGCCAGTCAGCGCTAGAACTACATGTCCCATTATCATCTACAGGAGCAGCGCTCCAGTTAGGTTCACATCTCTGTTAATTTTCAGATTTTTTTTTGTCCGTCAAAAGAACAGAGAGGTAACGAAAAAAGGATCCTTTAAAAAAAGACAATGGATCCTGAGCATTAGTTATGCACATTTGGCATTTGAGATCCATTATTTTAGACAGACAAAAAGTATTACATGCAGAATCCATTTTTTGTCTTTATTTTTCTGTTCTTCTGACAAATTGCACAATGGACTTTTATCCCCACAGCTGTCCATGGGTTGCTTGATGTTTTGTAATTCAGCTTGAATGAAGAGAATGAGAGTGAGCTGTGCAGTGGCCGGGTTTGGGGTGGCCCCAGCGCTACGCTGGGTCCCCCGGACACTGTCAAGGTGTCACCACGTGTTGCTGCTCTCCGGAAGGGATGGTAAGGCATGGTGCACCCCAATGGGAAATAAGTCCAGAGAGTCAGGGTCTGCAGTAACCAGGGGGCTTCTTTACTGGAGGAACTCAGGTGCAAAACAATGGAAGCGAGGCATTGGGTTGGCTTCTCCAATCTGCTGAGGAAAGGCCTGAGCTAGCTGTCCCTCTCTCAGAAGACTGGAACCCTGGTCAAAGGCTGGAGGGCCACGGTCTGTACTTCAGTAGCCCGGGTGGCTCCTTGGTCACAAGGCAAGTGACCCACGGTCTGTGGCTCAGCGTCCCCATCCCAACGTCTTCTGGTCAATCATGCAGACTGGCAGAGTCTCCCCTCCAAGCAGGGCCGTCTTTAATATTGGACCCTGGGCAAAAATTTACTTGGGCCCCCTGGATCCTGCCTTCTCACACCTTAGCATGCAATCACGCCCTCCACCACAACACACACACAAAAAATCCACATATCTGGTAGAGTCCAGTGAGTGACTGTAAATACTTCCAGTTCTGAAGACTCCAGCGGCTCAGGATCAGTGCTCTGGGCAGCTGGGCTCAGGCTGGAAGTGGGCACCGCTCTGCAGGAAGCAGACCAGGGCTCGGCTCACCCTAGTGTTACAGTGCACCCCAGCACCCCACAGTATGCAGTATAGCTCCCTGTAGTATACAGCACCACACAGTATATAGTAGAGCAGAATAGCACCCCACAGTATACAACACCCCACAGTATACAACACCTCACAGTATACAGTAGAGCAGTATAGCACCTCACCGTATACAGCGCCCCAAACTATACACGATACAGCACCCCACACTATACAGCCTCCCACACTATACAGTACAGCAGTATAGCACTCCACACTATACAGCACCCACAGTATACAGTATACAGCCCCCCACAGTATACAGTACAGCAGTATAGCACTCCACAATATACAGCTCCCACAGTATGCAGTATACAGCCCCCCACATTATACAGCCCCCCCCACACTATACAGGCCCCCCCCCCCCCACACTATAAAGGCCCCCACACAGTATACAGGCCCCCCACAGTATACAGCCCCCCCCCCCCCCACAGTATACAGGCCCCCACAGTATACAGTCCCACACAGTATACAGTCCCACACAGTATACAGGCCCCACGCAGTATACAGGCCCCCACACAGTATACAGCACCCCACAGTATACTTGCCCCCCACAGTATACAGCCCCCCCCCACAGTATACAGCCCCCCACAGTATATAGGCCCCCCACAGTATACAGTCCCACACAGTATACAGTCCCACACAGTATACAGGCCCCCCACAGTATACAGGCCCCCACAGTATACAGGCCCCCACACAGTATACAGCACCTCACTATACAGTAGTTTACAGTATATTAGCATAACAGCCCCTGTCACCTTTTTCTAATGTAATCTTCACAAAAAAAGCTCCAAACTTCTCCTGCAACACTCCTGCTAGGACCTGTGATGACCTCATAGCCATGTGACCAGTAATATTGCTAGGTTACTGGTCACATGGTGATGATGTCATCTAAGGTCTTAGATCACATTAACAGCTCTAACAGTACGATGCCTGGACTCAGTGCCGGCAGACATGGCATGGCAGCACCCCCTGTGTAGCTGACAGCCTGACACCCGGGGCAGTGGCTAGCAGGGCTCAAGAGGCAGCTGCCTTGGGCCCCCAGGAGCAACTGGGCCCAGGGCAGCTGCCCCTTTTGCCCCTTCGTAAAGACGGCTCTGCCTCCAAGCACTGGTCCCTAACTGAAGCACACTAGGGGCCCTGACTGCTCTCATTATACACCATTTCTAGCTGAACTACAACCTAGTGGGAGGGGCGGAGTGGAGAAGCTCAGCACAAACAGATATAATGTAACACTTTTTTTCTCCCATAGACTTACATTACAGCTTCAATGTTACTCAATGGCAATGACAGAGCAGTTTTTCCAGACACAAACAGTTTTTCAGGCATAACAACACAGCTAAGGCTACTTTCACACTTGCGGCAGCAGGGTCTGTCGCGCTGTTTTGGCAGGGGTACAGTCTGCCGGATCCATACTAACGCTAGCTTATGTGTGTTACCTGAAGTCCACTCCGACCCCATTCACTATAATGGGGACGGGCCAGATGTCCAGTCACAGCACGGCAAACATGCCGAGAGGCGGCCGGACAAATACTTTCGGTGGCACACATGGGCTAGCGTTAGTACAGATCCGTCAGGGAAACAGTCTGCCGAACCCTGCTAGCGCAAGTGTGAAAGTAGCCTAAATCAGACATTCAAAAGGTCAGACTGTCTGGTTTTGGCGGTGAACAATTCTGGCTTTTTCCCCTCCAAAACTTGCTCTTCTTTAAACCCTATGGCAGCTGTGGAAAATGACCAGCTTCTTATTCAAAGTCCCAAAAGTCTCTCAGTATTCATTAACCCTTTCCACAGTGCTGTGCAAATACAGAGCAAATAGGCAGGATATATCATAGCATACATATAAAATGCAGTTGCACTGTATTAAACAGTATAAGTCAATGCAGGTTAACACGTTCAAGTGAAATAAGAAGTGAAGTAAGAAGTTTATAACTTTGTATAGGGTAAATAGGCACATGTCCACAAATGTTTAGGCTTCAAAGTACCCCCTGCTCCAGGGCACAACAGCTGCAATACCAAACCCAACCTGTGGACGGGGAGGCACTGTCTTGGAAAAAAAAAAAGCAGCTACGCTTTTTCAATCCTGGGCCGAATGTTGTATTGCTGCTCATTGCAGTCCAGTAGGAGATAGAGGTGGACGCTATCCCCTTATGCTGCTACCTCTTGCCAACAAGTTAGATGCTGCCTTCTCTTACCTGTAGGGAAGAGGGTGTAGCTGTCCCACCAAGGAAACAACATGGGATGCAGAAGTAGCAGTTGTGCCCGGGTTCTGGTGCCTGAGAGTGCCCAAAGCCCCTGTGCCCCTAATATCCCTGGGGCTCTGGAGCTTTAACGTGTAGTGAGATAATGTAGGCCACATAGTGACCACTGCACAGCGCAGTTATATGACTGCCGCTCGTCTCTGAGAAGCCACATCTTCCTGTTACATAAGTCATTCACACTCATCAAATCCTCATTTAAAGCAGCGGGACGGAAGTCAGCAGAGATAACATTGATTATCACATATGATAAATGGCATCACTTAAGGGGTCAGGAAATTAACAGCCAGTGATCAGAGAGCGATCAGTGACGAGGATCAGCACAAATATTATATATGAAGGGCGATGGCTATGAGACCCCCGGGGCACCTGGACCAGCAACACTAACAAGTAAGAAGCTAATTATTCACTCATTATTTGTTGCATTTCATTTTTGTCTTTTAATTTACATATCTTTTTTCTTCCAATTATTAATAAATGTTAAATTATCATTTCTATTAAAGGTTTGGTTCTGCAAATACATTTCCTTTTTTGCAGGCAGGAGTCGTGTCCTTCAGGGCCAAGTGACCATCTGTGCGGGAATGAAGGGAGACCAGCGAGGCTCGGGGAGGTGGAGCTGGAGCAGCGAGGGTTAAATGGTAAATATTAGTCACTTTATTATTTTAAAGAGCTCCTTGCAAATGACTAAATTAACATGACTAGTCGCCCGGGATACACTGTCAGGTGCCAGGTTACCAAATATTCTGGATTATTGGATGCTCATAGAAAGTATATGAAACTCCTTTGCAGAGATTGAGTTCCATAATAAACTTTTAAAAGCCTCTAGTGAAAGAGATATATAGTATATTATACTGACATGTGCCACCAAACTTATAGTATGCTTCCATATGTGCCCCCAGAGATCTACTATATCGTGATTTGTGCACCCAAAAATATACTATGTTGCCATATGTGCTCCCATAAATATACTTTGTGGCCATATGTGCCCCCAGAGATCTACTATATTGTGACTTGTGCCCCCAAATGTTGCCATATGTGATCCCATAAATATACTATGTTGCCATATGTGCTCTCATACATATACTATGTTGCAATGGGTGCTTCCAGAGATATACTATGTTGCCATATGTCCTCCCATAAATATACTATGTTGCCATATGAGCTCCCATAAATATACTTTGTTGCCATATGTGCCCCCAGAGATCTACTATATTGTGACTTGTGCCCCCAAATGTTGCCATATGTGCTCCTATACATATACTATGTTGCCATATGTGCTCTTATACATATACTATGTTGCAATGGGTGCTCCCAGAGATATACTATGTTGCCATATGTGCTCCCATAAATATACTTTGTTGCCATATGTGCTCTTATACATATACTATGTTGCCATATGTGCTCCCATAAATATACTATGTTGCCATATGTGCTCTCATACATATATATACTATGTTGCAATGGGTGCTTCCAAAGATATACAACCGCATGCATCCTTTCAGAACGGATCCGTTTGTATTATTTTTAACATAGCCAAGACGGATTCATTTTCTATTATGCCAGATTGTGTCATAGAAAACGGATCTGTCCCCATTGACTTACATTGTGTGTCAGGACGGATCCGTTTGGCTCAGTTTCATCAGACGGACACCAAAACGCTGCAGGCAGCCTCCAGAGCGGAATGGAGACGGAGCGGAGGCAAACTGATGCATCTGAGCGGATTCTTATCCAGTCACAATGCATTAGGGCAGCGTTTTGGACCGCTGAGCCCTGAACGGATCTCACAAATTGAAAACCAAAACGCGAGTGTGAAAGTAGCCTTAGGGCTCTTTCACACTTGCGTTCTTGTCTTCCGGCATAGAGTTCCGTCGCCGGGGCTCTATGCCGGAAGAATCCTGATCAGTTTTATCCTAATGCATTCTGAATGGAGTGAAATCCGTTCAGGATGTCTTCAGTTCCGGAACGGAACGTTTTTTGGCCGGAGAAAATACCGCAGCATGCTGCGCTTTTTGCTCCGGCCAAAAAAACTGAAGACTTGCCGCAAGGCCGGATCTGGAATGAATACCCATTGAAAGGCATTAATCCGGATCCGGCCTTAAGCTAAACGTCGTTTCGGCGCATTGCCGGACCTGACGTTTAGCTTTTTCTGAATGGTTACCATTAGAGTTGAGCGAACACCTGGATGTTCGGGTTCGAGAAGTTCGGCCGAACATCCCGGAAATGTTCGGGTTCGGGATCCGAACCCGATCCGAACTTCGTCCCGAACCCGAACCCCATTGAAGTCAATGGGGACCCGAACTTTTCGGCACTAAAAAGGCTGTAAAACAGCCCAGGAAAGAGCTAGAGGGCTGCAAAAGGCAGCAACATGTAGGTAAATCCCCTGCAAACAAATGTGGATAGGGAAATGAATTAAAATAAAAATTAAATAAATAAAAATTAACCAAAATCAATTGGAGAGAGGTTCCATAGCAGAGAATCTGGCTTCCCGTCACCCACCACTGGAACAGTCCATTCTCAGATATTTAGGCCCCGGCACCCAGGCAGAGGAGAGAGGTCCCGTAACAGAGAATCTGTCTTCATGTCAGCAGAGAATTAGTCTGCATGTCATAGCAGAGAATGAGGCTTCACGTCAGCCACCACTGCAACAGTCCATTGGCATATATTTAGGCCCAGCACACACACAGGCAGAGGAGAGAGGTCCCGTAACAGAGAATCTGGCTTCATGTCAGCAGAGAATCAGTCTGCATGTCATAGCAGAGAATCAGGCTTCACGTCAGCCACCACTGCAACAGTCCATTGTCATAAATTTAGGCCCAGCACCCAGGCAGAGGAGAGAGGTCCCGTAACAGAGAATCTGGCTTCATGTCAGCAGAGAATCAGTCTTCATATCATAGCAGAGAATCAGGCTTCACGTCACCCACCACTGTAAGAGTCAATTTTCATAAATTTAGGCCCAGAACCCAGGCAGAGGAGAAAGGTCCCGTAACAGACAATCTGGCTTCATGTCAGCAGAGAATCAGTCTTCATATCATAGCAGAGAATCAGGCTTCACGTCACCCACCACTGTAAGAGTCAATTTTCATAAATTTAGGCCCAGAACCCAGGCAGAGGAGAAAGGTCCCGTAACAGACAATCTGGCTTCATGTCAGCAGAGAATCAGTCTTCATATCATAGCAGAGAATCAGGCTTCACGTCACCCACCACTGTAAGAGTCAATTTTCATAAATTTAGGCCCAGAACCCAGGCAGAGGAGAAAGGTCCCGTAACAGACAATCTGGCTTCATGTCAGCAGAGAATCAGTCTTCATATCATAGCAGAGAATCAGGCTTCACGTCACCCACCACTGTAAGAGTCAATTTTCATAAATTTAGGCCCAGAACCCAGGCAGAGGAGAAAGGTCCCGTAACAGACAATCTGGCTTCATGTCAGCAGAGAATCAGTCTTCATATCATAGCAGAGAATCAGGCTTCACGTCACCCACCACTGTAAGAGTCAATTTTCATAAATTTAGGCCCAGAACCCAGGCAGAGGAGAAAGGTCCCGTAACAGACAATCTGGCTTCATGTCAGCAGAGAATCAGTCTTCATATCATAGCAGAGAATCAGGCTTCACGTCACCCACCACTGTAAGAGTCAATTTTCATAAATTTAGGCCCAGAACCCAGGTAGAGGAGAAAGGTCCCGTAACAGACAATCTGGCTTCATGACAGCAGAGAATCAGTCTGCATGTCATAGCAGAGAATCAGGCTTCACGTCACCCACCACTGTAAGAGTCAATTTTCATAAATTTAGGCCCAGAACCCAGGCAGAGGAGAAAGGTCCCGTAACAGACAATCTGGCTTCATGTCAGCAGAGAATCAGTCTTCATATCATAGCAGAGAATCAGGCTTCACGTCACCCACCACTGTAAGAGTCAATTTTCATAAATTTAGGCCCAGAACCCAGGCAGAGGAGAAAGGTCCCGTAACAGACAATCTGGCTTCATGTCAGCAGAGAATCAGTCTTCATATCATAGCAGAGAATCAGGCTTCACGTCACCCACCACTGTAAGAGTCAATTTTCATAAATTTAGGCCCAGAACCCAGGTAGAGGAGAAAGGTCCCGTAACAGACAATCTGGCTTCATGACAGCAGAGAATCAGTCTGCATGTCATAGCAGAGAATCAGGCTTCACGTCAGCCACCACTGCAACAGTCCATTGTCATAAATTTAGGCCCAGCACCCAGGCAGAGGAGAGAGGTCCCGTAACAGACAATCTGGCTTCATGTCAGCAGAGAATTAGTCTGCATGTCATAGCAGAGAATCAGGCTTCATGTCAGCCACCACTGCAACAGTCCATTGGCATATATTTAGGCCTAGCACACAGGCAGAGGAGAGGTTCATTCAACTTTGGGTAGCATCGCAATATAATGGTAAAATGAAAATAAAAATAGGATTGAATGAGGAAGTGCCCTGGAGTCCAATAATATATGGTTATGGGGAGGTAGTTAATGTCTAATCTGGACAAGGGACGGACAGGTCCTGTGGGATCCATGCCTGGTTCATTTTTATGAACGTCAGCTTGTCCACATTGGCTGTAGACAGGCGGCTGCGTTTGTCTGTAATGACGCCCCCTGCCGTGCTGAATACACGTTCAGACAAAACGCTGGCTGCCGGGCAGGCCAGCACCTCCAAGGCATAAAAGGCTAGCTCTGGCCACGTGGACAATTTAGAGACCCAGAAGTTGAATGGGGCCGAACCATCAGTCAGTACGTGGAGGGGTGTGCACACGTACTGTTCCACCATGTTAGTGAAATGTTGCCTCCTGCTAACACGTTGCGTATCAGGTGGTGGTGCAGTTAGCTGTGGCGTGTTGACAAAAGTTTTCCACATCTCTGCCATGCTAACCCTGCCCTCAGAGGAGCTGGCCGTGACACAGCTGCCTTGGCGACCTCTTGCTCCTCCTCTGCCTTGGCCTTGGGCTTCCACTTGTTCCCCTGTGACATTTGGGAATGCTCTCAGTAGCGCGTCTACCAACGTGCGCTTGTACTCGCGCATCTTCCTATCACGCTCCAGTGCAGGAAGTAAGGTGGGCACATTGTCTTTGTAGCGTGGATCCAGCAGGGTGGCAACCCAGTAGTCCGCACAGGTTAAAATGTGGGCAACTCTGCTGTCGTTGCGCAGGCACTGCAGCATGTAGTCGCTCATGTGTGCCAGGCTGCCCAGGGGTAAGGACAAGCTGTCCTCTGTGGGAGGCGTATCGTCATCGTCCTGCCTTTCCCCCCAGCCACGCACCAGTGATGGACCCGAGCTGCGTTGGGTGCCACCCCGCTGTGACCATGCTTCATCCTCATCCTCCTCCACCTCCTCCTCATCCTCGTCCTCCTCGTCCTCCAGTAGTGGGCCCTGGCTGGCCACATTTGTACCTGGCCTCTGCTGTTGCAAAAAACCTCCCTCTGAGTCACTTCGAAGAGACTGGCCTGAAAGTGCTAAAAATGACCCCTCTTCCTCATCCTCCTCCTCCTCCTCCTGGGCCACCTCCTGTTCCATCATCGCCCTAAGTGTTTTCTCAAGGAGACATAGAAGTGGTATTGTAACGCTGATAACGGTGTCATCGCCACTGGCCATGTTGGTGGAGTACTCGAAACAGCGCAACAGGGCACACAGGTCTCGCATGGAGGCCCAGTCATTGGTGGTGAAGTGGTGCTGTTCTGTAGTGCGACTGACCCGTGCGTGCTGCAGCTGAAACTCCACTATGGCCTGCTGCTGCTCGCACAGTCTGTCCAGCATGTGCAAGGTGGAGTTCCACCTGGTGGGCACGTCGCATATGAGGCGGTGAGCGGGAAGGCCGAAGTTACGCTGTAGCGCAGACAGGCGAGCAGCGGCAGGATGTGAACGCCGGAAGCGCGAACAGACGGCCCGCACTTTATGCAGCAGCTCTGACATGTCGGGGTAGTTGTGAATGAACTTCTGCACCACCAAATTCAGCACATGCGCCAAGCAAGGGATGTGCGTCAAATTGGCTAGTCCCAGAGCTGCAACGAGATTTCGCCCATTATCACACACCACCAGGCCGGGCTTGAGGCTCACCGGCAGCAACCACTCGTCGGTCTGTTGTTCAATACCCCGCCACAACTCCTGTGCGGTGTGGGGCCTGTCCCCCAAACATATGAGTTTCAGAATGGCCTGCTGACGTTTACCCCGGGCTGTGCTGAAGTTGGTGGTGAAGGTGTGTGGCTGACTGGATGAGCAGGTGGAAGAAGAGGAGGAGGAAGCCGAGAAGGAGGAGGTGGCAACAGGAGGCAAAGAATGTTGCCCTGCGATCCTTGGCGGCGGCAGGACGTGCGCCAAACAGCTCTCCGCCTGGGGCCCAGCTGCCACTACATTTACCCAGTGTGCAGTTAGGGAGATATAGCGTCCCTGGCCGTGCTTACTGGTCCACGTATCTGTGGTTAGGTGGACCTTGCTACAGATGGCGTTGCGCAGTGCACACTTGATTTTATCGGATACTTGGTTGTGCAGGGAAGGCACGGCTCTCTTGGAGAAGTAGTGCCGGCTGGGAACAACATACTGTGGGACAGCAAGCGACATGAGCTGTTTGAAGCTGTCTGTGTCCACCAGCCTAAATGACAGCATTTCATAGGCCAGTAGTTTAGAAATGCTGGCATTCAGGGCCAGGGATCGAGGGTGGCTAGGTGGGAATTTACGCTTTCTATCAAATGTTTGTGAGATGGAGAGCTGAACGCTGGCGTGTGACATGGTTGAGACGCTTGGTGACGGAGGTGGTGGTGGTGGTGTTGGTGGTACATCCCCTGTTTGCTGGGCGGCAGGTGCCAACGTTCCTCCAGAGGCGGAGGAAGAGGCCGAGGCGGCAGCAGCAGAATAGGCCGAGGCGGCAGCAGCAGAAGAGGTAGCAGGGGGAGCCTGAGTGACTTCCTTGGTTTTAAGGTGTTTACTCCACTGCAGTTCATGCTTTGCATGCAGGTGCCTGGTCATGCAGGTTGTGCTCAGGTTCAGAACGTTAATGCCTCGCTTCAGGCTCTGATGGCACAGCGTGCAAACCACTCGGGTCTTGTCGTCAGCACATTGTTTGAAGAAGTGCCATGCCAGGGAACTCCTTGAAGCTGCCTTTGGGGTGCTCGGTCCCAGATGGCGGCGGTCAGTAGCAGGCGGAGTCTCTTGGCGGCGGGTGTTCTGCTTTTGCCCACTGCTCCCTCTTTTGCTACGCTGTTGGCTCGGTCTCACCACTGCCTCTTCCTCCGAACTGTGAAAGTCAGTGGCACGACCTTCATTCCATGTGGGGTCTAGGACCTCATCGTCCCCTGCATCGTCTTCCACCCAGTCTTGATCCCTGACCTCCTGTTCAGTCTGCACACTGCAGAAAGACGCAGCAGTTGGCACCTGTGTTTCGTCATCATCAGAGACATGCTGAGGTGGTATTCCCATGTCCTCATCATCAGGAAACATAAGTGGTTGTGCGTCAGTGCATTCTATGTCTTTCACCGCTGGGGAAGGGCTAGGTGGATGCCCTTGGGAAACCCTGCCAGCGGAGTCTTCAAACAGCATAAGAGACTGCTGCATAACTTGAGGCTGAGACAGTTTCCCTGGTATGCATGGGGGTGATGTGACAGACTGATGGGGTTGGTTTTCAGGCGCCATCTGTGCGCTTTCTGCAGAAGACTGGGTGGGAGATAATGTGAACGTGCTGGATCCACTGTCGGCCACCCAATTGACTAATGCCTGTACCTGCTCAGGCCTTACCATCCTTAGAACGGCATTGGGCCCCACCATATATCGCTGTAAATTCTGGCGGCTACTGGGACCTGAGGTAGTTGGTACACTAGGACGTGTGGATGTGGCAGAACGGCCACGTCCTCTCCCAGCACCAGAGGGTCCACTAACACCACCACGACCATGTCCACGTCCGCGTCCCTTACTAGATGTTTTTCTCATTGTTATGGTTCACCACAACAACAAATATATTATTTGGCCCAATGTATTGTATTCAAATTCAGCGGGATATAAATTTGAGGCCTAGTATTTAGGCGCTGGGTGACCGGTATGGATTTAGTGACAGAATTAGACTTGGAAATGCACAGAAGCGTGTGTGTGAAGTTATTCTGAATGACCCTATGTGCACCTTCAATATTATATACCCTTTTAGGGATAGATTTCAAATAGCTCTGATATAGCAGAAACCACTAAATTATGAAATTGCTAAATTGGGAATTGTACTTCAACCCAGAACAAAAAATGTGCTTTGACGGACACTAAATATCTTGCCCAGCAACAACAGTACAGCGGTGGGTAACGAGAGATTTAGAGGGATTTAAATTTGAGGCCTAGTATTTAGGCGCTGGGTCACCGGTATGGATTTAGTGACAGAATTAGACTTGGAAATGCACAGAAGCGTGTGTGTGAAGTTATTCTGAATGACCCTATGTGCACCTTCAATATTATATACCCTTTTAGGGATAGATTTCAAATAGCTCTGATATAGCAGAAACCACTAAATTATGAAATTGCTAAATTGGGAATTGTACTTCAACCCAGAACAAAAAATGTGCTTTGACGGACACTAAATATCTTGCCCAGCAACAACAGTACAGCGGTGGGTAACGAGAGATTTAGAGGGATTTAAATTTGAGGCCTAGTATTTAGGCGCTGGGTGACAGGTATGGGTTTAGTGACAGAATTAGACTTGAAAATACACAGTAGCGGGTGTGTGTGAAGTTATTCTGAATGACCCAATGTGCACCTTCAATATTATATACCCTTTTTGGGATAGATTTCAAATAGCTCTGATATAGCAGGAACCACTAAATTATGAAATTGCTAAATTGGGAATTGTACTTCAACCCAGAACAAAAAATGTGCTTTGACGGACACTAAATATCTTGCCCAGCAACAACAGTACAGCGGTGGGTAACGAGAGATTTAGAGGGATTTAAATTTGAGGCCTAGTATTTAGGCGCTGGGTCACCGGTATGGATTTAGTGACAGAATTAGACTTGGAAATGCACAGAAGCGTGTGTGTGAAGTTATTCTGAATGACCCTATGTGCACCTTCAATATTATATACCCTTTTAGGGATAGATTTCAAATAGCTCTGATATAGCAGAAACCACTAAATTATGAAATTGCTAAATTGGGAATTGTACTTCAACCCAGAACAAAAAATGTGCTTTGACGGACACTAAATATCTTGCCCAGCAACAACAGTACAGCGGTGGGTAACGAGAGATTTAGAGGGATTTAAATTTGAGGCCTAGTATTTAGGCGCTGGGTCACCGGTATGGATTTAGTGACAGAATTAGACTTGGAAATGCACAGAAGCGTGTGTGTGAAGTTATTCTGAATGACCCTATGTGCACCTTCAATATTATATACCCTTTTAGGGATAGATTTCAAATAGCTCTGATATAGCAGAAACCACTAAATTATGAAATTGCTAAATTGGGAATTGTACTTCAACCCAGAACAAAAAATGTGCTTTGACGGACACTAAATATCTTGCCCAGCAACAACAGTACAGTGGTGGGTAACGAGAGATTTAGAGGGATTTAAATTTGAGGCCTAGTATTTAGGCGCTGGGTCACCGGTATGGATTTAGTGACAGAATTAGACTTGGAAATGCACAGAAGCGTGTGTGTGAAGTTATTCTGAATGACCCTATGTGCACCTTCAATATTATATACCCTTTTAGGGATAGATTTCAAATAGCTCTGATATAGCAGAAACCACTAAATTATGAAATTGCTAAATTGGGAATTGTACTTCAACCCAGAACAAAAAATGTGCTTTGACGGACACTAAATATCTTGCCCAGCAACAACAGTACACCGGTGGGTAACGAGAGATTTAGAGGGAATTAAATTTGAGGCCTAGTATTTAGGCGCTGGGTCACCGGTATGGATTTAGTGACAGAATTAGACTTGGAAATACACAGTAGCGGGTGTGTGTGAAGTTATTCTGAATGACCCTATGTGCACCTTCAATATTATATACCCTTTTAGGGATAGATTTCAAATAGCTCTGATATAGCAGAAACCACTAAATTATGAAATTGCTAAATTGGGAATTGTACTTCAACCCAGAACAAAAAATGTGCTTTGACGGACACTAAATATCTTGCCCAGCAACAACAGTACAGCGGTGGGTAACGAGAGATTTAGAGGGAATTAAATTTGAGGCCTAGTATTTAGGCGCTGGGTGACAGGTATGGGTTTAGTGACAGAATTAGACTTGGAAATACACAGTAGCGGGTGTGTGTGAAGTTATTCTGAATGACCCTATGTGCACCTTCAATATTATATACCCTTTTAGGGATAGATTTCAAATAGCTCTGATATAGCAGAAACCACTAAATTATGAAATTGCTAAATTGGGAATTGTACTTCAACCCAGAACAAAAAATGTGCTTTGACGGACACTAAATATCTTGCCCAGCAACAACAGTACACCGGTGGGTAACGAGAGATTTAGAGGGAATTAAATTTGAGGCCTAGTATTTAGGCGCTGGGTCACCGGTATGGATTTAGTGACAGAATTAGACTTGGAAATACACAGTAGCGGGTGTGTGTGAAGTTATTCTGAATGACCCTATGTGCACCTTCAATATTATATACCCTTTTAGGGATAGATTTCAAATAGCTCTGATATAGCAGAAACCACTAAATTATGAAATTGCTAAATTGGGAATTGTACTTCAACCCAGAACAAAAAATGTGCTTTGACGGACACTAAATATCTTGCCCAGCAACAACAGTACAGCGGTGGGTAACGAGAGATTTAGAGGGAATTAAATTTGAGGCCTAGTATTTAGGCGCTGGGTGACAGGTATGGGTTTAGTGACAGAATTAGACTTGGAAATACACAGTAGCGGGTGTGTGTGAAGTTATTCTGAATGACCCTATGTGCACCTTCAATATTATATACCCTTTTAGGGATAGATTTCAAATAGCTCTGATATAGCAGAAACCACTAAATTATGAAATTGCTAAATTGGGAATTGTACTTCAACCCAGAACAAAAAATGTGCTTTGACGGACACTAAATATCTTGCCCAGCAACAACAGTACACCGGTGGGTAACGAGAGATTTAGAGGGAATTAAATTTGAGGCCTAGTATTTAGGCGCTGGGTCACCGGTATGGATTTAGTGACAGAATTAGACTTGGAAATACACAGTAGCGGGTGTGTGTGAAGTTATTCTGAATGACCCTATGTGCACCTTCAATATTATATACCCTTTTTGGGATAGATTTCAAATAGCTCTGATATAGCAGGAACCACTAAATTATGAAATTGCTAAATTGGGAATTGTACTTCAACCCAGAACAAAAAATGTGCTTTGACGGGCACTAAATAACTTTCCCAGCTACAACAGGACAACGGTAACGAGAGATTTAGAGGGATTTAAATTTGAGGCCTAGTATTTAGGCGCTGGGTGACAGGTATGGGTTTAGTGACAGAATTAGACTTGGAAATACACAGTAGCGGGTGTGTGTGAAGTTATTCTGAATGACCCTATGTGCACCTTCAATATTATATACCCTTTTTGGGATAGATTTCAAATAGCTCTGATATAGCAGAAACCACTAAATTATGAAATTGCTAAATTGGGAATTGTACTTCAACCCAGAACAAAAAATGTGCTTTGACGGACACTAAATATCTTGCCCAGCAACAACAGTACAGCGGTGGGTAACGAGAGATTTAGAGGGAATTAAATTTGAGGCCTAGTATTTAGGCGCTGGGTCACCGGTATGGATTTAGTGACAGAATTAGACTTGGAAATACACAGTAGCGGGTGTGTGTGAAGTTACTCTGAATGACCCTATGTGCACCTTCAATATTATATACCCTTTTTGGGATAGATTTCAAAGAGCTCTGATATAGCAGGAACCACTAAATTATGAAATTGCTAAATTGAGAATTGTATTTCAACCCAGAACAAGAAATGTGCTTGAACGGACACTAAATAACTCGCCCAGCTACAGCACTAGGGACAGATTTAGCTGGATATAAATTTGAGGCCTAGTATTTAGGCGCTGGGTGACCGGTATGGATTTAGTGACAGAATTAGACTGGGATATGGCCAAAAAATGAACAGACTATTGCTGGTTAAATGCACTTGGTGTGACAGCTTCACCCTGATGTAGGCTTTAGCCAAAAAACAACCACACCATTGAGGGTTAAATGCACTTGGTGACAGGCGCAGCTTGCCCCTGATTTTGTATATGGCCAAAAAATGAACAGACTATTGCTGGTTAAATGCACTTGGTGTGACAGCTTCACCCTGATGTAGGCTTTAGCCAAAAAACAACCACACCATTGAGGGTTAAATGCACTTGGTGACAGGCGCAGCTTGCCCCTGATTTTGTATATGGCCAAAAAATGAACAGACTATTGCTGGTTAAATGCACTTGGTGTGACAGCTTCACCCTGATGTAGGCTTTAGCCAAAAAACAACCACACCATTGAGGGTTAAATGCACTTGGTGACAGGCGCAGCTTGCCCCTGATTTTGTATATGGCCAAAAAATGAACAGACTATTGCTGGTTAAATGCACTTGGTGTGACAGCTTCACCCTGATGTAGGCTTTAGCCAAAAAACAACCACACCATTGAGGGTTAAATGCACTTGGTCGCAGCTTGTGCTGGCGCACCACAAGACACAAAATGGCCGCCGATCACCCCAGAAAAATGAGACTGACAAACGGTCTGTGCAGCCTAAAAACAGTGAGCAATTGAGGATCAGCAGCTCAATGATCCACAGCTGCAGATCGATCAGTTAATCAAGTCCTTTGGAGGAGTTAATCTGCCTAATCTCGCCCTACTGTCGCAGCCGCAACCTCTCCCTACGCTAATCAGAGCAGAGTGACGGGCGGCGCTATGTGACTCCAGCTTAAATAGAGGCTGGGTCACATGGTGCTCTGGCCAATCACAGCCATGCCAATAGTAGGCATGGCTGTGATGGCCTCTTGGGGCAAGTAGTATGACGCTTGTTGATTGGCTGCTTTGCAGCCTTTCAAAAAGCGCCAAGAAAGCGTCACAAAAGCGCGAAGAAAGCGACGAACACCGAACCCGAACCCGGACTTTTACGAAAATGTCCGGGTTCGGGTCCGTGTCACGGACACCCCAAAATTCGGTACGAACCCGAACTATACAGTTCGAGTTCGCTCATCCCTAGTTACCATGGCTGCCGGGACGCTAAAGTCCTGGCAGCCATGGTAAAGTGTAGTGGGGTGCGGGGGAGCAGCATACTTACCGTCCGTGCGGCTCCCGGGGCGCTCCAGAGTGACGTCAGGGCGCCCCAAGCGCATGGATCACGTGATCGCATGGCACGTCATCCATGCGCATGGGGCGCTCTGACGTCATTCTGGAGCGCCCCGGGAGCCGCACGGACTGTAAGTATACCGCTCCCCCGCTCCCCACTACTACTATGGCAACCAGGACTTTAATAGTGTCCTGGCTGCCATAGTAACACTGAAAGCATTTTGAAGACGGATCCGTCTTCAAATGCTTTCAGTACACTTGCGTTTTTCCGGATCCGGCGTGTAATTCCGGCAAGTGGAGTACACGCCGGATCCGGACAACGCAAGTGTGAAAGAGGCCTTAGTCTTCTGCTTCTGGCCGCATGGAATTCACTATTTGTTTCGATTGTGGCGTGACTTTTGCCGCCATTGTACCGCACTTCACACAGTTGCTTTTTAGTAAATCCTGCCTAATAAAAAGCAATAGACAGCTGCATTCTAATAGTCCTTCCAATCCCTGTCTCACAAGAGCTTACGATCTATTCTCTGCTCTAGTCCGATATGCATTGTACATGGCGGGAAGGTGTCTCCGGCGCTCTCAGGCAGCGCAACAAACGTTCCGACTTCTTCATTGTTGTTTTTCTCTGAGCAAATTTCATTTCTATTTTATTCTGACAAACACTAAAACCAAATTAGCATCTCAGGAATTAATGATTTACCTGTTTATTTGGCTACAAACCTGTCAGAGAGTAAAGACGAGGTGTCATCCTGCGCCTCCATTAGTCTCTGCTGTCATGGAAACCATTCAATTTAGAAGCGGCGCTGACGAGACGAGACCTAATTATACCTGAGAGTTTCTGCCATAGAAGAAGAATGAAAAGCAAATGGTAAGAGAATTTCTTCTCTGCATTTTCAGTCACCACTGATCTCTAAAGAAGAGATAGGCGGCATTCTCAGTGATGTCACCGCTGATCTCTAGTATACGGATAGGCAGCATTCTCAGTGATGTCACCGCTGATCTCTAGTGTACGGATAGGCTGCATTCTCAGTGATGTCACCGCTGATCTCTAGTGTACGGATAGGCTGCATTCTCAGTGATGTCACCGCTGATCTCTAGTATACGGATAGGCAGCATTCTCAGTGATGTCACCGCTGATCTCTAGTGTACGGATAGGCTGCATTCTCAGTGATGTCACCGCTGATCTCTAGTGTACGGATAGGCTGCATTCTCAGTGATGTCACCGCTGATCTCTAGTGTACGGATAGGCGGCATTCTCAGTGATGTCACCGCTGATCTCTAGTGTACGGATAGGCTGCATTCTCAGTGATGTCACCGCTGATCTCTAGAGAAGAGATAGTCCGCATTCTCAGTGATGTCACCACTGATCTCTAGTGAACGGATAGCCTGCATTCTCAGTGATGTCACCGCTGATCTCTAGTGAACGGATAGGCTGCATTCTCAGTGATGTCACCGCTGATCTCTAGAGAATGGGTAGGCTGAATGCTCAGTGATGTCACCGCTGATCTCTAGTAAATGGATAGGCTGCATTCTCAGTGATGTCACCGCTGATCTCTAGTAAATGGATAGGCTGCATTCTCAGTAATGTCACCGCTGATCTCTAGTGAACATAGGAGTAGTATTATAGTAGTTATATTCTTGTACATAGGAGCAGTATTATAGTAGTTATATTCTTGTACATAGGAGCAGTATTATAGTAGTTATATTCTTGTACATAGGAGGAGTATTATAGTAGGTATATTCTTGTACATAGGAGCAGTATTATAGTAGTTATATTCTTGTACATAGGAGGCAGTATTATAGTAGTTATATTCTTGTACATAGGAGCATTATTATAGTAGTTATATACTTGTACATAGGAGCAGTATTATAGTAGTTATATTCTTGTCCATAGGAGCAGTATTATAGTAGTTATATTCTTGTACATAGGAGCAGTATTATAGTAGTTATATTCTTGTACATAGGAGCATTATTATAGTAGTTATATACTTGTACATAGGAGCAGTATTATAGTAGTTATATTCTTGTCCATAGGAGCAGTATTATAGTAGTTATATTCTTGTACATAGGAGCAGTATTATAGTAGTTATATTCTTGTACATAGGTGCAGTATTATAGTAGTTATATTCTTGTACATAGGAGCAGTATTATAGTAGTTATATTCTTGTACATAGGAGCAGTATTATAGTAGTTATATTCTTGTACATAGGAGCAGTATTATAGTAGTTATATTCTTGTACATAGGAGCAGTATTATAGTAGTTATATTCTTGTACATAGGAGCAGTATTATAGTAGTTATATACTTGTACATAGGAGCAGTATGATAGTAGTTATATTCTTGTACATAGGAACAGTATTATAGCAGTTATATTCTTGTACATAGGAGCAGTATTATAGTAGTTATATACTTGTACATAGGAGCAGTATTATAGTAGTTATATTCTTGTCCATAGGAGCAGTATTATAGCAGTTATATTCTTGTACATAGGAACAGTATTATAGCAGTTATATTCTTGTACATAGGAGCAGTATTATAGTAGTTATATTCTTGTACATAGGAGCAGTATTATAGTAGTTATATTCTTGTACATAGGAGGCAGTATTATAGTAGTTATATTCTTGTACATAGGAGGCAGTATTATAGTAGTTATATTCTTGTACATAGGAGGCAGTATTATAGTAGTTATATTCTTGTACATAGGAGCAGTATTGTAGTAGTTATATTCTTGTACATAGAAGCAGTATTGTAGTAGTTATATTCTTGTACATAGAAGCAGTATTATAGTAGTTATATTCTTGTACATAGGAGCAATATTATAGTAGTTATATTCTTGTACATAGGAGCAGTATTATAGTAGTTATATTCTTGTACATAGGAGGCAGTATTATAGTAGTTATATTCTTGTACATAGGAGGCAGTATTATAGTAGTTATATTCTTGTACATAGGAGCAGTATTGTAGTAGTTATATTCTTGTACATAGGAGCAGTATTATAGTAGTTATATTTTGTACATAGGAGCAGTATTATAGTAGTTATATTCCTGTACATAGGAGCAGTATTATAGTAGTTATATTCTTGTACATAGGAGCAGTATTATAGTAGTTATATTCTTGTACATAGGAGGCAGTATTATAGTAGTTATATTCTTGTACATAGTAGCAGTATTATAGTAGTTATATTCTTGTACATAGGAGGCAGTATTATAGTAGTTATATTCTTGTACATAGGAGCAGTATTATAGTAGTTATATTCTTGTACATAAAAGCAGTGTTATAGTAATAATTTTCTTGCACATAGGAGTGTCGTTTTATGTTTTTTTTTTTTTAAGTCTATCCTTTTCACTATACTGAGTGATTATTGGGACTTTAAAATCAAGTTCCTCCTCTTGTTTATCTATATTACCTTTGTTCATCTTCCATAAAAGCGTATTTCTATTAATGTGTTTCACCTCTTGTTTTATTTTTTGTAATTCATTAGCTTTATATCCTTTTTTTTTTCAAATTTCCTATGTAAATTACTTGCCTCTTTTTTAAACTGTTCGACTGTCATACTGTTCCTCCTCCATCTAACATACTGGCTCCTAGGACTGTTAGTCAACCAGATTGGTAGGTGGCAACTATCCAATGAAATGAAACGAATACTGTCTGTTGGCTTGGAATATGTCTGGGTCAGTAGTTTATTATTTTGAATCAATTTAGTTAAGTCCAAAAAATGTACTTCATTCTTGCTAATAGTAGGCGTAAATTGCAAATAAAAATTGTTTTTATTTATTTCCTTAAATAATTCTTGAAGTGAAATCAAAGAAAAAAAGACTCACCCTACAGGTTGAAAAGTAAGTGTATTTTAATGTGCCTTATAATAATACAGTATTGTTTGATACTCAATTAGTCAGTGCGGGTTCACATTTGTGAACTATTTATATATGCATATTATAGGGGGTACTGGTAGTCTACCCAGTTACTTGTGTACCCAGCAGTGACAGAATCTTGTGGCTCCCGAGGACGCCAGCACCGGGATCATCTAACTCTTTGTAGTTTGAAAAAGTTTTTGGTTTGTGTGACTGCCGCTGAGACTGAGCAGCATACCGTGCTATAACTTGTTAGATTATAGAGTGGAACCACATAGTGGAGATAAAAATGAGTGACCACTGGTCAGATAGGAGAGACCGTATTAAATTTGTCCAGATCTTCTTTAATTTGCCCAGTGAGGGCTCCTTGGAAAATGTGGACCTTGTAAATAAAAGAATAGAAGAAGCAATAAGTAAAATGAAAAGTTTGGAAAGATTACTAATTAGTGAAATGAGACATCTATGTGAGGTAGCCTCTCTGGAGAAATATTTGGAGTGGGACATTATACCAAAGGGCTTAAAAGTGTACAAAACCATAGCAGGAGATGTCGGAGATATGAATACCCTCCAAGACTGGGACAAACTTTTCCATCGTTTCTCTAGAACAACCGTCCAATTTTTATTGAAAAAATGGCTTAGTCAAAATAAATAGAGAGATTGTGGAGTTGTTTGAAGTCTTAAGACCCTACAGAGACTGTCTAGATATTATTCAGTTATCATGAATAGAATTAGAACAAAAGAGGATAAAATAATGGTTAAAAGGAAACAGAAATTCGAAAGGGATTCAATACCACAGTTATAGGGAACCCGTCATCAACGTTATGCTGACCTCATTGAGGACAGCATTAAATAGTGACAGAAATGCTGATGTCAGCGGTGTGTCACACATGAGCCAAAAGTAAGTGGATGCTGAGAACCAGCATCATAATCATTGCAGCCCAGGCCTTGAGAAGAGTCAAATCTACCTGAGAAGAGTCCTGGTTATTCATAATCTCCTGCTCTCCTGTCCATCTGCTGATGATTGGCAGCTCTATCCTAGAGAGAAAGAGAGAAAACTAGGTAGAAGCCGGTCAGTCATCAGCAGGTGGGGGGGAGGGCAGGACTTCATGAATAACCAGGACTCTTCTCAGGTGGCCGTGACTCTTTTCCATGCCCAGCCTGCAATGATTGTGATGTTGGTTCTCGGCAACCACTTACTTCTAACTTATAAATGACAGACCGCCGAAATCAACTCACCTGTCTCTGCTTTATTCTGCTGTTAGTATGGGGAGCACAAAGTTGATGGCAGGTTCCCTTTAACAATAGGTAAAGAACACAACAACATAAAAGATACATAAAAGTCCACATACAGTACAGTAGACGAGATCTTATGTGAAGACATAGAAGAGGCTAATGGAGTTTTTTCAACATATAATAAAAGTACAGAAATCCTCAGAATGCAAGAGTGTCTGAGGGATACAACTAACTCCATTCCTTTTACCCCATTAGCGCATAGTAATAAGAATCATAGCGAAGAAATGGATAAAGATAAAAACGACAGTCCTTTAGAAATAATAAATAAATATAGTCCATTAGAGAATATGTCCACGGATGAGGAGGAAGGTCAAACTACTACAAATTCTAAAAAGCATGAAGATAGAAGCTATAGGGCTGCAGTCCGAAGAAAAATCAGAAATATAACCCCGATACCAAAGAAAAATATGAATAGATCAGAATCAGATAATGGAAATAAAATAAAATGAAAACTTTTAAGAAAGATTTTTTTTTCAGGCCAGACCATCAAGAAAAGAACAAAAATAGGGAATAGGGAAAATCTCCAAAAAAGAAACTAAAATAACAGGACAAAAAATATATAATCTAAGCGAGTATGTATTAACTAAAAGTGATATTAGATTATTACAAAAAGGATTAAAATTTGCACCATCTGCTTCTGAGCCAAGAGATTCCTACGTAACCTGGCCTTAAAAAATGTCTTCTATAAAAAGAAAAAAGAAGGTAACAATATTATAACAACAAAGAATAAAAATAAAAAGATAGAGAGTAAGAAGCACTTTTGGGATAGAAAAAGACAAAAATACAAGTACAAAGGAGGAAAACATAAATAACGAGAGTTTTGTACATACTAATCTGAAAATTAGATCAAAATGTAATCCAATAAACGAATACTCTGACCCCTTTAGGGCCTTTGAAGCCTTAGTATTGAGGGACTTGAGAAAAATAATTTCAAAGAGAAGGACATATACTCATAAGTAAAGAAGAACAACACAGTATAAGAATGCTACAAATGAATGATGTGATAATCTGCCCTGCAGACAAGGGAGGGGGTATCGTAATTCTAGATTACGAACAATATCATAATGAATCCATGAGATTATTGAATGATGCAAAAATATATAAAAATGTAACATTTCAATTTAGGCTGGGACTAAACAAATTAATACGGGATGGAAAGAAAAAGGGGATTATAACTATAGAAGAGGCTAAATTTATAAATAATCTACACCCGAAAATATCAATATTTTATTACCTACTGAAGATACATAAATCAGAAACTCATCCACCAGGTAGACCCTTAATATCGGGCATTGAGAGTCCAACATCAAATTGATCTAAATATGTGTAAAATATCTTGCAAGAATATGTTCAGAAACTCCCGGCTTACTTAAAGGACAACAAACATATTTTGCAAATTTTGGAAACAATTGAGTGGAAACCCGACTATATTTTAGGCACTTTAGACGTTACATCCCTCTACACTATAATAGAGAATAAAAAAAGGAAGGGAGGCAACTGAGTACTTTTTAAATAAGGAGAAAAAACTACCATCTGAACAAATTAAATTTATCGGGGATTGTATAATGTTTATTTTAAATCAGATTCGGGCTGAGATTTGCAAATCTCTATATGGGGAGATGGGCAGAGTCTGCCATTTAGCCGGGGGGGGGGGGGGCACTCCACACGAATTTGGTCCTCTGGAACAGGTTCTTTGATGATATTACTTTTACATGGAAAGGAGGAGAAGATTCACTTCAAGAATTTTTTAAGGAAGTAAATAAAAACAATTTTGATTTGCAATTTACACCTACTTTTAGCAAGAATTAAGTAAATTTTTTGAACTTAACTATATTGATTCAAAATAATAATCTACTGACCCAGACATATTCCAGGCCAACAGACAATTTCATTGGATAGTTGCCACCTACCAATCTGGTTGACTAACATTCCCGGGAGCCAGTATGTTAGATGGAGGAGGAACAGTACGACAGTCGAAAAGTTTGAAAAAGATGCAAGTAATTTACATAGGAAATTTTAAGAAAAGGGATATAAAGCTAATGAATTGGAGAAAATGAAACAAGAGGTGAAACAAATTGATAGAAATACGCTTTTATGGAAGATGAACAAAGGTAATAAAGATAAACAAGAGGAGGAGCTTGATTTTAAAGTCCCAATAATCACTCAGTATAGTGAAAAGGATAGACTTTAAAAAAAAAAAACATAAAAGGACACTGGGATATTTTAAAACAAGATAAGGTGATAGGTGAAAAATTAATCCAATACCCCAGATTTATTTTTAGGAAGGCAAGGTATCTGGGGAATAACTATCACCATAATAACAAAAAAAATCATCCAAAAAATCAGAGAAAGCAAAATATCAAGAATGTTTTTTTTCCTTGCAAAACTTGCAAAGCATGCCATCTTTTGGAACACAAAAATCCCATCTTTGAAATACAAAATGAACAAAAAGCTACAAAATTAAAAGTCACCTTAACTGACACACAAGTGGAGTCATCTATTACATCAAATGCCCCTGTGAAAAGGTAGATGTGGGGAGGACAAAGCGACCATTGACAATAAGAGTTAATGAATATTAAAGAAATATAAATAAAAAGTTTGTCGGCCCCCCACTCTCACGCCATTATAGCAAAAAACATGGAGGGACCTTTAAGGGATCTGGTTTTGGGGAAATCGAACAAATAAAACCAGATTGGAGGGGGGGGAGATTATATAAAATTTATGTCCAGAAATGAAAGCAGGTGGATCCACAACCCGGATGGCCTCGCACCTTGGGGACTTAACCAGGAAATAGAGCTGTTTGCTTTCCAGTAAATACGTGCATGGGCAGAACTATGGTGATATATGCAAATGAGGAAGAATATCTTCTTTTTCTTTTTTCCTATGAATAAGTTTATTCTGATTTGTAATCGCTCTTTTTTTAAAAGAAAATGCATGCTTTATAGAGGGAGGGACCAGATATATCCCTATATAGAGAGAAAGGGATACAAGGTCCATGTAAAGCAAAAAATTATATTTATCTAATCAATTGAGCAGATTGCTAGGGACGGGAGACGGACGTCTACAAAATCCTAAACACCATCAACTGCATGTATTCCTGATGAAGGAATCCGAGTATAAAGAAATGCGTTGAGGGAAGTGTGGACTCAGGAGTCTCCCGTAGAGCGTGTGATGTCACACTGAATACCCGTCTTCTAGGTTACAGCGTAGCTTCTCCCAGCACGTGCGCCCTACCGGCCGGAGCCGCACAGTGAGGTTAAAAGTAGCCGAAACGTTTGAATCAGGTCCTATATGTCTCTTTAAATGAGATTAAAGGAAAAAGACTCACCCTACAGCTTGAAAGGCAAGTGTATTTTAGTGTTCCTTATAATAATACAGTATTGTTTGATACTTAATGAGTCAGCGGCACGCGGGTTCACGTTTTTGAACTATTTGTATATGCATATTATAGGGGGTACTGGAAGTCTACCCAGTTATTTGTGCACCCAGCAGCGACAAAATTAAATCTTGTGGTTCCCGAGGACGGCAGCGCCGGGATCATTTAACTCTTTGTAGTTTGAATACGTTTTAGTATTATAGTAGTTATATTCTTGTATATAGCAGTCAGTATTATAGTAGTTATATTCTTGTACATAGGAGTAGTATTATAGTAGTTATATTCTTGTACATAGGAGCAGTATTATAGTAGTTATATTCTTGTACATAGGAGGCAGTATTATAGTAGTTATATTCTTGTACATAGGAGGCAGTATTATAGTAGTTATATTCTTGCACATAGGAGGCAGTATTATAGTAGTTATATTCTTGTACATAGGAGCAGTATTGTAGTAGTTATATTCTTGTACATAGGAGCAGTATTATAGTAGTTATATTCTTGTACATAGGAGCAGTATTATAGTAGTCATATTCCTGTACATAGGAGCAGTATTATAGTAGTCATATTCCTGTACATAGGAGCAGTATTATAGTAGTTATATTCTTGTACATAGTAGGCAGTATTATAGTAGTTATATTCTTGTACATAGGAGGCAGTATTATAGTAGTTATATTCTTGTACATAGGAGGCAGTATTATAGTAGTTATATTCTTGTACATAGGAGCAGTATTGTAGTAGTTATATTCTTGTACATAGGAGCAGTATTATAGTAGTTATATTCTTGTACATAGTAGGCAGTATTATAGTAGTTATATTCTTGTACATAGGAGGCAGTATTATAGTAGTTATATTCTTGTACATAGGAGGCTGTATTATAGTAGTTATATTCTTGTACATAGGAGCAGTATTGTAGTAGTTATATTCTTGTACATAGGAGCAGTATTATAGTAGTTATATTCTTGTACATAGGAGCAGTATTATAGTAGTCATATTCCTGTACATAGGAGCAGTATTATAGTAGTCATATTCCTGTACATAGGAGCAGTATTATAGTAGTTATATTCTTGTACATAGGAGCAGTATTATAGTAGTTATATTCTTGTACATAGGAGCAGTATTATAGTGGTTATATTCTTGTACATAGGAGGCAGTATTATAGCAGTTATATTCCTGTACATAGGAGCAGTATTATAGTAGTTATATTCTTGTATATAGCAGTCAGTGTTATAGCAGTTATATTCTTATACATAGGAGCGGTATTATAGTAGTTATATTCTTGTACATAGGAGCAGTATTATAGTAGTTATATTTTTGTACATAGGAGGCAGTATTATAGTAGTTATATGCTTGTACATAGGAGGCAGTATTATAGTAGTTATATTCTTGTACATATGAGCAGTATTATAGTAGTTATATTCTTGTACATAGGAGCAGTATTATAGTAATTATATTCTTGTACATAGGAACATTATTATAGTAGTTATATTCTTGTACATAGAAGGCAGTATTATAGTAGTTATATTCTTGTACATAGGAGCAGTATTATAGCAGTTATATTCTTATACATAGGAGCAGTATTATATTAATTATATTCTTGTACGTAGGAGTAGTATTATAGTAGTTATATTCTTGTACATAGGAGCAGTATTATAGTAGTTATATTCTTGTACATAGGAGAAGTATTACAGTAGTTATATTCTTGTACATAGGATCAGTATTATAGTAGTTATATTCTTGTACATAGGAGGCAGTATTATAGTAGTTATATTCTTGTACATAGAAGCAATATTATAGTAGTTATATTCTTGTACATAGGAGCAGTATTATAGTAGTTATATTCTTGTACATAGAGCAGTATTATAGTAGTTATATTCCTGTACATAGGAGCAGTATTATATTAGTTATATTATTGTACAGAGGAGCAGTATTATAGTAGTTATATTCCTATTCATAGGGGGCAGTATTATAGCAGTTATATTCTTCATAAGTTCATAAGTCCAAGTTCTCACTGGAGTCTAACCCTCAGTGAAAACCACAGGATAATCCATGCTATCCCTGTCCATGTCCATCACATGTTCCCCAGCTACCAAGCTGGCACGCACCACGGTGCCCAGACTACCAGATTCCGCTAAAGCCACGCAAACACAACCCACATACAGTGACTGTTGCCGTGTATCATCACACTCCATGGGCAATGCGGTCAGAGGGAAATGGGCCGCCATGTGTCCCCAGTCATGGCACCTCCAGCACTGGAGCATCCCGGAACTCCTCGGCAGCAGGTAGACTTTTTGGGGGTCAGATTGCCACTGGGACACACAACTAGTCTTTCGCCCATGGCCAGTCTTTAGAGTCGTGCTGCCTTATGCACTCCTCCACACACCCCCAACAGCCAGAACTCTCTTACCCACAGTAGTCACGGGTCTGGCACTCCAGGGAGGTGTTGGTGCTGCCGGGACATCTCTGTGGTGGTCTTCCTTCACTTCCTGCATCCTGAGAACCTGCAGCTCTTGGTTCCTGGTCACAAGGTTACTGCCCAGTTCCTCAGCACACCTGTTACCATGGGAAATGCCTTGGGATAGGACTTCTCTTTGTCTGTCCAACTCCCAAATGAATTTTTTTATGCTCTTGTTGCCACTTCACATGCCTTAGGTTAGCCTCCTCCATGAGCTTTTCATGATCCAGATTGGCCTGCATCAGCTGCTCGATGAGATCCTCCATCCACCCCATAGCAACAGACTTTTCACAACAAGTCGACTTTAATTAGAGACTGCAGTCTCCGGGTGTCTCTCGTTGACTGGGCTTCTGCCCCTTTAAATCTCAACAATTTGCAACACAGCAGAAATGTCCAGAACAGCAAGAGCAGCAGCTTCTCTTTCTGAGCTGTCGTTGTCCCAAGCAATCAATTTTTTAGCAACCCGCTGTTGTTGCTTTTGGCCGCATCCTCCACCATTTGTAAGGGATCGTCTACTCTTAGGGCACCGCCATCACAGACTTCCTTACAGACCACAGGATTTAGGGGCCAGACTGTGCTTTATTGTGACACGTCAGCAAAACAAACAAAGAAATCATAAACATAAACCTCGGCCGTCCGGCCACTGACTACACAGTATAATCTCCCTCTCTAGCGGGATCTGGGTCTACCACCCTGCTCCCCAAAACACAGCAGTGCTTACCCCACAGAGGGTTCCGGCTCCCACAGGCCTTGACGTAGCCTGCTCCTTCCTCAGACTGGGAGCCCTGATTGAGGAGCTCAGACCACATTTACCTGAGCTCCTCAGCCGGCTGCTAATTACCTTCATTACCAGCCTGGCTGCTGCAGACAGTGGGAAAAACCTATTCCCAGCCTTTCCTGTTCTCAGCCAGGCTCCTCTGGGTGAGATACACCATTTCAATGGCCGTCATATGGCCCTCTGGCATCTCCACTGCCACAGTAGGAACATGATTGTAGTGGTTGTATTATTTTCTCACCTCTACTACATCTGTATTTTCCTTTATTTATCCCGCTACATAGTGACAGAAACGTGATTAGACATCTTGTTTGAAATGTGTTGATTTGCCTCTTTTCAGTCTGTCAGTGTATAAAATACTCCCCTTCCAGGTCTGATCTGAGGTCCATGATCTGAGGTTACCACCACCTGTTGTCTTCCAATCATTACCAATATTCTTTCTTTACCTTCTCACAGTGAAAACAAGCTGGGATGTGAGTTTTTCTTTACAAGGTTTTTTCTTTTAATAGGTTAATAGAAGCAGAGGAGGATGACCTTCCCCCGCTGACCCGCTCATTACAGCGGAGGCAGGAGCAATAATCATATAACCCATGTTTTCAGTACCTGGGGAGCCCAGACAATTACCTTTCTGCATATAATGTCATTACCCAGCAGAGCGCCGGCACAACCAGCGTCACACTGAGATATCATTGGAAGATGGGAAACAAGCTCGCAACATGTTCTTTTCATCTGTAGGTTTCAGATTCTTCGCCTCGCTGCTTCATTTCCTCATAAATGATGGAAAATATGCAAGATATTCCAATATACAGTATATGGATGCAGGAAAATTTCTCATACTTTTCTCATACATTTTAATAAATTTAAAGGGGGTTTCTATGTTTATGTTAATATATCAAAAGCATTGTGCAATGAAATGTCCTGTAACTTATTAGATTGTGTTTCAGTTTTGCACTGTTTTCATGATCTCTGCTCGCCATCGGGCTGACAATGGTCTGTCCTAGTTTTATCCAGTCTTTTGTTACATTGTATCGGTGATATGTTTAACCCCTTAAGGACACATGATGTACCGTTACGGCATGTTTCCTGAGTCCTTAAAGTGAACCTGTCACCGGGATTTTGGGTATAGAGCTGAGGACATGGGTTGCTAGATGGCCGCTAGCACATCCGCAATACCCAGTCCCCATAGCTCTGTGTGCTTTTATTGTGTTAGAAAAAGATTTGATACATATGCAAATTAACATAAAAGAGTCATATCTTATTTGTGTGACCAGAGAAGAGTCATATTTTCAAGCTCTGACTCATCTCAGGTAAATTTGCATATGTATCATATGGTTTTTATACATAATAAAAGCACACAGAGCTATGGGGACTGGGTATTGTGGATGTGCTAGTGGCCATCTAGCAACCCATGTCCTCAGCTCTACACCTAAAATCCCAGTAACAGGTTCCCTTTAAGGACACATGACGTACCGGTACGTCATGTGTTGTTCCGATCACTGCCGTCCGGCCAGCGGTGATCGGAACAAGGTGCCTGCTCAAATCATTGAGCAGGCACCTCGGCTAAATGCGCGGGGGGGTCCCGTGACCCCCCATGTCGGCGATTGCAACAAACCGCTGGTCAATTCAGACCTGCGGTTTGATGCGCTTTCTGCAGTTTCTGATCCCCGCGGTCCCTGACCGTGGGGATCAGAAACGTTATAATGCCCCAAATATATATGTTTCACCCCCCCCCCTGCACCCCTGAATGATTTTATGGTGGTGCGAGGTGCAGGGGGGGTTGAAGGCGGTGCGGCAGGCAGGCGGTGCGGCAGGCGGGATCGCGATCCCCCGCCCGCCTCCCCTTGAATAATCGTTGGTGGGCAGTGGGTATACCAGGGTATCAGCACATTGCTGAAACCCTGGTATAAACGGCTGACATCTGTGATGCGATGTCAGCCATTTAACCCTTTCCATACCGCAGTCCGTATGGAAGAGCAGAGGTTAACATTCAGGAGCTGTGCCTTTGCAGCCCCCTCCTTACCCTTTCCCGTCTGCGCAGTTGTGGCCACAAACGGTCATGTTACTTTGCCCGAACGGTGAACGCCATAAAAATAAAAAATAAAAAACTATGATGAAATTGAAATTTTGCCCACCTTACTTCCCAAAAAAGTTAATAAAAGTGATCAAAAAAGTTGCATGTATGCCAAAATTATAACAATCAAACCATCATCTCATCCCGCAAAAATCATACCCTACCTAAGATAAGCGCCCAAAAACTGAAAAAACTATGGCTTTTAGACTATGGAAACACTAAAACATGATTTTTTTGGTTTGAAAAATGAAATCATTGTGTAAAACTTACATAAATAAAAAGAAGTATACATATTAGGTATCGCCGCGTCCGTATCGACTGGCTCTATAAAAATATCACATTACCTAACCCCTCAGGTGACCACCGTAAAAAAAAAAAAAGGTGTAAAAAAAGCAATTTTTTGTCATCTTACGTCACAAAAAGTGTAATATCAATCAAAAAGTCATATGCAACCCAAAATAATGCCAATCAAACTGTCATCTCATCCCACAAAAAATGAGACCCTACTTAAAATATGGCTCTTAGACTATGGAGACACTAAAACATTTTTTTTGTTTTAAAAATAAAATCATTGTGTAAAACTTACATAAATAAAAAAAAAATGTATACATATTAGGTATCTCCGCATCCGTGACAACTTGCTCTATAAAATTACCACATGATCTAACCTGTCAGATGAATGTTGTAAATGACACAAAAAAACGGTGCCAAAAAAGCTATTTCTTGTTACCTTGCCGCACAAAAAGTGTAATATAGAGCAACCACAAATTATATGTACCCTAAACTAGTACCAACAAAACTACCACCCTATCCCGTAGTTTCTAAAATGGGGTCACTTTTTGGGAGTTTCTACTCTAGGGGTGCATCAGGGGGGCTTCAAATGGGACATGGTGTCAAAAAAAACAGTCTAGCAAAATCTGCCTTCCAAAAACCGTATGGCATTCCATTTCTTCTGCGCCCTGCCATGTGCCGTGTTTCTGTAAACGGCAGAGTCAGGGCAATAAAGATACAGTCTTGGCTGTTAACCCTTGCTTTGTTAGTGGAAAAAATGGGTTAAAATGGAAAATTAGGCAAAAAAATGAAATTCTCAAATTTTATCCCCATTTGCCAATAACTCTTGTCCAATACCTAAAGGGTTAACAAAGTTTGTAAAAATCAGTTTTGAATACCTTGAGGGGTGTAGTTTATAGAATGGGGTCATTTTTGGGTGGTTTCTATTAAGTAAGCCTCGCAAAGTGACTTCAGACCTGTAGTAGTCCCTAAAAATTGCGTTTTTGTAAATTTCGGAAAAATTTCAAGATTTGCTTCTAAACTTCTAAGGCTTGTAACATCCCCCAAAAATAAAATATCATTCCCAAAATAATTTAAACATGAAGTAGACATATGGGGAATGTAAAGTCATCACAATTTTTTGGGGTATTACTATGTATTACAGAAGTAGAAAAACTGAAACTTTGAAATTTGCTAATTTTTCAATATTTTTTTGTAAATTTGGTATTTTTTATGCTAAAAAATTATAATTTTTGGGACTTCATTTTACCAGTGTCATGAAGTACAATATGTGAGGAAAAAAACGATCTCAGAATGGCCTGGATTAGTCAAAGCGTTTTAAAGTTATCAGCACTTAAAGTGACACTGGTCAGATTTGCAAAAAATGGCCTGGTCCTTAAGGTGAAATAGGGCTGTGTCCCTAAGGGGTTAACGCAGATGTAATTTGGTACAATGTTTATCACAAATGTATCACAATTCTCTTTTCTACTATGGAACTGGTTAAGCAAAATTAACTAAAGATTTATGAATTTCCTAATATGGAGCCATATTTGCTGCCTAGAAAACAATGGCGGCAGACGTTCTATAATACACAACCGTATTTCAGCCTTATTTGGGTTTTAGAAGTTATATATCCCCCTATAGTAGGAGATGTACCAGCTGCATTCATCTTCACTGATTTGTACTTCAGCTCTTGATACATTGTAGCAGTTCCATCAGATGTGAGGAGTATTAGACGTAATGGGTTTGACTTGGAATCCTCAGAATTTATACCAGAATGTTTCCATCTGCTTATAACACAGAAGTGAAAATTGCACATAGCTGTAAGACTCTGTTCACATTGAATTTTACCTTGGCATCCTGGTATATGCTCCGAATGTAGAGGCCTGACGTGTGCCACCGTACGGCCCACAGCCGAGCATAGCCCCGAGTGGTAAACCATATACGCTGTGGCTGTCTATGTGGGAAGCACAGCTGCTGTTCGATGGCCTTTGGGTACATTTCCCATGTGAATTGGGAGCTTTCACAACACAGACGCCATACATGCAATGTGAAAAAAGCTTTGCATGCAGTACAGCGATCTTACTTCCCTGGGTTAAGGAGATGTGGTATGTGGGGAACAGTATATCCATAGACTGTAGTAGATCCCTTAAAGGGGTTTCCCAGAATGGTAACATCACCTGTCCATAAGATAGGAGATAGATTTCTGACCCCTGATCCTCCACGAAAATGAGGGTCAATGTCTATAGGACAGATGAAGATAGCTGAGCAGTACTTGGAAATCTCTATCAATGTAGCTGCTCCATGTAAATGGGGGCGCAGGTGTTGATTATGAGATGTTTTGACAAAATAATGATTTTTTTAAAACATTTTTATAGCAAAGCAAATGTGCAGGAGACAGTAGGGCGCCACAGGGAGTACGTATGGCTTTGTGTGAGCAAAATGTGTCCACTTCAGAGGATATTTTATTTTTGGGGAAGAAATTTTTAGGCACTTTTATTAAGACAGGCGTTTTAGATGAAGTTATGAAGAGCCGTTAGCAAAGTAACTAACTGTTGCACCGCAATCTGCGCTGGAAATATGCCTAATTTAGGCGTTTTTCAGATTAGTAAATGGCCCCCTTTAACTCTACACTGGTGCCATATCTGCCCCATACATTGGAGAGATGACCAGCGTTGAGTGGTAGCTCCACTATGGTGTCAGTCTGTGCCGCACTATGTCGCTGTGTGAGAACAAACACTTAAGGGTAGATTCGCCTTGTACTTGGCAACAACATGACGGACAGAAGCGGCGTAATGTCTGTTACAGCATTCTGAGAAGAGATGGTCGTGAATGAACACAAATTCTGCAGAACTCGTAGGAAGTTCTGTTCCCGTCGCCTGTGTGTATGGCCGCCATGTACAAACAATTAGCTTACTGCGCCGCGGCGAGCTGTCAATCATCCCGGAGGCCTGAGTGCCTGAGTGACACATCTATTATAACGCGGCCACAAAATGCTTTACTAGTAATTTATAATAATCCTGAGTAAAGGGATTCTTAGGATAAGAACAGATCTAAGAGCAGAGGGAAAACGGGGACAAAAATATTCAGAAAGCAGCTTTTCCCGTGTTATCTAATGTTGGAAATTACCTATTGTCAATGTCATCATTTAGGGCACAATTACAGAATATAGCGGACATAGATACGGGTCTCATCTCTTGGATCGACTCCTATGTGGGGAATAGAGGTTCACCTAAAACAGCACTAGCCACAACATCCAGGTGGAGAATGAATGAAGAAGAGGCCGCCCATGAGGTTCTCCCTATCTACTTCTTGCTTGTGTGTTTCTGTAAGCCGTCCATTACATCGTTGGTAAGGTTGGAAAGAGACTCAGGTCCATCTAGTCTGACCTACAAGCCTTCATATTGATGCTGAAAATAAATAAATAAGGTGGAGGCCATTTTTCACAAATTAGTGGAAAAATTCCTTCCCACCTCCAAATCAAACAATCAGAATAAATCCCTGGCTCAACGACCCTTCTCCAGAATCTAGTACATAGAACCCTAACCCAAATACACTCCAGACCCCTCCTGAACTCGGACAATAAATCAGCCATCACAATTCACAACCTGCTCGAGAACTTCTATATCTACAGTCTCACGGCTCTTACAGTAAAGAATCCTGTCTATGATGATGATGAAGGTGAAACCTTCTTTACTCTATGTGAAGGACGCTCTCTTCTCATGGGTTACAGGCCTAGGTATAAAAAGATCATTAGAAGGATTTCTGTTCTGCCTATTTATGGAATTCAGCTTTTCTAATCTTAAAAAATAAGCCCAAGTTTGATGTCTTGACCTGTCTTGTGCCACAATCAACCCAATATGTTGGTTGCCCGCTCTAGTTCAGCCATGTTCTTCTTATACACAGGTGCCCAGTGCTGTATATAATGTTCCACATGTGGTCTCACTACTGATTCGCATAGAGAAAATACTATGCATGCCAATATTGTATTAGCCTTGGCAGCAGCTGCTAAAGTTAAGCTTACCGATCCCCAAGTCTTTTTCAGTGGTATTTTTACCCAGTATTTTAATGCTGTATTATGTACATAATTGGACATTTTGTTTCCTTGACCCTTGTCCCGTATACTGCTGAGGCCAGTGATTGGCTGCAGAGGTCAACCGCGTAAATAGCCACGTCACTGCTGCAGCCTGTACACAAACTGGAGGTGCAGACCAGAATGGCAGCACTGCAGGGGTTAAGTGGTGACTATGATTTTTATCATTTGAACACCTTTATTTAATTTTGGGGTCTGCTTTTCCACTAATAATAATTCATGATTTTGCTACAACGTTTCAAAATGTCAACGAGACAGAATCTTTACTATTCATTAGAGATGAGCAAAGTTTTCAGGAATCTGATTCAGCTACTTTGCCGACATTCCACGAGAAATTTGATTAGTTACAGATTACTTTGTAACAAATTTCACTCCATTGTATGGAATGGGTGCAAAGAGGGGAACGGCCATCACACCAGCACCGTCATTTAACCCCTCTCATGCCGCTTTCAGCGCTGATCCCGGCCTCTTATCAGGAGGTTAATCAGGGATTAAAACTAAAAAATACATATCTACCGCATCCATTTTATTGCAGAGAGACCATCTTGAAAACCCGCCGATTCTCGTGCACGCTGATGTGTTGACATCACCATGTCATCACACTGAGCTGGTGCAGTGACGTCATCACTGATGAAGTCACCACGCCTGCCCAGCGTGATGACGTGGTGACATCACACGTCAGTAGGGATGAGCGAACTCGAACTGTATAGTTCGGGTTCGTACCGAATTTTGGGGTGTCCGTGACACGGACCCGAACCCGGACATTTTCGTAAAAGTCCGGGTTCGGGTTCGGTGTTCGTCGCTTTCTTCGCGCTTTTGTGACGCTTTCTTGGCGCTTTTTGAAAGGCTGCAAAGCAGCCAATCAACAAGCGTCATACTACTTGCCCCAAGAGGCCATCACAGCCATGCCTACTATTGGCATGGCTGTGATTGGCCAGAGCACCATGTGACCCAGCCTCTATTTAAGCTGGAGTCACATAGCGCCGCCCGTCACTCTGCTCTGATTAGCGTAGGGAGAGGTTGCGGCTGCGACAGTAGGGCGAGATTAGGCAGATTAACTCCTCCAAAGGACTTGATTAACTGATCGATCTGCAGCTGTGGATCATTGAACTGCTGATCCTCAATTGCTCACTGTTTTTAGGCTGCACAGACCGTTTGTCAGTCACATTTTTCTGGGGTGATCGGCGGCCATTTTGTGTCTTGTGGTGCGCCAGCACAAGCTGCGACCAAGTGCATTTAACCCTCAATGGTGTGGTTGTTTTTTGGCTAAAGCCTACATCAGGGTGAAGCTGTCACACCAAGTGCATTTAACCAGCAATAGTCTGTTCATTTTTTGGCCATATACAAAATCAGGGGCAAGCTGCGCCTGTCACCAAGTGCATTTAACCCTCAATGGTGTGGTTGTTTTTTGGCTAAAGCCTACATCAGGGTGAAGCTGTCACACCAAGTGCATTTAACCAGCAATAGTCTGTTCATTTTTTGGCCATATACTAAATCAGGGGCAAGCTGCGCCTGTCACCAAGTGCATTTAACCCTCAATGGTGTGGTTGTTTTTTGGCTAAAGCCTACATCAGGGTGAAGCTGTCACACCAAGTGCATTTAACCAGCAATAGTCTGTTTATTTTTTGGCCATATCCCAGTCTAATTCTGTCACTAAATCCATACCGGTCACCCAGCGCCTAAATACTAGGCCTCAAATTTATATCCAGCTAAATCTGTCCCTAGTGCTGTAGCTGGGCGAGTTATTTAGTGTCCGTTCAAGCACATTTCTTGTTCTGGGTTGAAATACAATTCCCAATTTAGCAATTTCATAATTTAGTGGTTTCTGCTATATCAGAGCTATTTGAAATCTATCCCTAAAAGGGTATATAATATTCAAGGTGCACATTGGGTCATTCAGAATAACTTCACACACACCCGCTACTGTGTATTTCCAAGTCTAATTCTGGCACTAAACCCATACCTGTCACCCAGCGCCTAAATACTAGGCCTCAAATTTATATCCCGCTAAATCTGTCCCTAGTGCTGTAGCTGGGCGAGTTATTTAGTGTCCGTTCAAGCACATTTCTTGTTCTGGGTTGAAATACAATTCCCAATTTAGCAATTTCATAATTTAGTGGTTTCTGCTATATCAGAGCTATTTGAAATCTATCCCTAAAAGGGTATATAATATTCAAGGTGCACATTGGGTCATTCAGAATAACTTCACACACACCCGCTACTGTGTATTTCCAAGTCTAATTCTGGCACTAAACCCATACCTGTCACCCAGCGCCTAAATACTAGGCCTCAAATTATATCCCGCTAAATCTGTCCTTAGTGCTGTAGCTGGGCGAGTTATTTAGTGTCCGTTCAAGCACATTTCTTGTTCTGGGTTGAAATACAATTCCCAATTTAGCAATTTCATAATTTAGTGGTTTCTGCTATATCAGAGCTATTTGAAATCTATCCCTAAAAGGGTATATAATATTCAAGGTGCACATTGGGTCATTCAGAATAACTTCACACACACCCGCTACTGTGTATTTCCAAGTCTAATTCTGGCACTAAACCCATACCTGTCACCCAGCGCCTAAATACTAGGCCTCAAATTTATATCCCGCTAAATCTGTCCTTAGTGCTGTAGCTGGGCGAGTTATTTAGTGTCCGTTCAAGCACATTTCTTGTTCTGGGTTGAAATACAATTCCCAATTTAGCAATTTCATAATTTAGTGGTTTCTGCTATATCAGAGCTATTTGAAATCTATCCCTAAAAGGGTATATAATATTCAAGGTGCACATTGGGTCATTCAGAATAACTTCACACACACCCGCTACTGTGTATTTCCAAGTCTAATTCTGGCACTAAACCCATACCTGTCACCCAGCGCCTAAATACTAGGCCTCAAATTTATATCCAGCTAAATCTGTCCTTAGTGCTGTAGCTGGGCGAGTTATTTAGTGTCCGTTCAAGCACATTTCTTGTTCTGGGTTGAAATACAATTCCCAATTTAGCAATTTCATAATTTAGTGGTTTCTGCTATATCAGAGCTATTTGAAATCTATCCCTAAAAGGGTATATAATATTCAAGGTGCACATAGGGTCATTCAGAATAACTTCACACACACGCTTCTGTGCATTTCCAAGTCTAATTCTGTCACTAAATCCATACCGGTCACCCAGCGCCTAAATACAAGGCCTCAAATTTATATCCCGCTGAATTTGAATACAATACATTGGGCCAAATAATATATTTGTTGTTGTGGTGAACCATAACAATGAGAAAAACATCTAGTAAGGGACGCGGACGTGGACATGGTCGTGGTGGTGTTAGTGGACCCTCTGGTGCTGGGAGAGGACGTGGCCGTTCTGCCACATCCACACGTCCTAGTGTACCAACTACCTCAGGTCCCAGTAGCCGCCAGAATTTACAGCGATATATGGTGGGGCCCAATGCCGTTCTAAGGATGGTAAGGCCTGAGCAGGTACAGGCATTAGTCAATTGGGTGGCCGACAGTGGATCCAGCACGTTCACATTATCTCCCACCCAGTCTTCTGCAGAAAGCGCACAGATGGCGCCTGAAAACCAACCCCATCAGTCTGTCACATCACCCCCATGCATACCAGGGAAACTGTCTCAGCCTCAAGTTATGCAGCAGTCTCTTATGCTGTTTGAAGACTCCGCTGGCAGGGTTTCCCAAGGGCATCCACCTAGCCCTTCCCCAGCGGTGAAAGACATAGAATGCACTGACGCACAACCACTTATGTTTCCTGATGATGAGGACATGGGAATACCACCTCAGCATGTCTCTGATGATGACGAAACACAGGTGCCAACTGCTGCGTCTTTCTGCAGTGGACAAGCTGACGTTCATAAAAATGAACCAGGCATGGATCCCACAGGACCTGTCCGTCCCTTGTCCAGATTAGACATTAACTACCTCCCCATAACCATATATTATTGGACTCCAGGGCACTTCCTCATTCAATCCTATTTTTATTTTCATTTTACCATTATATTGCGAGGCTACCCAAAGTTGAATGAACCTCTCCTCTGCCTGTGTGCTAGGCCTAAATATATGCCAATGGACTGTTGCAGTGGTGGCTGACATGAAGCCTGATTCTCTGCTATGACATGCAGACTAATTCTCTGCTGACATGAAGCCAGATTGTCTGTTACGGGACCTCTCTCCTCTGCCTGGGTGCTGGGCCTAAATTTATGACAATGGACTGTTGCAGTGGTGGCTGACGTGAAGCCTCATTCTCTGCTATGACATGCAGACTGATTCTCTGCTGACATGAAGCCAGATTGTCTGTTACGGGACCTCTCTCCTCTGCCTGTGTGTGTGCTGGGCCTAAATATATGCCAATGGACTGTTGCAGTGGTGGCTGACGTGAAGCCTCATTCTCTGCTATGACATGCAGACTAATTCTCTGCTGACATGAAGACAGATTCTCTGTTACGGGACCTCCCTCCTCTGCCTGGGTGCTGGGCCTAAATATATGCCAATGGACTGTTGCAGTGGTGGGTGACGTGAAGCCTGATTCTCTGCTATGACATGCAGACTAATTCTCTGCTGACATGAAGACAGATTCTCTGTTACGGGACCTCTCTCCTCTGCCTGTGTGTGTGCTGGGCCTAAATATATGCCAATGGACTGTTGCAGTGGTGGCTGACGTGAAGCCTCATTCTCTGCTATGACATGCAGACTGATTCTCTGCTGACATGAAGCCAGATCGTCTGTTACGGGACCTCTCTGCTCTGCCTGTGTGCTAGGCCTAAATATATGCCAATGGACTGTTGCAGTGGTGGCTGACGTGAAGCCTCATTCTCTGCTATGACATGCAGACTAATTCTCTGCTGACATGAAGACAGATTCTCTGTTACGGGACCTCTCTCCTCTGCCTGTGTGTGTGCTGGGCCTAAATATATGCCAATGGACTGTTGCAGTGGTGGCTGACGTGAAGCCTCATTCTCTGCTATGACATGCAGACTAATTCTCTGCTGACATGAAGACAGATTCTCTGTTACGGGACCTCCCTCCTCTGCCTGGGTGCTGGGCCTAAATATATGCCAATGGACTGTTGCAGTGGTGGGTGACGTGAAGCCTGATTCTCTGCTATGACATGCAGACTAATTCTCTGCTGACATGAAGCCAGATTCTCTGTTACGGGACCTCTCTCCTCTGCCTGTGTGTGTGCTGGGCCTAAATATATGCCAATGGACTGTTGCAGTGGTGGCTGACGTGAAGCCTCATTCTCTGCTATGACATGCAGACTAATTCTCTGCTGACATGAAGACAGATTCTCTGTTACGGGACCTCCCTCCTCTGCCTGGGTGCTGGGCCTAAATATATGCCAATGGACTGTTGCAGTGGTGGCTGACGTGAAGCCTCATTCTCTGCTATGACATGCAGACTAATTCTCTGCTGACATGAAGACAGATTCTCTGTTACGGGACCTCTCTCCTCTGCCTGGGTGCCGGGGCCTAAATATCTGAGAATGGACTGTTCCAGTGGTGGGTGACGGGAAGCCAGATTCTCTGCTATGGAACCTCTCTCCAATTGATTTTGGTTAATTTTTATTTATTTAATTTTTATTTTAATTCATTTCCCTATCCACATTTGTTTGCAGGGGATTTACCTACATGTTGCTGCCTTTTGCAGCCCTCTAGCTCTTTCCTGGGCTGTTTTACAGCCTTTTTAGTGCCGAAAAGTTCGGGTCCCCATTGACTTCAATGGGGTTCGGGTTCGGGACGAAGTTCGGATCGGGTTCGGATCCCGAACCCGAACATTTCCGGGATGTTCGGCCGAACTTCTCGAACCCGAACATCCAGGTGTTCGCTCAACTCTACACGTCAGCTCACACGAGAATTGGCGCGTTTTCTTCAATCAAGATGGCTGTGACGGCCTCTCCACGATCAAATGAATGAGGTAGATATGTATATTTTAGTTTTCTGGAAAAATGTATTTGTTACCACGAAGCGCCAAGAAATTTCGGATTCGTGGCAAATCTAATTTTTCCTGAAATACGGATCAAATTCCACTTCGTTAACTTCGCTCAACACTACTATTGATGTTCAGCTCAGACCTTTAAATTTAGGTAACTGGATCTTAACTAAAACGAGTTGAGTGCCCATGTAATAAAGTAACCATTACAACCAACAGATTGGTTTTACAGCAAGACACGGAGGCTCATATTGCTTTCTCCTTCTTTACTTTCCACCAATAGCAGCAAAGAAGAAATTTACATAATCATAACAATAAAGGACCCTCCCCTCTCAGATCCTATATCAATCGGCTCATATTGCCTCTTTCTTTGCTGCTCCACCAGCTAAGTACACCTGCATTTTCTCTTGTCATGTTGCTAGATTGCTGTTCTTTCTTATAGGATTGTTTGTCTGCGCTGCTTCATCTAGGGTGACTAACCCTTATGTGCAGCGCTTCCTGGTGGGTTATTTCCCCACTGTTTTTTATCCCCCTTTAGGTTCTGTATTTGCCTTCTCACTGTCCCCATTTTGGCCTGTTTTTCATTTTTCATCCCCTTACCTACACTCCGTTTCTGCGCAGCGTTTCCCCTTCCCGACCGCTTGTCTCTACATCGGGAGGCGGGGCCTCCCTCCCCGTCTTCCTCGCTTCGGTCTGCCCGCGATGCTGGCCTTGCTCCCCGGCCGGCCGCGAGATCTCGGCGGCCATCTTGGATGACGCGATTGTCCCGCGAGATCTCGGCGGCCCTTTTTTATTTTCTTGGTCGCGATTTCTCGTGGGCAGTTCATACCCAGCGTTCCCTGCTTGCTGCTCCTGCCGCCCTCGTTCTTCTAGTTGCGGCCCCCGTATTGTGGTACCTTGCGCTGTGCTTTACTAGGCTAGTCATTGCTTAGTTACGTCCCCCTTACTTGCGGCCAGTTAATTTCAGGTCTGTTTTCCTCATACTGTCCCACCCTGCCCAGTCTCCCACTAATGCCCCCCTCTTCTCCTGAGGATCATAGGGCACCTGGGGAGGATGCACAGGCACAGGCTTTTCAGCGCTCTGTGTCTGATGCTATCATGGCAGCCATGGGCTCCAGGACCACTATTCTGTCCCAGAGCATTACCTAGGCGCTATCTGCGCAGCCTACAAGAGTAGCTCTGCAGGATACCCAGAACACACCGCAGCCCACCTGTATTGAGCCTCCTGTTTCACAGGAGAACTTGACTGGTGCGCATCCTGCCACCCAAGGTAACGCGCATAGTTCACGTAAAAGGGCCTCATCACGCCAGGCAGAACGGGCGCGAACATGGAAGTGCGCTAGAGCACAATCCCCTAATATGTCTGACTCAGACAGAGCATCGGATGAGGAGGCTTTTGCGGATGTGGATTATGTGTCAGAGGAGGATATTTCTCCCCCAGTTGAAGGCCCCTCAGTTTCCGCTCCTGCGGCCTCCTCTGCCAAGGACGTTGCGTCCTCCTCCGCCATGAGTCGGTCAGACATTCTGCTGGACTCAGCGGGTGAACCTATGTTCAACCCCGACACTTTGCATCACCCTAGATCGGCGGAGTGGCTTCCCACTGAACATGTGGGTAGCTATTTGGAGCCCAGGGTGCGTCGCCCCCTGAGCCGTGAAACACGGAACAAACTTAGGGCCGAGTGCCCCAGGCCACTAGTCCCCAATAAGGTGTGTGACACCCCTGTGGTGGACCCCAAGATGTCTCAGTTTTTGGCCAAAACTGGTTGGAACCCTTAAAAGGGCCTGGACTCAGCCCTGCACAGCTGCCAGGATAAAGTGCTGGATATCTTCGGCCCGCTGGCCAAAATTTTCGAACTAGCTGAGGTGGCTAGGACTGAGGGCTCCCCTATTGACCCTGAAGAGTTGCGGGGTTGGACCCAAAGGGCGATCTGCATCGCCGGGAATGCCAACACCGCTTTTGCAATCGAAAGGCGTAAGGCCATTTTGTTTAAAATTGATCCCAAGTTGTCAAATTTGGCGCTCACAGAAGCGGGTAAGGACGCCCAGGGTCTCCTGTTCGGCGATTCCTTTATTAAAGATATGGGGCAATTTGTTGGCACCTTCACCGCGCTAGACAAGGCCCAATCATCCATGCGCAGGGTATTTCAGGGACGGGTCTCTAATCGGGCCGGCAGTAGCAGGGGCCGCCTGTCCGGCCATGCAAACTTTCAGGCCCGTGGCGCAGGTAGAGGTTCCTTTGGTCAGCGACCTCCCTTCCAGGATCAACGCAACCCATCTCCTTTCTTCTCAACCAGAGGAGGCCAGTGGCGATCTCGCTCCTTCAGAGGCAGCCCGACCTCTCGCAGACCCTTCGGTAAGTCCTCCTATGATTGGGGATTCTATGGCCCCTTGTGTAGGGGGCAGACTCCAACTTTTTTCTCATGTTTGGAGCCTCATCACATCAGACCCATGGGTGCTGACCACAGTCAGAGGTTTTTGTATAGAGCTCACGGGGTCCCGTGCATGCTTCCCCCTCCCCCTGCCCATACCAATTTCGCGCCTGGATTGCGCACTAGTAGATTCGGGGCTGTCTTCTCTCCTCCAAAAACAGCCAATAGAATGGGCCCCTCCTTCAGAGTGGGGGGTCATCAGCAATGTATTCCTCGTTCAGAAGAAAGGGGGTCAGATAAGACCGGTCATCAACCTTCGCGCCCTGAATACGGTGGTGCGCTACCGTCATTTCAAAATGGAGGGGATTCACCTCCTTCGAGATCTTTTGACACCAGGAGATTGGATGGTAAAGCCTGGATCTAAAAGATGCTTACCTGACGGTCCCGGTGGACCCTCGTTCCAGGGACCTTCTCCGGTTCTTTTGGAGAGGAGGGATCTGGAGGTTCACTTGTCTCCCGTTCGGGTTGTCTTCAGCTCCTTGGTGCTTCACCAAACTGCTGCGTCCGGTCGTGTCATGGTTGAGGAGTCGGGGCGTTCGCCTCATCGTTTACCTGGACGACATCCTCCTGATGCACGAATCCAGAGCGGGACTTCTGGAACATCTGCAGTGGACGGCGGACCTACTGACGGACCTCGGTTTCCTCCTCAACACGGAGAAATCATGCCTCATCCCACCGCAGAGGATGGAGTTTCTGGGCTTTATGGTGAATTCGATCTCGGAATCCCTCAGCCTCCCAATGACGAAGTTACGTGCGATCCGCAAGGAGTTGAGACATGCTCTTCTTGTCCCACACCTTTCATTACGCCACCTGGCCCGCATCATTGGACTCTTAGCATCTTCAATTCAGGCCGTGTTTCCGGCGCCGTTGCACTACCGTGCTCTCCAGAGGCTGAAGATTGCGCATCTTCGGATCGGTGCCTCCTTTGCGGACGTGGTGGTCTTGGACTCGGAAGCCCGGGAGGAGTTGCGTTGGTGGATCGCCAATCTGTGTTGAATGGCAGGGCGATCTTCGGCTTCCTTCCGGAGTTGACCATCAAGTTGGATGCGAGGCTCATTGCAACGGAGTCTCCACGGGAGGATCTTGGTCAGCGGAGGAGTCTCTCCTCCACATCAACGCCTTGGAGCTCCTGGCCGGTTCCTTCGCGGTCAGGAGTTTCTCCAGTGGGATCGCCAATGCATGCATCAGGCTGCGGATGGACATCGTCTTGGCAGTCCGTTACATCAACCGGTTAGGAGGTACCCACTCGGCAACCTTGGCGCGGTTAGCCAAGGAGTTTTGGTCGTTTTGCCTCTCCATTGACATCATTGTGCAGGCGGAATACCTGCCGGGTCTGAGCAACGTCCGCGCGGATTGGAACTCTCGCTACCTGTCGGATGGCAGCGATTGGCAGTTGGATCCGGAGGTGTTCTCGGCAATTTCGAAAATGTGGGGCCCGATGACCATCGATCTCTTTGCTTCGCGGCTCAACCGGCAACTCACCCGGTTTTACAGTTGGCGTCCGGATCCGGAAGCAGTGGCGGTGGACGCGTTCCTCCAAGACTGGTCGACTTCCCGCCTTTACGCTTTTCCCCCGTTCGCAATGATCCCGCGGACTCTCCTTCAGGTTCGTCGCCATCGGGCGGATTTGGACGTTGCTGGGGATCCTAGTGGAGGTACCTGTTCTTCTCCCGTCTCGCGTGGACCTCCTTCGCAACCCTCAGGATCTTCACCATCCTCTCCTGCTCGACGGTTCCCTTCGGCTGTTGGCGTGCCGGATCTCCGGACACCTGGAGCTGTCGATGGCATTTTGGAGGTGACTCGACAGTTACTGGACAACGCATGGGCTCCCGGCACCAGAAAGTCTTATTGGGCAGCCTGGAGAAATTGGGCTAGCTGGTGCTTGGAACGGGACTTGGATCGCGTTTCAGCACCTGTAGCTCACCTTTTGCAGTTCCTCACCTCCCTTTTTGAGGCAGGTAAGGCGTACCGGACCATCAACCTCTTCAGGTCGGCTATTTCCTCTACCCATCAGGGTTATGAAGGCGTCCCTGCGGGTCAACATCCTTCGGTTTCTCGCCTTTTGAGGGGTTCTCGGTTGGCGCGCCCTCCTCGGCCTCGTTTTTCGACTACCTGGGACGTCTCTCTGGTCCTTTCCTTTTTGTCCTCTTGGCCGGAGAATTCGTCTCTCTCTTTGAGACAGTTGTCCGCTAAATTGTTGGCTTTATTTTGTCTTATTTCTTGCAAATGGGTCTCGGATGTTCGGGCCCTCGACTTTGACGCACGTTCTTTTACTCGGAAGGCGTCACTTTCAACATTTCGCGTCGCACCAAGACTAACATCAATTCTGTCTCCTATCCCAGTTTTCCTTCTGCTTTGATTTTGTGTCCTGTGGTTTGTCTGAGAGAATATGAGTCCAGGACTAGAGCCCATCGTTCTTCGACTGTGTCTCATTTGTTCCTCTCTATTCGCCATCCTTTTGGCCCGGTTTGTAGTCCTACGTTGGCACGCTGGCTTAAGTGGGTCATGTCACTGGCTGGAATTGACACTGCCGTCTTCACCGCGCTTTCCGCAAGGAGTGCCTCTGCTACTTCTTTGGCGGTTTCAGGGGCCCGATTGGAGGACGGTATGCGGTTGGCGGACGGGTCTAATGTTACCACGTTTAGGGAATTTTATTTTCGTCCCCCGTCTCATTTGTTTTCTTCTATTATAGATCGGCTTTGAACTTGCAATATGAGCCTCCGTGTCTTGCTGTAAAACTCAATGATTTTCCTAGTCTACAACGTAAAGTCATAGTTTTATTAAAGACACGGAGGCGAGTATTGCCCACCCTGTTCCCACTCTTGGGTCTCCTCACGGTTTTTTATTGCAGTGGATTTTTTCCTTGTTTTTCTGATGATGGACGTTTTTGTTAATATTGTTATTATTATTGTTGTACCTTTTAGTATTACTGTTATCAGATCTTTTATGCTCTTATTATTTATATTATTATGATTATTATTATTATCGTATGTTGTTGATCTGTCATTCTATCCCTGTCATGTATGTTTGAGTACTGGGATTTCCGTATGTGACAGGTCTTGGCGTGTATGTTTCATCTGGGCCTATGGTCTGTTCTCTTTTTCAGGTTGAAGGTCAATTCGGAATTTGGTGCCGTTTTTCTGGCTGAGTTGCCACGGTGTCTATGGTTCTACGTCGTTCTGAGTTTACAGAAGTTAGCCAGGTTGGCTCGATTTTGCGGTTTGGTGGACCTGAATGGTGGTCGTTCCTCGGGTCCAGTTCCGGTTCCAGTTTCAGTTACGGTGTTATGGATGGTGTCGGATACAAAGAAAGAGGAGGATTCTGAAGAGGAGCCGATTGATATAGGATCTGAGAGGGGAGGATCCTTTATTGTTATGATTATGTAAATTTCTTCTTTGCTGCTATTGGTGGAAAGTAAAGAAGGAGATAGCAATATGAGCCTCCGTGTCTTTAATAAAACTATGACTTTACGTCGTAGACTAGGAAAATCATTGAGTTGTTACCCAACTTTCCTGGATGCCTGATTCATCCTCAGTCCTGTATTGCTTCCAAACCTATATATAATCATGAATAAGCTGGCGATAACCCATATAGACCGGACTACAATCACCAGATATTTTCTCTTCACTCCACAAAAGCTGGCTGACACTTAACCACATTGGCGGTCACCCATCTTTCCCAGAAACTGATATAACTAAGAAACAGCTGAGTCGGAGACTGTAGCATTTATACTTACTGGGTTTTTCTTATTATTTTAGGTCCAGATTCCCCATAATGCTTATAAAATGCTGCAGAAAGTAACACAGATTTCTGTTTTGCTGTCGGTTCTCCAGAGAAAGCATTGGATATGTATTATTTGGACAACAGGAATCGCTATTTTTATTATGATTTATTGATGCGCTAAACCTTTTAAAGTGGTGGAAGCTGCCACGGCCGCTGTGTTGGGGCTTTCCTAATTTCAGTGCTTTAATTAAAGAAGACAGAAGGAAAGGGGGGAGGGGGGGGGGATATTTTTTAGCCAGAAGCTATTCTGTAGATTTACCTAAAATCCAACATCTGTAGTAAAAAAAAATTGCTGCCAATCACAGAGACACCATACGACATCTTAAGCTGCGTATTGATCTCCTGCTCAAAATTCATATGCGACGGCTGCTTGTCATAAAACATTCAGCGGTTGGAATCAATAAGAGATGTGGAACATTTGGGGCGCAGCGGCTTCAAAGTTGTACTTTATAAATCACTGCTACCGAAATGTCGCAAGGTCCTCAGTTTCAATCCGCTCCAGTCGGGCAGTTTCATTAATAAGTATTGGGTTCTGGGGGTTTTGTTTACCGGTAATTTTTTTATTTTTCTTGTGGTTTCTTATTCAGTTTTTATTTTTTTATATTTTTTTTTTTAGGTTGCAGCTGTAGAAACAAAACATGAATATTTCTGCGGCAGCTTCAAGGCGAGGTGAGGCAAGAAGCGGGGCTCGACATTTACATATTCTATAAAACCAATATCGCGTGGCGCTTCCTGAGCTGCTTTCTTGCATGAAATGCTGATAATTCTGCGTCTCGGTTTCTGATTTGCTGAAAAGATTCAAAACAGCAACAAACAATAAACATCAATCAACAAACAAACAACAAACAACAAACACATCCACCAATCCTGTTACATTTGTTACGGTAGAATTTGTATATGATCCCTAAATGAGAGATCTAACCATGTTGTCTGCAATGCTCCACATCTTAAAATTCAGTCTAGGGGTAAAAAAATGTGAAGACAGGACTCATGGTGGTATTTAAAGGGGTTATCCAATGTCTCCAACAGCCCCCTATGTGCTGGGACCCTCACAGGTAATATACTCACCCCGCTCCCGGTGCCTCCCTAGTGTCACCCGCGATGCTAGGGAGGCTCGTCCCTGTCCCCGCCTGCCATTGGCTGCTCCCCACCGACACCGGATGTTTTCATCCGTGCACAGGGAGAAGCAGCAGTGGCAGTGCGGGGACCAGGAGGGGCACATGGGGGGCTTTTGGAGACATTGGATAACCCCTTTAAGTCTTCCTCCATCTCTTCCAACTACAAACAGCAGAAGCCTCTCTTTATTAGCAAAACCCTGGGTGTCACCCTTAAATCCGAAAAATGCAAATGTGCCAATAGGATTGTGACATGTGTTTTAGCAAAGAGTGACTTATATATCCTCATAGTATGCATCTGGACCCAATCAGGATACTCCAGGCGGGAAAACCAAAACAGAGGAAAGCCTTTGTCTAGATGCATGACATCCCCTCTGTGGCCGTCTAGCTTTTATACCCTAGGTATACTCATTATTTAATTATGTTTAAAATAATCCTACTATATCACATTGTATAATAAACAATCTATAGTAGTCTATACTCAGAGGCTAAAAAACCAGCATGAACTCATGCTGAGTTTTTATTTTTTATTATTATTATTATTTTTTTTGTAATTACACATTTATTTTGTGCCATAGATTTTTTACAATTACTAAAAAAAATATAAAATATATAAATTGAATCTCTATTTCTGAAATGTTTCTGCCAGGATTTGAACTCCCAACCTTTGACATTGGAGGCAAAGAGCTTTCCCACTCAGCTATAAAGCTGAATGCTAAACTGTGTCAGAAAAACCTCATAGTAGTCTCTGTTGTAGTGAGTATTCCTATACAGCAGAAGACTTATTTTATATTTTTGTGCAGGTTAGCATGTAGTGCTATAGTGTAGTGGTTAACATCCTTTTCTCTAATGTACAAGATTAGGAGCTCGAATCCTGGCAGAAACATTTCAGGAATAGAGATTAAATTCATATATTTAATATTTTATTTTGTAATTGTAAAAAATGTATGGCACAAAATAAATGTGTAATTACTAAAAAAAAATATATATATATATATATATAGATAGATAGATAGATAGATAAAATCATACTTCTGATATATATGAATGCATAATATGTGGGAAACTACTACTGATGTTTTTAGCCATAATATATTATATATTCTAAATATATAATAATATATGTAAATATATTATGGCTAAAAACTTATAAATATATTTAAATATTTCTGCCAGGATTTGAACTCCCAACCTTGTACATTACAGGCAAGGACATTAATCACTACACTATATAGCTACATGATGACCTGCATAGAAATATAATTCCGCTGAATAGGAATACTCACTACATCAGAAACTACTACAATTTTTTTTTTTACACAGTTTCGCATTCAGCTTTATAGCTCAGTGGCTGAGGTCCTTGCCTCTAATGCACAAGGGGTTGGAAGCTCAAATCCCAGCAGAAACTTTTCAGAAATAGATGCTAAATTACATTTAAATACACTAAATCGAGCACACACTGTGTTCAGCTGAGCATGCTTGATCAACACTAGTAATGGGTCCTCCATCGTGCTCCACCACTACATTTCATATTTACTACTGTTCAACAGAAGATGACGGCTATACTTATCCCATGATGTCCTAATCTTTCCCCATTAAAGCTCTTTGCACAACAGGGAACTATTGACGTTTTCATGCCTTCGAGCATCAAAGCTCCTTTCCATATAGTATACGTGATATTTGCTCAAGTTCTTTCCATTCCATGGTCTTTTGACAATCCTGTTGGACACATCTTGGAAAATCCTCAGTTGATATTTGCCCCCAGGTCATGCCTGATCATCTTCATTAAGCTTAATTAGTAGGCTAATCATACCAAACTTAAGAGCAACCAGACATCATGAAAATATCCTGATTATACAAATGAAGTAAGAGTATATGAACATCATTAGTGGTTTCTGATCCCTGACGTTACCACCCTCATCTGTCATGTCTTCATTGTGCTACCAATGCACCAACCACCGTTCATCCTTGTGATAAGGATAAGCCAGCAACCTTAAACCACTGTTGAAACCCAATAAGAAATTGTGGCTCTACCCACCCTGAATTTTGGAGATGCTCCTCCTAATCTGAATGTATTAAGACTAAAGCGCCATCCTGGAAACCTATTCAAGTCACCAGCCATGAAAGCTCATTAAGTCCTATTGATTGGACCCTGAGAAGATATTGTGGATATTCACAAATGGTGAAGACATTGTCCAGTTCCCACTTGGTCATGCCACCTAGAACCAACCATGAAAGCCCATTGGGTTACCTTCCATTGACATATACTTCATATGTGAGATTTGCTAGATCTCCATCAGGAGTTCTTTCATGTACCATAGGTCTTCTTCCTCTTGGATCTCCATCCATCCTCCATACATTAGAAAGACACAAGACTCAAGTGTTAATTATTTACAACCCTCCACACTTCACACTTGCTACAGTCAAAGTGACACCTGTCATAGGACTCAGGGCTTCGATAAAGGATGCAATCTGTTGTCGGTGGCGCTCAGAGAACTATTCCTGCCTCCACCATGTAATTGTCTGCAGTAATTGCTGCTGAAAACTTCACAGCTACCATTATAGGGTGAGACACAGAAATTAATCCCAATGGGAACACTTATTTAGCAAATCATTTGGTAATATAAGTGTTTTAATTGACTTTAATTCAGCCTGAAAAGTGCACCCAATTAGGACAGGATAATAAGAGCAGAAACGCTGATTATTTATATTTATCGCTGATTGTGCAGATCGGGCAATGTATAGCTGCCATAGGGGAAATAAGCTGCGCAGGAAAAGACAGATGTGGGCTATGCCTGTAAACCTTGTATGTTCTTCCTGTCAATGTGATATTAGGAGATATATAACATAATGCAGGCATTGATTTCAGATCATTTACACCGCCGATCAATCTCCTCCGGTACTATACAGAGCTGTGAATAATGCTGTCAGAATCCTCAGAGGATTCCTCCAGGAGGACATATCATGCACTGACATGAGGGATAGCAATCAGACAGAAGGCTTGACAAGGACATCCATTATGCAGTGATATCTTGCAGACTGATCTGCTCTTCTTCATTGCTCAAGAATAGAAGACAGGGGCAAACTCAGAGCTGCACCGAGCAGAAGGGCAATGACTGGGGATCCAGGATCTGAGGGGTTCTCCATGAAGACTAGGAGCTTCTAACCCCACCTTCTGTACCAAGTGCTATTTATAATGCTGGTGTTTTCTTAGGTGAGTCTTTGGGCCCCTCTGGTAACAAGGTCCGGTGTGCGACTGTTACCATTTCACCCAGGTGTGTAACAATGGCAGTCATGGTTGTTGTGACCATGACCGGGCCTGGAGGGGGTGGGGAACCTGCACCAATGAAGTCTGGCATGAATACTAGAGAGTCCACTCTCCCATCTCTCTCACACCCGGGCACAGTGAGGAGTCATGCATATCAGTGAAGCAAGCAGCTGTGCAGTTTAGAAGGGTAACGCTGCACATGTGGGGGGCCCACGTAACCGCATGCCCACCATTAGACAGGTAGAAGAAGCTGTGGCTCTGCAGCACTCTCACCTCTTGCCACCTCACTAGCACAGCACTCTCCTCTGGACTCCAGTGCTGTTCTGGAGCCCGCTGGGTGATGACTGTTCCTGTGTGATGCTCCAGGGCTGGATTATAGCTGTGGGCACCTGGGCAGAAGTACAGAGATTAAGTATGTTAAAGATGGGATGCTGCTAGCTGACTGTATGCAGTGTGTGAGGGTTTCTAAGGTCTAGATGGGGCTAATGAATAGCTATGCATGGCTGCATGGTGACAAAGCATGTATTACTGTGCTAATTAATATAGCTGGGGCATGTCCTTGGTGATCGCTGTCATTTGCCCTCCTGCACAGCAGAAGAATCACAAAAAATAATACAAACACAATAGATGCAAACATTATATATGGACTAAGCCCTCATTCTGATATGATAAAATCTGAGACTTTCAGCCAAAATATTTTGATCAAAACACATCTGTGCCCGTCTACCCGTGCCAAAGTGGTCTCAGTCAGGCAGGTCCTACTTCTATTTTATCTTTTTTCCCCGCCTATCCCACATGCGACTTTGATTAGGTGGTACATATAGCTGTGCGTGCTCCTCCTCTCATCGGTTGCTTGATGCACACAGAGGTGACTAGGAGCAGCGCACTATATGTGCAGGGTCTGTGCTCCTGAATGTAGATGCCCAGCGGCATGGGTACCGTATTTTTTGCTTTATAAGATGCACCCGATGATAAGATGCACAAGACACACCCCATAAATATCAGGACATCAGATCAGGCCCCCATATCAGGATATCACATCTGACCCCCTTATCAGGACATTACATTAGCCCTTCATGTCAGAACCCCATCAGACCTTATATCAGCCCATAGTGAGACCCCTATCAGACCTCAGATCAGCCCACATAGTGAGACCCCTATCAGACCTCAGATCAGCCCACATAGTGAGACCCCTATCAGACCTCAGATCAGCCCACATAGTGAGACCCCCATCAGACCTTATATCAGCCCATAGTGAGACCCCTATCAGACCTTATATCAGCCCATTGTGAGACCCCTATCAGACCTCAGATCAGCCCACATAGTGAGACCCCCATCAGACCTCAGATCAGCCCACATAGTGAGATCCCCATCAGACCTTATATCAGCCCATAGTGAGACCCCTATCAGACCTCAGATCAGCCCATAGTGAGACCCTCATCAGACCTCAGATCAGCCCATTGTGAGACCCCTATCAGACCTCAGATCAGCCCACATAGTGAGATCCCCATCAGACCTTATATCAGCCCATAGTCAGACCCACATCAGACCTTATATCAGCCCATAGTGAGACCCTCATCAGACCTTATATCAGCCCATAGTGAGACCCTCATCTTACCTCAGATCAGCCCACATAGTGAGACCCCATCAGACCTTATATCAGCCCATAGTGAGACCCCTATCAGACCTCAGATCAGCCCACATAGTGAGACCCCCATCAGACCTCAGATCAGCCCACATAGTGAGATCCCCATCAGACCTTATATCATCCCATAGTGAGACCCCTATCAGACCTCAGATCAGCCCATAGTGAGACCCTCATCAGACCTCAGATCAGCCCATTGTGAGACCCCTATCAGACCTCAGATCAGCCCACATAGTGAGATCCCCATCAGACCTTATATCAGCCCATAGTCAGACCCCCATCAGACCTTATATCAGCCCATAGTGAGACCCTCATCAGACCTTATATCAGCCCATAGTGAGACCCTCATCTTACCTCAGATCAGTCCACATAGTGAGACCCCATCAGACCTTATATCAGCCCATAGTGAGACCCCTATCAGACCTCAGATCAGCCCACATAGTGAGACCCCCATCAGACCTCATATCAGCCCATAGTGAGACCCCCATCAGACCTCAGATCAGATTAAAATAAAAAACTTTTTTTACCTGTCCTGCGCCACAGCTCCTGTCCACCTCTGGCAGAAGTCGTGCTCCCCTGTCTTCCCGGCCTGAGCTGCTCTGTCACCTGACTGCGTTCAGCGTCAGGTCATAGTGCGCGCACTACGTCCTGACACTGTACGCGGTCAGGACAGTGCAGCGCCAGCCCCAGGAATGAAGACCGGGAGGGTGAGTACAAGCTCTTGCAGCGCTTCTCTTCCTACTCCCGGCACCATAATGGAAGCGCTCACTAGTATTCGTTTTATAAGACGCACAGCCATTTTTCCACCACTTTTGGGGGGGAAAAGTGCGTCTTATAAAGTGAAAAATATGGTAGGTTTAAGTAGTAGACAGAAAGTTTGCAGCTTCCATATGCAAGAAAACTGGCATAAACGTGTTATTATATTTCCCTAAACGTTGGAGAGTTTTCAAGAAGGTAACAAGGACAACTTAAAGGGGGAGGTGTTTTGCAGTGTGAACAACCCCTTTAAGTTGTGACCTTCAATCAGTCTCCACAGGCTCCCCGGCCACTTATAAACCTCAGTAAAGTGAATCTCACCTTGATTCGTCTAGACTCATATTTAATCTGCTCCATTCATGCAAATTAAGGATAAATGATATTAGACGTGAACTTTTTGTCCTTGGGCGCCGACGCTGAACCTACATGTTACAGGACTAGATTAATGAGAAGCTAATTACAGGGCGTCCCTTTTCCTATAGATGCTCCGTTTTCCAGATTACTAGTCTAGGTTATCCAGGACGACAATGTACAATCATTAATCTCAGGTAACAATGTATCAGTGGATGGATAATTATATCCATAGTCCATATGGAGCAGAGTCCAGCTCCCTCATGGTCTTCATCAGAGACACTGCTGCCAAAGACCCAATGACTTCATGACAGGTCATATTTCCGAATATTTGTTATTATAATAAAATAAACTATATCTATTACATCTAATATTATTAACCACACCCAATGTACAGGTAAACCTCGAAAAATTTGAATATCGGGCAAAGTTCATTTATTTCAGTAATGCAACTTAAAAGGTGAAACTAACACATGAGACTCATTACAGGCAAAGCGAGATATTTCAAACCTTTATTTGGTATAATTTGGATGATTATGGCTTACAGCTTATGAAACCCCAAAGTCACAATTTTGAGGTAACCTTTGCTCAGGGGGTATGGATTAATTAGCCGACTAGAGGGTGACACTTTGAGCCGAGAATATTGAACCTTTTCACAAAACTCTAATTTTAAGCTGCATTAATGCAATTCCTTTTCATTTGCATTACTGAAATAAATTGACTTTTGCACGATATTCTAATTTTTCGAGTTTCAACTGTATATATACAGTTGTGTTCAAAATTATTCAACCCCCAATGCTGTAAAGGGTTTTAGGGCATTTAGTGTACATTTGCAATTGTGTTCAGAATGAAATCTTACAAGGACTTTTTAAAGAACCAAATGCAACTAAAATGACATCAATTGTTTTTGTAATACAGTATTAAATGTTTTTTTTGTGATTTCTTCATTGACACAATTATTTAACCTCTTAAAGACTACCACTCTTAAGAACAGAGGTTCATTCAAGTGTTTTCGATCAGGTATTGAAAACACCTGTGGATGTCAAGGAGCAGCAATCAAGCATAATAAGCACCAATTAGGCAGATGTAAAAGGACTGTGATACTCAGCTCCTTCTAGACATTTACTGGTGTGTTTACAAACATGGTGAAGTCAAGAGAATGGTCCAGGAAGACAAGAGAAGAGGTGATTTCTCTTCACAGGAAGGGCAATGGCTATAAGAAGATTGCAAAGATGTTAAACATACCAAGAGACACCATAGGAAGCATCATTCGCAAATTCAAGGCAAAGGGCACTGCTGAAACGCTACCTGGTCGTGGCAGAAAGAAGATGCTGACTTCGACTGCTGTGCGCTACCTGAAGCGCAAAGTTGAGAAAAGTCCCCGTGTGACTGCTGAGGAACTGAAAACAGATTTGTCAGATGTGGGTACTGAAGTTTCAGCTCAGACAATAAGGCGCACACTGCGTAATGAAGGCCTCCATGCCAGAACTCCCAGGCGCACCCCCTTGCTGTCTCCAAAGAATAAGAAGAGTCGACTGCAGTATGCCAAAAGTCATGTGGACAAACCACAAAAGTTTTGGGATAGTGTTCTGTGGACTGATGAAACAAAATTAGAACTGTTTGGGCCCATGGATCAACGCTATGTTTGTAGAAGGAAGAACAAGGCCTATGAAGAAAAGAACACCTTGCCTACTGTGAAGCATGGCGGGGGGTCAATCATGCTTTGGGGCTGTTTTGCTTCTACAGGTACAAGGAAGCTTCAGCGTGTGCAAGGGACCATGAAGTCTCTTCAGTACCAGGAGATATTGGATGAAAATGTGATGCAGTTCGTCACAAACCTGAGGCTTGGGAGACGTTGGACCTTTCAACAGGACAATGATCCCAAGCATACCTCCAAGTCCACTAGAGCATGGTTGCAGATTAAAGGCTGGAACATTTTGAAGTGGCCGATCCTGAGCGCTGGGGGCGCCATAGCCGCGGGTGGCCGTCTGCTTCTTATAGCAGACACCCGCGGCTCATGTCCGCAACCGGAGTAATGCCGATTGCGGACATTTAACCCCTTAGATGCTGTGGTCAATCCTGACCACGGCATCTGAGCGAGCTGAAAACCGAAAGCGCGAGCTTCCGGTGGTGCTCCGGCTGTCACGTGCGGCGATCAGAGGAGTCAGAGCTTGTGTGCAGCAGCCCCTGTCTTTGTGAATGACAGGAGGCTGCTGCATAGTATTTCCTATGGAGCCCTTGCCTGTAATAGCGCTCCATAGGAAACAAGCAATTTTCTCATAGAGTCCAATGCTAGTGCATTGGGTCTATGAGAATAGAAATCTAATGATTGTATGTTATAGTACCCTATGGGAACTATAAAAAAAAGTGTAAAAAAAAAAAAAAAATACATATCACCCCCCCTTTTCCCAAAATAAAAAAAGAACTAAAAAAAATAAAATAATACACATCATGGGTGTTGCGATGTGCGAAAACGCCCATGGTATAAAAATATTTTCCCCATACGACAAACGGCGAAACGTAAAAAAGTGTCGAAATGGCTGATTCGCTGTTTAATGAAAAGTACTCAAAAAGTCATACACACCCCAGACTGGTATCAATGAAAAATTCAGATCACCCCTCAAAAAATTAGCCCCCACACAGCTCCGTACACATAATTACAAAAAAGTTATAGGGGTCAAAATATGGTGACAAAAAAATAAAACAGATTTTTTTCTCACTTTTAATTTTTTTTTTATCCCTATCAAAACACAACAAAAACTATACATATAAGGTATAACCAGATTTGTAATGCCCTGTAGAATAAAAGTAACTGGTCAGTTTTTTTTGTTAGTCATCGAACGTCGCAAATAAAAAACCCGTAAAACTGCGGTGGATGTGCTTATTTTTTGGGCAATTTCAACCCACTTGGAAATTTTTTTCCCGCTTCCTGCTACATCATATGCAATAATAAATGGTGGCATTGGAAAGTACAACTTGTCCCTCATATGACTATAAAAAAGTTATGGCTCTGGGAAGGCAGAGAGCGCAAAACGAAAACGAAAAACCCTCTGGGGGTCAAAGGATTAATATAGTGATCTTTCCAATATAGTCCCTATACACTGTTAGTTGCAATTAATTTGCAATATCTTTCAGTCCTGATATTCAGTTTGCAACCTGCTCCTAGTTTCAGAGTTTTCTCGTGTGGATGTGTAATAAATGCATGGTCTGTGTGTCCAGGATGCTGTGCGCTGCCTTCTGTGTATCCCCCTCCATATCTACAGCCTATGTGAGCTGCTAAACATAGATGCTCTCCCTCCTCTCCACTCTCTGATCCACCCTCTACAACCAACTCCCTTTACCTGTTGTCATCTCTGCCACTGAGAGAAGTGAGGGGGAGAGCAGAGAGAATGCCTTCAGAAACCGGATCTGAGCTCTGATGGATTTATATCAGATTCGGCAGCACCAGCAGCTAGGTGAAGGACTTACACATATCCTACAGAAGCGAAATAGTAGGATAGTTTAAGGAGTGTCAAGGAACCATGAACCAATACGTACAACAAGAGATAAGTGGAAAATAAGAAGGCTTTATTGAAAATCAAGCCGTAAGCAAAAGTCCAAACGGATGGCTAAACCGAAGCAGGGTCTTGCGTAGACAGAGGTCAGGAACCAGAAGGGTAGTCAGACGAAGCCTGGATCAGGAACCAGCAGGGTAGTCAGACGAAGCCAGGATCAGGAACCAACGGGGTAGTCAGACGAAGCCAGGATCAGGAACCAACGGGGTAGTCAGATGAGGCCAGGATCAGGAACCAGAAGCAGCAGCAGTCTTAGAAGCATGTGAACACAGGAGGACCAAGCAAGGAACTGAAGCCACAGACCTCCTATATATATGAGCTAGGCATCCAGCTCCTCCCAGTGGGAAGGAGAAGCCGCAGGGTGGGAGGCTACAAGAAACCCAGAAACCAAGATGGCCGCCAGCACATGTCAAACGAAGGAGAACAGTGAGAAGGTAAGACCATGACAGTACCTCCCCCTCAAGGGCCCCTCCTCCGCGGAGTAAGGAACGGTTTCTGAGGGAAGCGTGCGTGGAAGGCTCGGAGCAAAGCAGGAGCATGGACATCTGCGGAGGGAACCCAGGAACGCTCCTCTGGACCATAACCACGCCAATGGACCAAAAACTGCAACCGACCGCGGACCAGGCGTGAGTCCAGGATATTGCTCACCTCATATTCCTCACGATTGCCCACTTGGACCGGACGGGGCCGAGGAACCGAGGAAGTGAAACGATTACACACCAATGGCTTCAACAGGGAGACATGAAACACGTTGGAGATCCGCATGCCAGGAGGAAGCGCAAGGGCATAGGCTACCGGGTTTACCCTGCAAAGCACTCGGAAGGGACCAACAAAGCGAGGCGCCAGCTTGGGAGTGGGCACTCGAAGGTTGAGGTTGCGGGTGGACAACCATACACGGTCTCCGACCTGGTAGGAAGGAGCGGGCGCTCGTCTGCGATCAGCCTGGAGTCTCTGGCGCTGCGCAGAGACCTCAAGGGACCTCTGGATCTGTACCCAAGAAGCACGTAGGACGGAAAGGTGATCCTCCACAGCCGGAATATCCTGGGGAGAGAATACCTCCGGTAACACGGCAGGTTGGAACCCATAATTGGCCATGAAGGGAGACGTCCCAGAGGAAGAGTTCACCGCCGTGTTCCTGGCAAACTCAGCCCAAGGCAGGAGGTCAACCCAATTGTCTTGGTGATCGGAGACATAGCAACGAAGGAATTGCTCCAAGGCCTGATTGGATCGTTCTGCGGCCCCATTGGACTGAGGGTGGTAGGCCGAGGAGAAAGAGAGATGAATCCCCAACTGGGAGCAAAAGGCGCGCCAGAACCTGGACACAAACTGACTCCCCCGATCCGACACAATCTCCTTGGGCAAACCGTGCAACCGGAAGACCTCCCTGGCGAAAATCGTGGCCAACTCTTGTGCAGAGGGTAACTTCTTGAGAGGAACACAGTGGCACATTTTGGAAAACCGATCCACAATCATGAGAATGACCGTATGGCCTCGGGATGCAGGGAGGTCCACAATGAAATCCATCCCCAGGTGTGACCATGGGCGCTCCCCGGTGGCTATGGGTTGCAAAAGGCCCAACGGAAGGTGCCGAGGGGACTTACTCTGGGCACAAACGGAGCATGCCGCTACATATGCGGCGATGTCGGAACGTAGAGAAGGCCACCAGAACAGACGTGAAACAGCCCAGGACAGCTGATTCTTTCCAGGATGCCCCGCGGCCTTGGAGTTATGGTAGGTTCGCAACAACCGAGTGCGCAACTCCTCAGGCACAAAACACCTGCCGTTGGGTCTCCCAGAGGGAGCACCAGATTGAGCCGCCAAAATCTGCTCACCCAGGGGAGAGGTCAGGCTGGTGCGAATGGCGGCCAGGATCTGATTCGGAGGTATGACCGAAGTCGGAATCGACTCCTCCCCGGACAGCTCGGAGTACTGCCGTGATAAGGCATCCGCTCTGATGTTCTTGGAACCGGGTAGGTAGGAGACCACGTAATTAAAACGTGACAAGAACAGAGCCCATCTGGCCTGACGTGGTGTCAATCTCTTGGCCTCAGAAAGGTAGGTCAGATTCTTGTGGTCCGTCAGGATGAGAACCGGAACCACCGAACCCTCGAGCAAGTGCCTCCATTCTTTAAGGGCCTGCACGATGGCCAATAACTCCCTGTCACCAATCTGATAGTTGCACTCCGCGGAAGACAGTTTCCGGGAGTAAAACCCACAAGGAAGCAGAGGACCCTCTGGTGTTCTACGCTGAGACAGGAGGGCGCCTACTCCCGTCTCAGACGCGTCCACCTCGAGGACAAAGGGCAACCCAGGGTTGGGATGCGACAGAATCGGAGCCGACACAAAGGCGGACTTTAGAGCCTCAAACGCTCGGATGGCCTCGAGCGGCCAGACCTGGAAATTACTGCCCTTCCTGGTCAGATCCGTGAGCGGCTTGGCTAGCATAGAAAAGTCCCTGATGAACTTCCGATAATAATTGGCGAAGCCCAAAAAGCGCTGCAGGGCACGGAGACCACTGGGCTGGGGCCACTGTAAGACAGCCGAAATCTTCTCAGGATCCATGGAGAACCCCTCAGCGGAAATGATGTAACCTAAGAAGGTTACCTGGGATCGGTGAAATTCGCATTTCTCAAGCTTACCGAACAGCCTGTTCTCTCGTAACCGTTGCAACACTCGTCTGACATCCATAATGTGGGCCTCCATGGATTCAGAATATACCAAGATGTCATCCAAATAGACCACCACACACTGCTGCAACAGGTCACGGAAAACATCGTTGATGAATTCCTGGAAGACTGCGGGCGCATTGCACAACCCAAAGGGCATAACCAAGGATTCATAATGACCGGTCCTGGTGTTAAACGCGGTCTTCCACTCATCGCCCGCCTTGATCCTTACCAGGTTATATGCCGCCCTCAGGTCGAGTTTGGTAAAGACCGTGGCCCCTTTGAGGCGATCGAACAGCTCGGAAATCAAGGGTATCGGGTAAGCGTTCTTGATCGTGATGCGATTGAGACCCCTGTAATCGATGCAAGGCCTCAACTCACCGCCCTTCTTTTTCACAAAGAAAAATCCAGCCCCTGCCGGGGACGAGGATTTGCGAATGTGTCCGCGTGAAAGCGCCTCCCTCACGTACTCCTCCATGGCCTCATTCTCCGCTACCGACAGTGGATAGACTTTGCCACGAGGAGGAACGGCACCAGATTGTAACTCTATGGCACAATCGTATGGGCGGTGCGGAGGTAGGGCAACCGCGCGCACCTTATCGAATACATCCCGGTACTCTTCGTATTCAGGAGGCAACAGAGAGTCCGAGGAAGTACACAGCAACTTGACAGGCCCATGGATGCAACTAGCCCCACACTGCGGTGACCACGAGAGGATCTCGGCCGATCTCCAATCGAAAGTCGGATTATGCTTCTGGAGCCAGGGGTACCCCAAGACCACAGAGTAGTGTGGAGACGAAATCACCTGGAAACAGATCGACTCTCTGTGAACGGCACCAATGGCTATCCCCACTGGAAGGGTCTCATGAGTCACGTGTGGCGGCAGAAGGGGTCTGCCGTCTATCGCCTCAAGAGCCAGTGGGGAACCTCGAGGCTGCAGAGGAATGGAATTGGCGGCAGCGAACACACTATCAATGAACAAACCACCAGCACCAGAGTCCACCAACGCCTGGGTCGTCACCGAACCCCCGACCCAGGAGAGGACAACAGTGATCAGTGGTTTGTCAACACGGGAAACCGGGGACGAGGAGACTCCACCCAAGATCTGCCCCCGACAGGATCTCAGGTGCGAGCGTTTCCCGGACGGTTCGGACATGCCAACCGAAAATGCCCACTGAGACCACAGTACATGCATCGGCCCTCGCGTCTCCGGAGTACCCTCTCCCCCTCGGACAGGCGAGCAAACCCTAGCTGCATGGGTTCACCCCCAGACAAGTCATCCCCAGGAGGCGTGGGAGGAGAGGGAGGCACGGGTGGGACAGCAAACGTAGGCGCCAATCTGTTAGAAGACCTCCGCAGGCTCTCCTTAAAGGAAGGTCTCTCCCTGAGTCTGGTGTCAATCAAAATCAGGAAAGAAATAAGAGACTCGAGCTCCACTGGTAGGTCCTTAGCTGCAACCTCATCCTTCAAGGCATCCGAGAGACCATGAGAGAAAGCAGCGACCAGAGCCTCATTATTCCAGCCCACCTCTGCTGCCAGGGTACGAAACTCAATGGCGTATTCAGCTACGGATCGTGAACCCTGTCTGATGGACATAAGGAGCTTCGCAGCAGAGGCAGCACGAGCCGGCACATCGAATACCTTCCGAAGAGAAGCAACAAAACCGGAAAACTCGGCAACCACCGGATTGTTGTTCTCCCATAAAGGGCTGGCCCAGGCCAAGGCCTTGTCCGAGAGCAGCGAGATCAAGAAGCCCACCTTTGATCTCTCAGTAGGAAAGGCATGTGGCAGCAACTCGAAATAAATGCCCACCTGGTTAAGGAAACCTCGGCACTGAGTTGGCTCTCCCCCAAAGCGCTGTGGAAGGGGGGCAGAACCGGTCATACCCCGAGACACCGCAGGCGCAGCAACAGGTGTCGGGGTAGACTCTGGCGCAACAACCGGAGCGGCAGTAGGAGCGGGCCCAGGAGCGAAAACCGACCCATCGGCAACGGAAGCGAAATGAGCCGTGCGTTCAAGCAGGGTTTGCAACGCCACAGCGAACCGACCCAACAGGTGATCCTGCTGATCAAGTCTGGCAACCAGCGTAGGTAGCGAGGATGGCCCTGTACCGTCAGAATTCATGGCTTGGTCCTAATGTTAAGGAACCATGAACCAGACGTACAACAAGAGATAAGTGGAAAATAAGAAGGCTTTATTGAAAATCAAGCCGTAAGCAAAAGTCCAAACGGATGGCTAAACCGAAGCAGGGTCTTGCGTAGACAGAGGTCAGGAACCAGAAGCGTAGTCAGACGAAGCCTGGATCAGGAACCAGCAGGGTAGTCAGACGAAGCCAGGATCAGGAACCAACGGGGTAGTCAGACGAAGCCAGGATCAGGAACCAACGGGGTAGTCAGACGAGGCCAGGATCAGGAACCAGAAGCAGCAGCAGTCTTAGAAGCGTGTGAACACAGGAGGACCAAGCAAGGAACTGAAGCCACAGACCTCCTATATATATGAGCTAGGCATCCAGCTCCTCCCAGTGGGAAGGAGAAGCCGCAGGGTGGGAGGCTACAAGAAACCCAGAAACCAAGATGGCCGCCAGCACATGTCAAACGAAGGAGAACAGTGACAAGGTAAGACCATGACAAGGAGGACAAACTAGAAAGTTGTTTAATTTTGCATTTAGGAAGCAAATAATTAATAGAATATCCGTCTCCACAGTCAGGACTTCACATTATATCTTGTCAACAGATTGTAACAATTCAGCTCAGTTGTATCTTCCTATGATTCTCTGTCATCCAGGGCTCTGCGAGTGCTATATGTATAAAGTGTGAGGACTCGGGAGCCCGGCAAGACATTATCCAGGCCCACTTGTAAATAAGAGGAAGCCGCGCGTCTTCTTTTACCGACTTCTTCCAGCTGCTGCAAACAAAGCTTTCAGGATCATTGCACAAACATCTGTGTTTGTCTATCGGCTTCGCTTGGGTTTCAGCAAATGTCTTTGGGCAAAAGAAAATCACTAATTGTTTGGACCTGATTATGTTCATGTGTTTGCATTAGTATCTAGCTGCTCCTGGGGTGAGAAAACACAATGGGTGTAGAGATGTAGCAGAGCTGAACAGCCCTCCACCGTAGTGGAGAAATGTCATCTGCATAGGAGATACTTTGCTATCACGATGAGTTGCGTCAAATGAGAAGAACATCAGCTCTGCTACATTTGTATATCCATGGTATGGACACTGGATATAAAAAGAATCTCTTGAACAGGCTGCTGATCAATGTATGATTACTGGGGGTTTGACCAATGGGACCCCACCCATCATGAGAATGGGGGTCCTAGAGTTCCCTGTGTGAAGCTAACTGGAAACTGCCACTGATACGGTATGCTGTTGATGGATCCGATATTCGTATACTTGCAGCATCTTGAGCATATCGGGATGCCTTGCTATGAATGAGCTCTGGTTGGCTATTGATGATGATGAATAGACCGTGTGACCTCCGAGAAGAGCAGAGCCCGAATGGGTAGAGCACTTTCCTAGCCCCAATTTCACATCATTCTAGCAATTAATGGGTTTCACTGTGTTTGGGATATCTTAGAGATAAATTATCAATGTCTTTAACTAGAATATTAAAAATGTCAGAACAAGATCCAACACCAGCAGTTGACCTGCTTGTCGATGGTTTCCATACACTATGTCCTAGAACAGTCTTCTTGATACCTGAAGGTTCCGGCTCGTCTGCAGGAGAACCTTGAGAAATAATCCTGAGGACGAGGTGAGAACTCAATGTAATTGTCCGGGTTTTGCCTTCATCTTCCTGAGGGACGTCTCAGGCCACCAGGAATAACGGGAGACGAAGGAATCTTAGAACCGTGCAAGAGAAGTCATCGGAAAGGAGGGAAAGTTCTCACAGATTGCTAACGGGGAAATGTAATTAAAATCACTAACGACGCACCTGGAGCTGAATTTAAGCTTAAATTTACCTCGGATAATGCAGATCTTAATTGGAATTTGTTCAAGTGGAAAATCAGGAAGAGGTTAATCTAAGGTTACTTTCACACTTGCGGCAGAGGATTCCAGCAGGCAGTTCCCTCGCCGGATCCGTCAAAACGTATGCAAACTGATGGCGTTTGTCAGACGGATCAGGATCCTGATCCGTATGACAAATGCATTGAAATGCCGTCCAGGAAAAACGGATCCGACATTTTAATTTTTTTTCTTTTTTGCGGTCTGAGCATGTGCAGACCGCAATGCCGGATCCGTTTTGCCGAAACACTCGGGGCCGGATCCGATATTAATGCATTTCAATGGGAAAAAATGTGGCAAGTGTTCCAGTATTTTGGACTAAGATAAAACCGCAGCATTCTGCGGTATTATCTCCGTCCTGAAAAGTAAAAAAGACTGAACTGAAGACATCCTGATGCATCCTGAACGGATCGCGCTCCATTCAGAATGTATGGGGATAAAACTGATCTAGGAGGGAACTCAATGCCGGAAAAGAATAACGCTAGTGTGAAAGTACCCTCAAAGGGGTTCTCCCATCTTAGACAATGGGGGCATATCGCTAGGATATGCCCCCATTGTCTGATAGGTGTGGGTCCCACCTCTGGGACTCGCACCTACAAGGAGAACAGAGCCGGGGAGAGTTTTGGCTGGAGGACCCCGGGTATCCCGGGGTCCATCCACCACCAGGCACAGCTCCCCGCCTCTGCCTTTGAAGTGAATAGGAGCGCACCACGCATGCGCGGCCACCGCTCCCATTCATTTCTATGGGGCTGATGGAAATAGCCGTGCCAGTGCTCAGGTATTTTCGGCGGCTCCATAGAAATGAATGGAGGGCTGTGCATGCGCAGTGCGCCCTCCTCAACTTTCTCCGCTTCGTTCTCCTTGTAGGTGTGGGTCCCAGAGGTGGGACCTGCACCTATCAGATAATGGGGGCATAGCCTAGTGATATGCTCCCATTGTCTAAGATGGGATAACCCCTTTAAGATCCAAATGAAGACGTCTCAAATATTTGGAATTTAGTGTCAGGATAACAAAAAGATAGATAGATAGATAGATAGATAGATATGAGATAGATGAGGAGTAGGGTGTATGGCACCATATGCTGACCCCATGGTGGTGCCTCTGTAGCTGATGATCTTTATGTTCCATAGAAACATAGAATGTGTCGGCAGATAAGAACCATTTGGCCCATCTAGTCTGCCCAATATACTGAATACTACGGATAGCCCCTGGCCCTATCTTATATGAAGGATGGCCTTATGCCTATCCCATGCATGCTTAAACTCCTCCGCTGTATTTGCAGCTGCCACTTCTGCAGGAAGGCTATTCCCTGCATCCACTACTCTCTCAGGAAAGTAATACTTCCTGATATTACTGTTAAACCTTTGCCCCTCTAATTTAACACTATGTCCTCTTGTAGCAGTTTTTCTTCTTTTAAATCTTCTCTCCTCTTTTACCTTGTTGATTCCCTTTATGTATTTAGCAGTTTCTCTCATATCCCCTCTGTCTCGTCTTTCTTCCAAGCTATACATGTTAAGGTCCCTTAATCTTTCCTGGTAAGTTTTATCCTGCAATCGATGTACCAGTTTAGTAGCTCTTCTCTGAACTCTCTCCAAAGTATCAATATCCTTCTGGAGATATGGTCTCCAATACTGAGCACAATACTCCAGATGAGGTCTCACTAGTGCTCTGTAGAGCGGCATGAGCGCCCCCCCCCCCCCCCCCCTCTGTCTACTGGTAATGCCTCTCCCTATACACCCAGCATTCTGCTAGCATCTCCTGCTGCTCTATGACATGGTCTGCCTACCTTTAAGTCTTCTGAAATAATGACCCCTAAATCCCTTTCCTCAGATACTGAGGTTAGGACTGTATCACTGATTGCATATTCTGCTCTTGGGTTTTTACGCCCCAGGTGCATCATCTTGCACTTATCAACATTAAATTTTAGTTTAGTTAAATTTTAGTTCCTCCTTCTGGCCGTGGTCTGTATTGAGGTGATCTGGGGCAGCAGTGTGCCTTCTAGGGAGGCACACCATGCTACTGCTAATCAATTGGGGAACCCAGCGCTGAACTTCTCTTTCCAATGAGAAAGCACTGCATTTTCATGGAGCCACCACTAAGGGAGCTCAGTGCAAACAGATGATTACAGCTTCCATTTCAGTCTGTTGTAACTGCATAACTCCCTATGCACTGAGCTCCCCCTAGTGGTGGCCTTTTCCAGCCAGCTTTGTAACACAAGGCAAGCAGGCGATTTATCAATGCATTTAGTAGTTGCCTGGCGTGACTACATTGTGAAATAAGCTGTCTAGAATGAGCGCACTATTTTTTAAGCACTTGTTCCGCTTCGCTGACACAGAAGTCGGATATAGTGAGTGAAGCCAAGAGCGACTTTTTTATTACTAGGATTGGCCTTGGGGCCCTAAGAGATCTGTGTACGCCCCTGATCTGGGGTTTGCATTTGCTCAGGCTATCTGGTCTGGGTACTGTATGCATTTGGGGCAGCAATCATAGGAGTCATCTGCTCTTCTTGTGATTCCAGTGCCTTTGGTGGGGGTCATGCTCTGTATCGATGTGAGGCATTTTGTAAAAGTCTAGCGTTTTCCTGTTCAGGCGCCTACATCTCTCTGCTACCCCCTTCTGTCCTGTGGTGCACGTCCCACAATGCAGTATATGAACATTCTATCTAACAGTAAATAATACATCTAGACAATTGGACTGAGCTGAGCTACTAAATCCTCCATCTTTTCATTCTCAATGATCTTGCGTTGCATTTCGCAGCCTGGAATCAGTGAGGCGCCATGAAGGATCCGCTGTATCCGCTAATACGGCGCAGCGCACTGTATTGTCCAAAGCGGGATCTTGTCTGTGTTATAATAATTACCGTTTATTCCAGCAAAGATCAAACACCAGTTTATTGCCCGTCATCCGCTACTTGTCCGTGAGGTCGGGAGCCCGGGTCACATGATGTAGCGACTTTTATTGCTGAAATTTATTTATATGCAATAATTGAAGCCTCTCTCGGTGATCGGATTTATCGCACACATTGTAAACTCCTGGATTAACGCGTCATTGAGACGGGCGAGGGGCGCACACGGCCTGCAGCGCTGTTTACATTCCACTGATAAATTACAGGTAGCCGCCGTGACGGGGGAAGGGCTGCGTCACCAGGGGTTCTACAGCGCGACAGCCGATCGTTACTCTAAAGGATTGGAGCGTCCTTCAGACATAGAAGAAAACCATAGCCATATATATATAGATGGCTGAGGTGTTTATTAAGACGGTGTTTTACCCCACCCCCGCCGCCGCCATGAGATGTGCCTCTGTTATAAAGACTAGCAACTTTCTTAATAATTGTGACACTTCTGTGCGCACAACGGGAAATTACGCCAGCAGAGGAGCTGCTGTAATCAACCCTATTTTTTGGGCGTCTATTATAATAAATGTGGGGGTCGGTCACGGCTCACTCCACACCCACTTTATGGAAAAGTAGCAAAAGCCTTCAAGGAGTGCAAACCAGACTTTACGCCAGCTTTCTGGCATACAAGGGATAATTAAAGGGGAAAATATTCAACATTTTTTAAACCAGTGCCTGGATCTGAATATTATTGTTATTGCATATAATTAAAAATTTTGTATAACCACTGGATTATTCTATAAAATCTATCTGTATAGCGCCACCTGCTGGTTGTTCTCTCCTTTTTTTCTGCATTCACCCATGATCAGTTCTATCCTTAAACTGCCGCCAGCCATATCTACTGTTAGAAGCTGTGACAGTCACAGGGAGAGAAATGCAGCAGAAAGGTCATGACCACTGAGAAAGCATACGCCCCTGAGCTGTGATAGGGAGAGGGCTGCAGCAGAAAGGACATGCCCCTGAGCTGTGATAGGGAGAGGGCTGCAGAATAAAGGACAGGCACCTGAACTGTGATATGGAGAGGGCTGCAGCAGAAAAGACAGGCACCTGAGCTGTGATAGGGAGAGGGATGCAGCTGATAGGACAGGCACCTGAGCTGTGATAGGGAGAGGGCTGCAGCAGAAAAGACAGGCTCAAACTGTGATAGGGAGAGGGCTGCAGCAAAAAGGACAGGCTCCTGAGCTGTGATAGGGAGAGGGCTGCAGCAGAAAAGACAGGCTCCTGAGCTGTGATAGGGAGAGGGCTGTAGAATAAAGGACAGGCACCTGAGCTGTGATAGGGAGAGGGCTGCAGCATAAAGGACAGGCACCTGAGCTGGGATAGGGAGAGGGCTGCAGCATAAAGGACAGGCCCCTGAGCTGTGATAGGGAGAGGGCTGCAGCTGAAAGGACAGGCCCCTGAGCTGTGATAGGGAGAGGGCTGCAGAATAAAGGACAGGCACCTGAGCTGTGATAGGGAGAGGGCTGCAGAATAAAGGACAGGCACCTGAGCTGTGATAGGGAGAGGGCTGCAGCATAAAGGACAGGCACCTGAGCTGTGATAGGGAGAGGGCTGCAGCAGAAAGGACAGGCACCTGAGCTGTGATAGGGAGAGGGCTGCAGAATAAAGGACAGGCACCTGAGCTGTGATAGGGAGAGGGCTGCAGCATAAAGGACAGGCACCTGAGCTGTGATAGGGAGAGGGCTGCAGCAGAAAGGACATTCCCCTGAGCTGTGATAGGGAGAGGGCTGCAGCAAAAAGGACATTCCCCTGAGCTGTGATAGAGAGAGAGCTGCAGTAGAAAGGATGCACCCACTGAGCTGTAAGAGGTAGAGAGCTGCAACAGAAAGGATATGCCCCCTGAGGTGCCAGCTTGAAAGCAATGAATGGGGCGAGTCTGGATCCACTTGAGGTCCCTACAATGTCAGATTTTTATTTTTTTACTTTCTCCCCATGTTGGCTTGGATTTCCTCCCACACTCCAAAGTCATACTGGTAGGGATTTATATTATGAGCTCCACTGCGGAATACATTGGCGCCAGTAAATTATTTCTCTCTCTATTATATTATCTGTCTCCTGTCTGTCCGTCTGTGAAGGGAAGACTGAGCTCTGGGAGACCGGCTGCTGATGATCCCTACAAAATGAATTAGCGCAGAATATTGGACATAAAGATGCAATGTCGCTAGGGGTGGAGCTTCATTACACCGCATCTCCCTGCAGTAGGGTTTGGAATTTCCGCCATCCAGGAGCATTTTGGCCGTGCCCTCTGTGGCCCCATGATTCCTGTGCTATCACTGATCCCTGGTGCTGGGCCCCTGCTCCCCGCCGACCCCTGCAGGCCTCACAAATATCTGCACGTTGCAGCGGGCGTCTCCTTTGTCTGATCCTCTGCAATAAGCTGAATTCGTTCTAAATATCGGGATATTATTTAGTGCAGGACGCGGCCGTATTACGATCACCGGTGCATTAAAGCAATAATTCAGAGATTGACTCCATCCATTCTGCTTAATAGATCTTCTTTATATGATGAGTAAAAACAAAACGCTAAAAAATAAATAAAAAAAAAGCAAAGCTGCACGCCGGCGCCATCTATTCGTCTTCCAGTCGGAGAATTGATCATGTGTAAAGTTATTTAGATGGCAAAACTAATGCCTCCATTTCCGAGCCGTATTTGTCTTCTACAGAGCAATTTGGCTCTTACAGAATTGCCAGGTTTGTGTTGGGAGAGCGGCATTCATCTGACGCGGGGGAGGCTCCATCACAAACTGTTCACGGGGAGAATATTTAGTTCCAATCAATGAGAGGAATGGAAGGCGACAGAAACATTTCATTTCCAGTCCAGGGAAACGTATTCTCCTGTTTAGACGCAAACACAACTCTCAGGGCTGCCGGTAATGAGATACAAATGGGGAAAGGAGATGGAAGCTCCAGCTGCATTCATTTCTGAGACCAGATCTTCAGCGGAGGGAAAGGATAGAAATGAACCTCAGGGGAGAATGGCATTAATATTTCAGGTTCCCGCTATCAGTCCACGTGTAATTGCTTGGAGTAGAGATGCAGCAGAGCTTACAACCCCAATGGTTGTCACCTGTGGGCCATTCCTGCACCGCTGCCCCATCCCCGGCTGCTTCCAGTCACCAGAAGTAGTTTGGTCCTATGACTGCTGCGTGTGGCAGGCGCAGCGCTATGAAGTGCCTTTTGCGCTGTGGCATTAGAAGAATTCTGATATCGCTGAATTTTAGTCTAACCAGACTGTCTATTACTCTGTAATTCCTCTAGCGCCGTTCTATGGAAACAGTAGGTTTAAAGAGCACAGCAAATGCTTGAAATAACTTCTTTATTAACTTCAACTTTTCTTCATATATAACACTGCCGCCTCCGCATCAGATAGTCCATGTACATAACACGTGTTGAAAAGATATCACAAAATGGCGGTATGCATAAGATGGTGGTTCAACTGTTTAATCTTGTCATTCAACATAAAATGGTGGATATATTTCTCTTGAGTATCTGTACTCTCACTTTAAGTTATTTAAGCACTTTATGATCTCTCTGAGAGGTATATCTGAGGTCTAACTAATAGTTCACTTGCTGAATTTGGTCGCAATTAGCAGCATGCAGTTAGCAGTAGCTATTTGCAGATTGGTTGAGTATGATCTGGTATGGTTGTATGCAATTTGGATTGCAATATGGAATTTTAATTTGGATTGTGAACTTTGTAGTTTGCAATTGATGGAACTGTAAGTTCAGTATACAGTATACAGTTCTAATCACTATATTAACAGTAGGAACATTATATAACTGTTTTAAATACCTATTTTGGCCTCTTGCTTCTATAAAACACAGCTCTTAGTGGACTGAATGTCTGTTCAGCTTCTCTCATCTGGTGTAATGATTCTAGCAGCTCCTGCTAGGGGGATTTCCCACACAAGCTGTGTGTGAGGCTGTGATTGGTCAAGACTCCTGCCCAATAGCAACAGTTTAACTCTATGCTTTCTGTTGTTTCTGCTGTGTCATTGAGCTTACCTTACATTATATAACGACTCTTAAAGACATATTATCTTTTCTGCTTCTGTGAACACAATATATATAACAGTTATATGACATTCAAACATGAAGTCACTCTAAATAACTCTGCTTTTGTCTTTAACACATAAACATAGGAACTGTATTAAGGTTATTAGCAGGTCTAGCTGTATAAACATATTAGCAATATTAGCAACCTAGGAGAGGTCTTAGCTGCCAGCTACACTGCCTAATAGAATGACTAGTGTTGAGCGAATCAAAGCCCACTTCCGAATTTTGATTCACCGCAAAGCCGAATTTCCTCATGCTTTGTGGTAGTGAACTGATTCAACCTGAAATAGTGTAAAAAAAAAAACATGCGTACCTCATCGATTTGCTCTTGACGGGCCAGCTGCCGACATCTTGCTTGAAAAGCTCGCACTAAATCCCGTGCGCTATGTCATATGATATCACTACAGGCCACGCGAGATTTTGTGCCAGATCTTCAAGCAAGATGGCGGCGGCCGGCCCGTCACAAGCAAATTGATTATTAGGTAAGTATGATTTTTTGTTTTTTATTTTACATCATGTTATGTACATCAGATGCCTCAATCATGTATGAACGCGGCATCTGAGGGGTATAGTGAAGGGGGCGGCACAATCGTAGCTCCCACTACTTAGAAAGAAATTTGCTTTGTGACAAAGTAATAAATCATTTTTTGTAAAATTTGTCAAAGCAACGAATCTGGTACCAGTGATTGACCGCAGCGGTCACGGGCTCGGACCGTAGGCGGCAAGAAAAGACCAGCTGCATGGGAACAGCATGTGGACGTAATTTTTTTTTCAATGGCCACAGGTTATGACAATTGGGTTTATGGGCTCCGAGGCCAGACGACCCCTTTGATATATTTAGAGGTGAGCGAATCTTCTAGGCCTGTGATGGCTAGCCTCCGGGAAACTCCAGCTGTGATAAAACTACAACTCCCAAGAGATACATTTGCTTGGCTGTTCTCAGATCTCCATAGAAATGAATGGAGCATGCTGGGAGTCGTAGTTTCACCACAGCTGGAGTGCCAGAGGATAGCCATCGCTGTTTCTAGGCTACATCCACTCGGCAGATACTCTGCATTTCTAGTAGCAGAGGAAACAAATCTCATCCATGCATTGTGAAAACTCCCTGCAATGGAAGCCGCACATCACTTTGTATGAGCCTCGCATTACATGGCGCCACAAAGGATTTGCTGACTTCCTATGTGGCAGAACAGCCTGTGCCCACCAGGGGCGGACTGGGAATTTAAAGTGGCTCTGGAAAAAATATTAAAAGTGGCCCTGCTTTGTAGTCGGCTGGGCCAGCAGTACCATATTGCGGCACATTATACCGCCCCAACAGAGCCAAATACTACAGTCTATCACAAAATACTGCCAGCCGCACAAAACGCATCCCCAAAAACTTCCACTGGCTGGCCGTGGGGGGGGGGGGGGGGGCCTAGGCGGTCCCCTGGGCATCGGCCCACCAGGAAATTTCCCTGTAGGGTCCATGGCCAATGTGCCCCTGGTGCCCACTGCCCCCGACCCAAGGGCCTACTGCACAGCCAGTTCAAGACTTCAGCTCTTGTCCTTACTGAACTGCAACCATCCAGAAGCTAAACACCAGCACAGACCTAATGCCTCTCACATCTGAGGGTTTGTTACAATTGTTTCCACTCTAGAGAATCCTTATCAGCAGTGCACATTTCTCTCCTGTCCTGATAAGGGCTCGTTCAGACGGCCGTATGTTGATTTCCGCTTCTGATCCACAATTTTGCAGACCAGGTCTATGTGCTGTCCGCATCTTTTTTCTGTTCCACGGCCTCGCAAAACAAATAATACATGTCCTATACTTGTCAGTGAAAATCCTGGAAGTGGCCCAATTGAAGTCTACGGGTCCGCAAAAATGCAGAACGCAATCCATTTTTTTGTGGACATGCTGAACTGTCCGCAAAAAAACGGATCCACATTTTTGCGGACAGCAAAAAACATATGGGTCTGAATGAGCCGCCCTGATTCTGAAACAATGTATCAGTACAGGCAAAATGGTTAGTTTCACGACTCCGGTGTGAATTCCGGCAGAATGTTCTGGCAGACAATGCCGGGAATCTTCTGGACAGAAACTGTATCCGGCCGATCCTCTGCATTGTGTGCTGGAACGTGGGCGGATCTCCGCCCGACCCCATTATACTTAAAGGGCCGGCGGGCATTCCATTGGCATCCGGCAGTGCTGAATCCAGTGAATTCCGGCAGGCCATTCTCTGCAGATGTAGTAACTAGCTTAACAATAAAAGGTTGCAGAAAAACTTCTTATGCAAAGAAGCTCTGACTGCTGCTCCCTTGTGATTTACACTGCAGCTCTTCTTCTTCAGATTGGCTGCGATATATAAGCACACACCCAGCCGTGATTCATCACATGGAGAGATCATTTCTGTTGCTCTGCGGTATATGTCACTGTGTTACCTTCAGTCTGTTATACCACTTATCAGCCACTCAAGCGTCTTGCGTGTTGTTATGGGATGCGCGGCGCCATTGTCCTTCAGGTAATGGATATATCAGTGATGAGCGCCGTGCCTGAGCCCATTCATCTCCATTACCCAGATGTTCACATGTAACATCAGATTTAATTCCAATTACTTCACATTGTAAAATGTCCATCTTTTCTAATTCATAAAAAGAAGAAAAATGACCTGGAAGACACAATAGAAAAGGTCTTCTCCCCTAAAATAAAAGGTCTCTGTAGGAATTTTTTTTTAATAATTAAACTTTCTTATCACCATCCAGTAAATAGGAGGGGAGGGGGGTAACTTCAAACTGGAGTACCCCTTTACATTTCTATCCCTGAGCTGGATCCCTGTAATGGAAACCCCACTGGTAGCCATGGAGCATTGCCGCTGGATCAGTGGTCTGCACTGCTGCGTTGCGGCTCTGGGGTCCTGGCTTTGAATCTGACCGAGTACAATGGAGTTGATATGTTCTCCCTGTGTTTTCATGGATTCCTCCCACCGTCTCCAAGCAGAGAGGTTAATCTAGAATCTAGATTGTCAGGGGTCAGTGCAGGAATATGAATGAGAATTAATAAAACACAACTAGGAAACAGATGAAGATTGTTCTTGACAATGACAAGGGGTCGTCCAGGATTTTACAATTGATGGCCTATCCTCTTAACTGATTAGTGGGGGTCCGACCCCCCTCACCAGAACTACTCTGTAGTGGTAGCTGGTTACCATTTACTTTAATAGGGCAGCGCTGCAGTAACCAGCTCTGTCCATTACAGAATGGCACTGGAGCTGATTGGTGGGGGTGTCCGTTGTCGGACCCCTGCCAATCAGATAGTGAGTATAGGTCATCGCTTGTAAAATTCTGAACAACCCCTTTAAGGGTACTTTCACACTAACGACAGGACGGATCCAACAGGCTGTTCACCCTGCCGGATCCGTCCTGCCGCTATTTCGCCGTGCCGCAGGACCGCTGCTCCATCCCCATTGACTACATCACGGCAGTGCGCTTTGAGAGGCCACCGGACTAAAAAGTCGGACATGCAGAACTTTTAGTCCGGCGGCCTCTCGCCGTGCGCTGCCGTGCTGCTCCGGAGCTCCGCCCCCGTCCCCATTATAGCCAATGGGGACGGAGCGGCGGTCCGAAGGCATGGCGAAATAGCGGAAGGACGGATCCAACAGGGTGGACAGCCTGTCGGATCCGTCCTGCCCCTAGTGTGAAAGTAGCCTAAGGATTCCGCTTCTCCTACTTTTTACTGTGGATTTCACTAAATTGCAATTCAAAGAAACATTTAGAATTTTATGTATCAATTCTGAAGGTTCTAAAACCCTTTCAGTGCTGGTGGATACTTTTTTTCTTTCTCCCTTGCGGCCTCATCCTTCGCATAATCGCGCAATATCCTGTGGGAGTCTATTACGCCTAGCAGAGTGTCATTTGCACTTGTCAGCAGCCCCCGTGTTCACTTCATGGCGCCATTTTTCACCCGCGCGTGCATCTACAAGACAAAACACGCAGACAGGCGTGAATCTGTTGGCTTTCGGCGTATCGTTCTAATACGGTGACTTGTAAATACATCAAAACTTGCCTATTCCTCCTTCTTTTCTGCCATTTAGGAGCCTAGAGAGAGCGGAAGTAATCACCGCGGTTGTTAGATGCAATGAGGCTTGCGAATCGCGGAGCGCGTCCCCTTATAACGACACCTTCCTTTGATGAATTTCGCGCTGTAATCTCTTTAATTAAAAATGGTCCCGAGTCTACTGCAATTTTCTCCCGAAGAGTGAGCAGGATAAAGATGGATCTGGTGTTATTGTACCCGAGGAAGAATGTTTGCTTGTCATACGGTATAAAGCAATCAGCATCTCGTCATTCCCCAGGCCCAGGATGGAGCCGCGGCGGCCATTTTGGAATCATTTCATTCATGTATTGGCGGCGTTCCGTTCAGAAATTATTTTTGTTCTTCCTGTGACCGCCCAATTATACGTAAATGAGCCTTTTTACTTGTCAGGTAAAGGAGACGTGATCGGCGGGATTGCGGTTCTGGCGTTCCGTTTTTGACGCGTTGATGTGACTCGATTTCTAAAGGAAAAATACGTTATGTAAATTGGAGCATTCGCTTTTCATTCCCTGCTACAAATATGTGCTGCACAGTGATGGCTTTTCATGTCACCGCCTCAGCGCTGTGTGCAGATGCAGCAGAGCTAAATGCGTCATTTAAAGTGCATTTTCGGAGATTTCAACAAAACCGCTCAGGGTGAAGAATGAAATGGAGACAATCGCTGCTCACAAGTCTCCAGGTCCCATGTTTGTTTTTGTCCCATTTATGACCTTGGTCACGGGTCTGTTGATTTCTATTAAAGCTCAAGCCAGAGGAGAAGTTAGCTAGTATTTCATCATTGCACTGCTCTTCCCATCATTACAAGTATTTGAAATTGTCAAGAGCAAACCTAAATTTTGCAGCCTAATCGGCTATCAATGAGGGTGGAGGTCGCTGATACCAGATCATGTGTCACCGATATGACATAACTAAGCACAGAGAGAGATTACAGTCTAAGGTACATCAGTGGCTCAGGATGCAACTATGTCCATCCCCTATGCTTTATACTGCAGCTCTGCTCTATTAGGGAAACATCCAATAAGCCCAAAAAAAATAACATGCCACGGAGCTTCCAGTCTAGAGACACTAGGCACTGTATGATAGCTCCAGGGTTCCTAAATCTCCCTCAATGCTCGGTTCCCTCCAATCACGATTCAATTCAAATTATTTTTGGATGTTTAGGACAAACCAAGCATAAGGTGAACGTTTTAAGTCCTAACACCATCATCAGACCATTGGATAACCCTAATGTCACACCACTATAGGAGTAAGTAACAGTGCTATACAGTAGACTTGACACTGTAGTCTTCTGCTCCTCAGGGGTGGGGCCTCCATAAGGGGAGGGGCCTCTATTACTAAAGATTTAAACACTTTGCTCAGATTAGATCATGTCTGTTTTAGATTGATGTTGGTTTGACTGGAGAGGCTTGGCATAGATCGCTCCCGATGGTTTCCTGCATGGGGATTCGGTGTCTGAATAGATAGAAATTTCAGAAATATCCCTCCGAATATTTCATGCTCGCTCAGTTCAGAATGCTTACCCAGGTGCGCTCTCATCTAAATCAGCCGTGAGGGGGTTAAGGACGAGGTCACTGGCATGGAGCTACGCTAGCTTGACTGCTAAATCATCCGTGAAATGACCTTTCCTTTCTGAAATGCTTCCCAGGTGATGGATGTAATGATTTTTACGCTTCTTGGGTGTTGACAGGATCGGCCCTAATCTTGTGGACAGAGGCGACCTCCGGAGGCCTCCGGATACATGATTGATGCTCTGGGCGCCCGTGTATTGAAATGCAGCTTTCACATGAAATTCTGGGTTTCATGATTCCCACGTGACCCCCTGTGACATGACGCGACTGATGAACAGGTGTCATCCCGATAACGATGGATGATTATGTGTGCCGACCCCACCGATCCTCGTTTTCTTTCCGTGTCTGTTCCGTTTTGTTTTTTTTTGCGTACCTTGCGTACCGTAAGCAGAACCATTCATTTCAACGGGTCCGGAAAAAAAAGGAAGTTACTTTGTGTGCATTGCATTTCCGTATGTCCGTATTTCCGTTCTGCAAAAAAATAGAACATGTCCTGTTATTGTCCGCATACGGACAAGGATAGGACTGTTCTATCAGGGGCCGGCTGTTCCATTCTGCAAAATACGGAATGCGCACGGATGTCATCTGTATTATTTGAGGATACGTTTTTTGTGGGCCGCAAAATACATACGGTTGTGTGCATGAAGCCTTATACCTGCTGATAATGATGATGCTTGCCCTTTAAAGCTCAAGGCAAAGCTTCTAGACTCCTCTGATCCCTCCAGATTCCTCTAATCCCTCCATTACCCAGTGTCCCTTCTAGGCACCTCTGTCTTCTCCGCACTCCTCTGTCCTCTCCAGACTCCTCTGATCCCTCCATTACCCAGTGTCCCTTCTAGGCACCTCTGTCTTCTCCGCACTCCTCTGTCCTCTCCAGACTCCTCTGATCCCTCCATTACCCAGTGTCCCTTCCAGGCACCTCTGTCTTCTCCGCACTCCTCTGTCCTCTCCAGACCCCTCGACCCCTTCTAGACTCTTCTGTTTCCTCCAGACTCCTCTGTCCTCTCCAGACTCCTCTGATCCCTCCATTACCCAGTGTCTCTTCCAGGCACCTCTGTCTTCTCCACACTTCTCTGATCCCTCCAGACCCCTCGGCCCCTTCTAGACTCCTCTAATGCCTCCAGATTCCTCTAATCCCTCCATTACCCAGTGTCCCTTCCAGGCACCTCTGTCTTCTCCGCACTCCTCTGTCCTCTCCAGACCCCTTGACCCCTTCTAGACTCTTCTGTTTCCTCCAGACTCCTCTGTCCTCTCCAGACTCCTCTGATCCCTCCATTACCCAGTGTCCCTTCCAGGCACCTCTGTCTTCTCCGCACTCCTCTGTCCTCTCCAGACCCCTCGACCCCTTCTAGACTATTCTGTTTCCTCCAGACTCCTCTGTCCTCTCCAGACTCCTCTGATCCCTCCATTACCCAGTGTCTCTTCCAGACACCTCCGCCTCTTCTAGACTCTTCTGTTTCCTCCAGACTCCTCTGATCCTTCCAGACACTTCTGTCCTCTCCAGACTCCTCTGATCCTTCCAGACACTTCTGTCCTCTCCGGACTTCTCTGATCCCTCCAGAACCTACAGTAGTGTACCCTCCAGACCCCTCTGTCCCCTCCAGATCCCTCTGTCTCCTCTATTGTCCTCTGTCCTCTCCAGATGTCTCTGACCTCTCCAGACACTATTATCTCCCTTAAGAACAAAAGGATAGGGATTTTGATATGCAACAGCCTGATTCTTCTTCCCTCTGCCATCATAATTATGAGTTTTGTGTCATATAATTTATTCATTTTACTAATAAAATTCATTTTTCTGTCCCCCTCCCTCCCCAATTACTGCATCATTCTTCTTTATAGAGCCGCCTGTTCATCCTGGGATTCCTGGTGCATGAATATGGTGCAAAACTATAGAGCAGCAGAGAGAGAAGGGAAATGTAATTTTCCATATCAATTCAGGTTTATATTCCAGCAGAAAGTCTGATGAGCACCCTTAGCGCCCTGGCAATTGTGACCATTGATGGTTCGGTGGTTGGACCAGACAGTGCCTGGTGGTACAACAACAACCACACATCCGAAGCTTGACAAGTACATAACAACAGCAGATTTTTATGATAGGTCTACACCCCCTAATGACTTGTATGATATTACCTGCCCTGGACTCTCACGAGCTTCTGCTAGAATTATTAAGTGCAGACATTTTTCATGCGAAGATCCTGAGATCATTATCTGGCAGCAGCATATATATCACATACATCTCCAGAGCTTCAGACGAGGCTCTGCCAGTGTCATATCTCTACATATTACGTCCTTAGCATGTCTTTATCTCCAGCTATCTGCAATCTATTCACCATATTAAATCTATCCATCTTTATGGAGTCGCCCTGGTGGTCACGTTTAATAAACAGCTCGTTTATGGTCAGATTTACGGAGCGTTTGTACATCTCTGGGGCAATCTGCTGGGAGAAAATAGCGAGTAATATATTTCAGTTTAGCGTAAGGGTGGTGGAGTCATGCTGGAAATATTAACCTCTAGCTCTGCTCTATTTTTTTTTTCCTGCCACCCAGAGCAATATATATGGCGGAGACCTGCTGGCCGGATTAAGCGATACAGAATCCAATATCTGCGAGTTACGGAATAATTGGATCTCCCTTTGGAGACAGCGGAGGAATTGGAATGGATAAATGGCAGATATGTAATTTATACAATGTGATGAACTAAGCATTAACGACGCCTGGCGCAATTACTCCGAGCCGTATTTATGGAGTTCTATTAAGGAGGCGCGGATCTCCTGTTGTTTCCTAATAAATAAAAACGAGAAGCCGTGCTCCAGATGGTCATAAAGCTGAATAATATCCAAAGTCTAGATGCCATCCGAAGATGAATTATTCAGGAAGAAGAGCCGGGTGCATGGTGGGAAACCGGACTCTCCAGAGGGAATTCAAAATTTTTTAAAAGAAGTTTCCAAGATGATATCTGGACCTTGAGTATGGAAACTTGAGGAACGGAATCCCGAACTGACTGGTGGTTGTATGAAGAAGCATAATGGAGCTTCTCCTCCTGGTACTGTATATGCACCATGTACCAGTTTGCTGAAAATGTTGTACCAGGCCAAGTTGGAAGTGATGCAGAAGCATGTAATGTTCCTTAGATGACCTTGGGACAGAGGTAGAAGTGGGAACGATGGGTGAAGCTACTTCTTGAGTTGATTACCTTATGGATTCACGGTAGCCTGAACGAGAGGGCACTACATGAGAGAATCTGGTTTCCAGGTAATACATTTGTGAAAAACAGGATGTGGACAAAGTGACAATCCTGTGTATTGTCTGTGTGTCAGGCAGAAGGAGTGTGTGGTGCAGAGCACCAAAGAGCAGCCACTCCAGAGTAGAGGACTCTGCATGCGGGTGGCATCACCCTAAATCAGTCAGGTCAATAAAACCGACCACAGAGACACCAGGAAGAGGCCAGCTACCTATGACACAGAGAAGTTTAGCAAAAAGCAGGAGGCACCCAGTGTATCGACAAAATGAATACTGGACGTCAGAGACTGTGTTATTAAGCTTGAGTGCAGAGACGTCATTAGATAAGATTGAAGGGTTTTTCCGAGTCACATTACTTACTACGTAGGGGTAAAATGATTTGCCAAGAGGCTGCTTGCAGTCACCACTAATAGGAGCTCAGGAGCTATCTGTATACTGGGCTATTATGAAGGACAGTGTATGAGCTCCCCCTAGTGGTGGTTGTAGGCTTTTTAACTTTCAGCATTTCCTATAAAGATATGCTAAGAATTTCATTATAAAGTCTCTGTGAATTGATAAGTGAAATTCCCGGCAAAAAGACTTATCAAGATGATTTTTTTTAGAGCAAATGTTTTTTATTTGGTTTTTGTAAAGTTGTTCTTCCATAGAAAATCAGTGTACATTTCCATAAATCAGAACATTGTGTCATATTTAACAGTAACAATTCTGATGAACCAATAACACAAAAGGTAACTGCAACAGAATAAAACATAACTAAATACTCTCAGCGTTGTGACGGTTTAAATGAAATTAACTTGTTGGAGATGGTCGAGGAAGAAGAGGATGGCCACACCTGCCATGTGGACCCAAATCTAGGGTATGGTTCCTAAAAGCAGTCATTTTTTCATAAGCACAAGAGGTGTCTGGAGTTTTGGAATAGTTGGGGTTTTCCAGTCTCTCGTTAAGACTAATTTCATGGACAAAAGAATGTAAGCTATAACCATACGGAGATTGAGAAAAAGTAAGGCAATGTCTGGAGAGGGATATATATGTCTACCTGTAATGGCGGAGAGGAGATCAAAATGTTCCCTCCATACACTTAAGTTTAACGGGCAGGACCAGAGAATGTGGAACAAAGTTCCTCTCCCTCCACACCCCCTCCAACATAAGTGTGGCTCAGCCTGTCGAGTGTGAGGTACCATCTGAGCATAGTTTTTACAGCAGCCTCATAGTGTGATACTCAAGTAAATGTCCTAGATATAAGCGAGAGAGAAGAAACCCAGCTAGAGTTTGGAAATTCTTTACCTAATTCTTTTTCCCATGCAATGAATGGTGTAGACTTAAAGGATAACTGTCATATTTTCATAAAAAAAATCTATTTTAGCATATGTTACTGCAGCAGCATTATGCATAAAGCAATCTTTAGTTTCTTCACTTACCAATGTTTTCCTTGAGTTTTCCCCTTAGTTACGGCTGTTTTGAATCCTACATTATGAGGATCTTCTCAAGATGGCTCCTCTGCCAGTTCTCTGAGGCTAAAACTGCATTCCCTCAGGTCACATACAAAGTTACTGTAGCCAGCAGCTTCCTGCCAGCCAATCAGATTGGATTACTGAGAGACACGCCTTCTCACTCTGAAGCCTAATGCATGTGAAGGACCGCCCCTCTGTCTTCCTAGCCAGAGACAGATGAGCCCTAGCAACAGTCTTTTAAGGGAGCAGTGGAAAGGGACAGGAGACATTAATGAAAGCTGTTATTATAAGGTAATTACAGATCTTTTGGCAATCATTGACAGACTAACTCAGGTATACATGCCGAGCTCTAATAAACTAGCAAATAAAAAAAACTGTTATCCTTTAACAAAATCTTGTTTGGATCCTAGGTTGGAATATACTGGTCTTAACCCTTTCATTGAGGGTCTCTTGGTGTTCCAGATATCAAAAATCTCCTTACATGCCAAGACATTAAAAGGGTTCTTAGCGTGGAGGAGATGTCGAATTCTAAGGTGTTTATAGAATTCTGTATTGGGAATATTATATTGCTCATGTAGGGAGGAAAACTGTTTAAGTTGAGAGGACTCAAACAGTTGAGATACTGAGGAGAGGCCTTTTGTGATCCAAGTTTTTAGATCCAGGTCAGGTATGAGGAGACTTAAAGTCTCCAATGGGGCTTGTGGTTGGAGGGACAATTGGGATTTGGGGGCTTTGGAGTGGAAAGTCTTCCATAATTGAATTGAGGTAGAGATAATACTGGGTAGGGTTTTAAAAGAAAATTATGAGTCAAGAGCGGCAATAAGTAAGGCCTTTAGGTTATGCCCGGTACATACAGTGGTCTTGTAGGTTCCCTTCCCACCATTCTTTTAGGAAACTTAAATGTGTAGCGAGATAGTAGTTGAATATATTGGGAAGGCCCAAGCCGCCTGCCTTTCTATGTTTGTTTAGCAATCTATGGGCTATGCAAGGGCGTCTAGGAGTCCATATAAAGGTATGAAGCAGTTTGTTAATACGGGAGAAAAAGGATTTTGGCAGTAAGATAGAGATTGTTCTAAACTTGTAAAGGATTTTTGCAAGGGATAACATCTGAAATGTCGCTATACATCCTACCCAGGAAATCTCTTGTTTGCTGTATTGGCTCAGGCCTTTTTCCACCTCTTCTAATAGAGGAAGGTAATTAAGTCTATAAAGAAGTCTAACCTTGCTGGTAACCTTCGTGCCTAAATATTGGACATTCTCTTTTTGCCAGTCCAAATGAAGTCTTGCTTGTAAATTCAGCAGGGAAGAGGGCTGTATGTTAATAGGCAAGGGTGGTGATCTTTTCTCATTCATTTTGTAGAGGGAGAAGTCGCGAATTGGCAGATTATCTGCATTACTGCGGGCATAGATAGAATAGGAGAGCTCAGAGTAAGTATGACGTCATCCGCGTATAGTGATAGTCAAATCTGTTTCCAATTTTAATGCCTTTAACTTGGTCTGAGAGGCGAATGGCTTGAGCAAGGGGTTCAATGGACAGAATGAAGATAAGGGTGGAGAGGGGACATCCTAGTCGGGTGCCATTGGTAATTGTAAATGCGGAGGATAGGGTGTTATTTACATAGACTTTTGCTGAGAGGTGACTGTATAACGCTTTCGCTGCTCCCAGGAATGGACCACATATTCCCATTTTCTGCATTACTGAGAAGGCGAATGACCAATTAATACGGTCGAAAGCTTTTTCTGCGCCCAGAGTAACTAGGACCGCTTCTAATTTGGACTTCTCTAAAGAGTCAACCAGGTTCATGACTCTTCTAGTATTTCCAATGATTTGCATTCCCTTAATAAATCCTGATTGATCACAATCTATTAGAGTGGGCAAGATGGGAGCTAATTGGTCGGCCAGTATTTTAACATAAATTTTTAGGTCCTGTGTTAAGTAACGCGATACGCCAAAAAATTTGAGGGGAGTCTGGGATTTCCCCGGTTTGGGGATAGTGACAATGATTGCCCAGAGCATCTCAGCTGGGAATGTGCCAGTTGAAAAACCTTTCTGTAAGGTTTCTTGCAAATAAGGGAGAAGGATATTCTGAAACGTTCTATAGTAGCAGTTTGCTAGGCCGTCAGGGCCAGGAGCTTTGTGATTGGGAAGGCCGATTATAATTTTTTTGAAGTTCTGTATCAGTGAGAGGAGCGCTCAGTACTTGTAGTTGGTCCACTGATATAGCAGGAAGGTGAAGGTTTCCTGAATAAGAGTTGATGGCTTCTAGGGTGTCGGGGGAGGATCTATGGAAAGGGTTTAAGTTATATAGTGAAGAGTAATATTCCATGAAGCTATCTGCAAACCCTTGGGCGTCCATGAACTTGGAATTATCTTTAGACAATAGTACATAGGGAATTCTGGCTTTCGTCCTCTGAGTCTTCACTATTTGCCTACTTTATTATTTTGGGAGTAGTATTTGGCTTTTGTTTTCCAAAATTTTTGTTCATATCTATAGAGAAGGCACTCTTTTAGTTGGAGCCTAAGGTTTTTTAGTTGATCAATATATATATATAGGGGTAATTTTGTTTCTGTTCTCCAGATCACCTATTGAGGCCAGCATCTCTGAGATTCTCTTATCTCTTACTATTTTTGGCCACATGTCCTAATTTTATAAAGATCCCTCTAATACAGGTGAAACTCGAAAAATTTGAATATCGTGCAAAGTTCATTTATTTCAGTAATGCAACTTAAAAGGGGAAACTAACATATGAGACTCATTACAGGCAAAGCGAGATATTTCAAGCCTTTATTTGGTATAATTTGGATGATTATGGCTTACAGCTGATGAAACCCCCAAAGTCACAATCTCAGGTCCCCTTTGCTCAGGGGGTATGGATTAATCAGCTGACTGGAGGGTGACACTTTGAGCCGAGAATATTCAACCTTTTCACAAAATTCTAATTTTAATTTGCATTGCTGAAATAAATGGACTTTTGCACGATATTCTAATTTTTCAAGTTTCACATGTATATGCCTTATGTGCGGACTAGCGGGTAAAAGGACAAGAAACCGATCGCTCATTCTGTTGGAAATATTCTTGAAGTGCTGATTCAAGCTCAGCTTTATATGTCGGGTGTGACATCAGGAAAGTATTGTTACGCCACAAAGAGGGATGTGTGGGTGCATGGGCTTCTTGAAATGATAATGCTATAGCTGCGTGGTCAAACCATTTAATCAGGCCTATGGTAGCTTCGGTGACCAAGGGTAGAAGGGACCTGGAAAGCAGAAACAGGTCTATTCAGGAATGAGTGGTGTACAGAGGAGAAATAGGTGCAGTCTCTTTCCTGGGGATGTTGAATTCTCCATACATCAAACAACTCCTCCTCATGTGCCTATTTCTGAATGGAAGGGGACCGTATATCTAGGAGGGGACGAGGAATCTAAGTCTGGGTTAGGGAGCAGATTACAATCCCCACAATAAACCAGTTGGCCTTGTTTCACTTTATTAGCCTTGATATAAATTTTCTTCAAATAGCTTAGCTGGTGTGAGTTAGGAACATATAATGCTACAATGGTATATCGAACATTGTTGATAGAGCAAATCTGAATAATATACCTGCCCGCCGCATGAACAATGCTCGATATAGGAGTAAATGCAATTGTCTCTCTGAATGCCATAAGCACCCCCCTCTGTTTTTTGGTAAAATGTGATTGAACAATAACCAGGAATTTGGGATGGTGGATTCTATGGTTATCTTTTGCCAGTAAGTGAGTTTCTTGTGCACATATAACATCACAGTTGAGATCTAGGGCTTCTTTCCATAGGAAAGCTTTTTTCTGAGGACTATTGAGACCCCTTACATTCAGAGACACAAATGTAATAACCATTGAGAACACGAAAAGGAGCTAAGCATTATGCAAACACTCTTATTATAGCGAGCCCTTAGAGGCAATGGGTCCTTTGGAGACAATAAGTATCACCATACATTTGAAAAAGAGTAGGTAAAAATTGAAAAGAGAAAACAAAACATAAAAGGAACTGATAAAACCAGTAAAAACTGTAGAACCTAAGCAGCACACTGGGCTGCTGCAACCAAGTGCGTGGAGTCAACTCTGAAACACCAAGGAGCATGGCAGAACCGTCAGAACTCCAGACTTTTCAATGGCTACTTCTAGTAGCACCCTAATTGTTGGACCCATCATCATCAATGCTTAGTGCCTCTCTTAGCTTCTACCAGATGCTGGTCTTGGGAGAGGTGTTGTGAATTCAATGACTTATCTTTCTGGTAGGCTGCAATGTCTATATTCCAAGAAGATAAGAGCACCTTTCCTGACTCCACCGAGCTGATTAAATGTAGATTTCCATCTTTATGAACTAAAATTTTTACGGGGAATCCCCAGCGGTAGGCGTTTTTGTGATCTCGTAGGGATAGAGTAGCTGGAGCCATCTGGTGCCATTGCTTCAGAGTAGTGGCAGAGAGATCAACGTATAGCTTAATAGGCTGGTGTGGAGCTGGGAGAGTCGCTCGCTTCCTAGAAGCTTCCAGAATTAGCTCTTTAACATGGAAGAAATGAATCTGCGCCAAAACATCTCTTGGAACGGTGACGGGGAGGTGTGATGGCCTGGGAACTCTGTCTACTCTGTCCACGGTCAAGTCTTGCGCTGTAAGTGATGGCAACAGGGCTTGGAAAAGAGAACAGATATATTGCTTGAGGTCTACGTTAGAGATGTCCTCAGGAATACCCCAGAATTTAATATTATTCCTGCGGGATCTGACCTCGAGCCTTTATTTTCTCTGTCTCTTCAGATTGGGCATTATGAGCATCTACCAGATTATTATAAGAAGATGCAAAGTCTCCCATTTTGGGATATGTGGGATATCCTGGGAATAAGATCTTGTATTGTGGACTGTATAGGAGATATCATAGATTGTATGTCTGTATGGAAGACTTGCTAACCTCCAGCAGCATTTCTTTGAGCAAAGTGCCTGAGGCAGGTTGATTACAGGTATGAAACTGCTTCAGGTTTGGGGTCAGGTGAGGTAATTGCAGGGGAACAGCACTTCCACTCACCATTATATCAGTAGCAGAAAATCCTGAAGCCGTGGCCTCCGTTTCTGCAGGTAGAAAGCAAAGATGGCGTCGACCGCATGGGAGAACGCTCTGCAGCTGTGTTTTTCTGACTGCCCGGGCGGGATGCGCTGTGCTTAGGGTACCTCTTCTGTTGTCCTTCTCTAGACAGCGGGAAAGGTATGAGGTCCGATTCCGGCGTTGTAATCCGGTTGCCGGCTGTAGCCAGGGGCCTGTTGTGTGGCGAGCTCTGGGAGCCCGACATGGACTCCGGAGATGCAGGGTCCGAGTCCTCTGTTTGTTTCTCTAGGTTCGAAATAGAACTCCAGTTTGCCCTGCTGCTGCCGGGATGTCTTCCCCCTGGTCATCATGCGTGGAGGAGGTTGGCAGTGTCTCTAAAACCTTCTCCTTTAAAGATTTGGAATGCTTTTTTAGTCGCTGGGTGCAGGAGCTCTCACGTCATGCGGCCATGCGACTCGCCTGTCGAGCCACGCCCCCCAAGATGATTTTTTTTAAGTTTCCGGGCTAATTAGACCTTCAATATAAATGCATATTTAATTTAAATTCCATTACTTAAGGTCAAGGTTTGTTTACTTAACTTGACTTTACATTAAAGCGAGAAAACGAACTCCAGTAACTAAGTAGCAACAGAGAAGTAACAAATATCTAAATATAATATATTAATGGATCTGTAGGAAAATGGCAGCAACCTGCTTATACATAATATGCGTTCAATTTGTAGGAAAATATTATAATAATTTGCTAAAGGCACAAAGTGAGAACAGCTGATATAATTATAGAAGATACAACCATTCCTCATGACCTGTTGGTTAAGGAAGAGAAGTAAAGAATAATAGGATCAGAGGCTGAAACATAAGAGAAATATCAAAATATAATATCATCCAGAGACTTTATTATAACAAGATGGAATTGTTCTCTATGTAATACGCATGAAGTCCTTTCATAACCCCCAGATGATCGCTCCCTGTGTTTCTATACTCCATGCTAAAAATATTCACAAGTGGTTATGGGGCCACAATATAAGCAGAACAGAAAGGGCATGTCTCCTGGGGTTAAAGTGATCTATCTAGCTATCCATCTCCTATATATATATCCATCTCCTATCTATCTATCTATCTATCTATCTATCTATGTGTCCATTATCTACAGTGGAGAAATAAGTATTTGATGCACTGGCGATTTTACAAGTTTTCCCACCTACAAAGAATGGAGAGGTCTGTAATTTTTATCATAGATACATTTCAACTATGAGAGACAGAGTCTAAAAAAAATCCAGAAAATCACATTGTATGATTTTTAAATAATTAATTTGCATGTTTTTGCATGAAATAAGTATCACGGAAAAGCGGATGTGTACCCACTGTGCCACTGACTAGTAATACTCCAGAGGGACGTGACTAAGCAACTACCTGGATTTCACTAGGGCCTCTGATTGACCGTCGGTAGTTGGCAGGGGCTACTGTAGAGCGTAAACCAGTCAGTGACAGCTGGTCCAGGCACACCAGGAGGTACCTGCGATGGTCCGACAGTACAGACATAGTAAACCAGGCAGAGTCGTGACCAGGAGCAACAAGACAGGAACCGGAGAAGGATGCAGAGACGTAGTCAGGACGTGCAAAGGATCAAGGCAGGCGGCTCAGGAGCAAGATCAGAGAATCCGGTCCGGCAACAGGAGGGGCGATGAAAGCAGGCTGGGATAGGAGAGAAATGAAGTCCAGGAACGGAGCACGAAGTCAGGAACACGAGTGGTAAGCAAGCTCTCAAGCACAAGATTAGGACCTTGACACTGAGGCATCTGGCTAGAGGGCTGAGCTACTAAAGTACTTGCAGGAGAGCCAGGATAGGTTAACGAGATCACCAGACACAACTCAGCCCCGCCCAGGGAGTGATGCGTACTGCCACAACCGAAGCCGAGTTCAAGCAGTGTTCAGGTTGAATGGAAGTTGTGGAGCGGAATCTTCAAAGGTAATACTAACCACACAGGCAGAACCCAAAGCTGCAGCAGAGACAGGGAAGCACAGACCACGATCACAGATGAGCACGGTGTCCGGATCCGTGGCGGTAAGCAGGGGGATCTGGTCAATGACCTGAAGAGAGCTGGGACCACAGTCTCAAAGATTACTTTTAGTAACACACTACGATGTCATGGATTAAAATCCTACAGGGCATGCAAGGTCCCCCTGCTCATGCACATGTCCAGGCCTGTTTGAAGGTCCAGTGACCAGCTGGATGATCCAGAGGAGGCATGGAAGAAGGTCATGTGGTCAGATGAGACCAAAATATAACTTTTTGGTATCAACTCCACTCGTCGTGTTTGGAGGAAGAAGAAGGATGAGTATAAGGTCTAGAACACTGTCCCAACTGTGAAGCATGGGGGTGGAAACATCATACTTTGGGGGTGCTTTTCTGCCAAGGGGACAGGACGACTGCACCGTATTGAAGGAAGTTTGGATGGGACCATGTATTATAAGATTTTGGCCAACAACCTCCTTCCCTCAGTAAGAGCATTGAAGATGGGTCATGGCTGGGTCTTTCAGCATGACAATGACCCGAAACACACAGCCAGGGCAACTAAGGAGTGGCTCCATAAGAAGCATTACAAGGTCCTGGAGTGGCCTAGTAAGTCTCCAGACCTAAATCAAATTGAAAATCTTTGGAGGGAGCTGAAACTCAATGTAGTCCAGCGACAGCCTCGAAACCTGAAAAATCTGGAGGAGATCTGTGTGGAGGAGTGGGCCAAAATCCTTGTTGCAGTGTGTGCAAACCTGGTCAAGAACCACAGGAAGCGTCTGACCTCTGTAACTGCAAACAAAGGCTTCTGGACCAAATATAAAGTTCTGTTTTTCCATTGTATCAACAACTTATTTCATGCAATAAAATGCTAATTAGTTATTTGCAAAACATACTATGTGATTTTCTGGATTTCTTTTTAGATTATGTCTCTCACAGTTGAAATGTAACTGCGATAAAAATTACAGAACTCTCCATTCTTTGTAGGTGGGAAAACTTGCAAAATCGCCAGTGTATTAAATACTTATTTTCCCCACTGTGTCTATCTATCTTCTATCTATGTGTCTATTATCTATCTATCTATCTATCTATCTATTATCTATCTAATTGCAAAGAAGACAGCAGCACAGTCAGAAAATGCAACTTATGCGTGCAATCCTTTAGGGAAGGTAGGTATTTCTTCCACTAATAAATCCCAAAAAAACAAAAAGTGAGGCAGCACTCCAGATATGGTGAAAGGGTGAAGACTCGTTTATTCCCAAGGCAACGTTTCAACCCAACCCAATTAGGCCTTTGTCAATCTTCTATCATCTACAGTATCTATCTCCTAGATTTCAGCTTTGATCACTAATACAATGGGGTCTGATTGTTGTAAGTCACAATTATAGACAAATACAATGTACAGATATAGCTGAGCTAAAATTGACTCTGATAACACGTCACAGTGTTATCTCGTGCCATCTTGTGACAAAAGCCATTGTAATACATTGAAAGAGTTAGTTAACCTATTTGTGCAATTTTTTACTTAACGTGTTAACCATGAAGTTTATCTCAGCTGCATCTGTAACTAATAACACATAAACTCTTGTACCAGTCATGTCTTTTATTGTTTTTTGGGGGGTACTATCTCTCCTTGGGGAGAGAACGCCTTAATCAGCGAGACCGAATAAACACCCAATATCCTATAGATCTTCCTCGAGCAGAAATCACCTCCGCTAAACGTTTCCTGTAGCTGAAAATAAGATCTGGACAAGATTCCCTCCAGCACCACCATTACAAGTTGGGGTGAGGTTTTGGTGTTGATGTGCAAAAACCGTAAACCATTTTAACAGATGCATTGTGGTACATTCAGAATTCAGTTGGTCTTGGGCAATTTGAAACATTCCACAATCTTTTGTTTGGACAGCATCATCTTGCACACCAACACCAGAACATCAACTCACCTGTGAAGTATGATGGAGGGGGCATCATGGTTTGGTGCTGATGAAGGAAAGATCATGGTCTGGGGCTGGTGGAGGAAAGATCATGATCTGGGGCTGGAGCATCATGGTTTGGGGCTGGTGGAGGAGGCATCATAGTTTGGAGCTGGTGGAGGAAAGATCATGGTCTGGGGCTGGTGGAGGAAACATCATGGTCTGGGGCTGGTGGAGGAAACATCATGGTCTGGGGCTGGTGGAGGAAACATCATGATCTAGGGCTGGAGCATCATGGTTTGGGACTGGTGGAGGAGGCATCATGGTTTGGGGCTGGTGGATGAGGCATCATGGTTTGGGGCTGGTGGAGGAAAGATCATGGTCTGGGGCTAGTGGAGGAAAGATCATGGTCTGGGGCTGTAGCATTATAGTTTGGGGCTGGTGAAGAGGTGACGATTGTTTAGGACTTGTGTCGTTAAGTATCATGGTTTGGAGCTGGGGTAAGGAAAATCATTTTATAGGAGAATGTAAGGACAGCATTCATGACCTCAAGTTTATTAACCTCAGCACATAAGTACTGTAAATCCACTGAAGAATGGTAGCAAAAGAAGATTCATGTTTTGGAATGGTTGTCACTGACCTTAACCGTATGGAAAATATTGTAGCGCGATCTAAAGACACAAGTCGATACAGAAATCCTCCAAAATTCCTCCTCAACATTGTGCATATTCGTATTTACAAATCCTTTAGAGGAAGTCATTTCTGCTAAAAGGGATCTATAGGCAATGGAAGTTAAGCTTGCACTTTCTTTTCTTTCTGCTTTGTGGATGTTTACTCAATGTGTTCAATACGCCATGAAAAGTCCAACTACAATAGATGGGAAGCAGAGGATTGTCCGACTCCCTTCTCTAACAGTATAAGAAACTAACAAGAGGCTGGCTCCATGTTCCTTTTTACTATGGGTACTACAAATATCTAAATGAATGTGCCCAAGATGTCAAATTGCAAATGCAAATCCACGAGCCTATAGAATACAGTAGGCAAATTAATTTGCAGATTATTCTCTTCGTAAAGCAAATCTCTAACTTATGAAATACATTACACAGCGTATCCCAATGGCAATGGATTCAATCAACTTTTTGGGGCGTCCCCTCTGCACTATAGTACAGATGTGACCATTAACCCATTGGGCGGACCATTCAGTACCATGCCAGTGATAAGAGTTCCTATTCTGGTTTCTGACTCATATTCTTCAGATTTCACATCAAAATGAATCGTCTGAATTCAAATATACAAAATGTTTTTTTCCTGCTGTTTAAGAAATATGGAATAAACCCAAATTGCCAATGAAGTGAAACTCAGCAGTTTGGAAGTGCAGTGAGCTCTTAATTGTCGGGCTGCGGTCACTTAATCCTGGAAAAGCTCTCTCGATCCACGCAGAGCATTGCTCCTGAAAGGAATAGTCTGTAATTACTTTAAGTGTGGTGTTTGTGTGCCGGGTTCGTTTTTTAATAAATGGAGCCTTGGTTACCCAATTAGAATGTGATTTATTTGTGCATTGTTGCAGAAGCGCTTTACATAACATTTACAGGCAGAAGCGAGGATCTCACTCCCTGACATTTACAAATATCCTCATTAAAATAACAATAAAATTGGGAGAGGAAGTTTTAAGTTGAACATTGAGGGTGGAAAAAAACTAAAGTGATTGTTAATTTTCTCTGAATAGTTTTCAAATACTTTCATTAATATATGGCAGAAATAAATTACTTGATATAACTCCAGTCTATTCCCAGTCTGTAGGACACTCTTAAAGGGGTTGCCCATTTATATAGTTTTATTTGTCTCAGTGGGTTCCTGGACTGAAGCTTGTTGAGCGTGTTCTGTTCCTGCCAACTGCTTCATGTGATGCTTCTTCTTATTTTGCTTCATATCCTGTCTTCTGATGCAAACTGCAGCCTCCTTCTATAGCTGTGCAGTGGTGCAAGTACCAAGATAAAGTCAAACCTGGCAGCCACGTGCACTAGCTGTGCACCAGTGCAGGTGCCAAAGATGAAGTAACGTCTGGCAGCCTTCTGCTCTAGCTGTGCAGTGGTGCAGGTGCTGAAGATGAAGTGAAGCCTGGGATGCTACTTAATGACAAATCAGCCTGTCATGCCTTGCCTGGTGTTTGCAGTTTATTGATCCTGATCTTGGCTTTGTTCCTGACTTTGGGTCTGCCTGCTCCTGGTTCTGACTTTGGCTACACTACTGACTATGCTCCCATCCTCAAGGTGGAATTTTATTCCAAGCTTGACAAAGGCTATCACTAAGCCGAAACGTTGCATCTGGAATAAAATTCCACCTTTTGGACGTGCTGTCTCCATTTTTTTTATATCCATCAGTTGCTTTCTGGGGGGCTTTCGGAGATGAGCACCCGCAACATTATTACTAAGGAGTGCTGTTCACCCGTGTTTGTGCTATGCTCCCATCCTGTCCTCAGATTTATTCTTATGTCACTTGGCTATGTTCCTGACTATGCTACTAGCCAATCCATGACTATTTAAGGAACTCTAAACTGGACATCTTCCCTAAGCAGTCTAAACCTCCCTAGGTCGGTGATAATTAGAGATCCTTTAGACTACACATCCAAGTTTAGGCAGAGCCAAACAGATTGCAGCTTGAATTTCCAGTAGGTGACCCTTACACGGTGCCCATTCACTTAAATAACTCTTTACTCTGGCTACTAACCAAAATTAACCAATAGAATGGACCAAGCAATTATATCTCAATGCATATCATGACTTGTCACTGCAATTAGACAAAAACTCCAAACTGGCTTCTCCAAGATGCTTGACCACAAACCACAGATTTTCCAAAAACTGTTCTGCAGGTTTTAGGGGAGAGTGTTATTAGGGCTACCACTTTCCCCTTTATTAATGCAGTGATATTTATATCATGACTTCTTGATGTCCCCATATAAACATTAAAACCTGGGAGAGGATGCCAAGAGTAAGACCCCAAATGGTCTACTAGTAATGACCTATCCTAGGGATAGACAATCACTTTTAAAAACATGGGTAGCTCTTTTAATTAGTTCCATTGTGGTATTGTAGCTCAAAATGTGCATCATTTCCCTCTACACAGCATTACATGTTCATTTTTGGGTCATCAACCATCTTGAGAGGAACTTCATCCTCCCTCTCTCAGAGGATCCCTCACTCACTCTATGATTTTAAACCATGGGTGGGATAAAGAGGTACATAGGAGGTAGACATCCAGTGGACAGATGAGAGTCAAGAAGTGATGCACTATTATGGGCAGCCAGAAGCTACGCCATTCTACTGCCTCATAGGCTTCTATGCTCCGCCATAAACTGCCACCCCCCTCAGAGGCAGGTTGGGTGCTACCTGAAGTGAGATATTCATCTCACCTCATGGCAGAAGCAGAGCTGTCCAGAAGTCCCACAAGGTGGTGATTCCTACCAAATACAGGCACACCAAGAACCTCCAGGGATCCATTGGGTCACATGACTCAAATATGAGGTAGAAAGCAAGTATTTCACACAGGTAAAGAATGGCACCAATGTGGTAACACAATGAACAACACAGACAATGCTGCAACAGCGTATCTAAAGATTAAAAAGTGGCTACTGTGTCCATTTTGTGTCTATGTCTACTACTTCGCTATGGATCATGACCATCTTTGAGGCATGAGCAGACCCCATTGACTAATAAGATGACTTTCATCAGCATGAATAAAGCTGCAGTGATTGATAAATTTCCATATCCAATAAGCCCCATGCACCTAATTTACTTCTTACAGTCTTATTTTGAAGACGTCAATAGAATGATTAGTTGCTTGCCTTAATTAACCAGTCGTGAAGAAGACAAGACGACTTAGAGGCAATAACTCTGGTCCCCGCTACATCGCCTGGAAATACATTTCTCCAGTAAGAACAAAGAATCCATCTCTGTGATCAATATGGCTGCTCCGTCCATTCATTATTCCCCACGCTCATTGACTCTCACTTAATATAACCTCCTCATTCATATTGCAGAAGTCATTAACCAGCGATCAGGGACTAAACTAGTGGAGCAGTAATTGGCTGAAGGGTCTATCTCCTTCCTTATGTCTTCTGTCTCTGGAGCTGTCTCATATACCGGGATCATTGTCATCAGATCTGACATTCATGTCCCTCCTGGGGCCATTCATAGAGCGGCTTCACCACAACTCACTCATGCACCGACTATCTAGTAATTGGTTATAAGGGTACCCCCTCCAGCACCCGATTTTAATATTTTATACCGAATTTCTGTTGTTTATTTAACAAGTTACTTTATAGAAATCACTCGACTGAAATTTTTCTTGCATTAACTAAACTTTTTATTAATTATTCATCTGAAGCTCATCACAGATATTCAGAAAACACAGGGATACATAAGACATGAATATGTTATATATACAGGATATTCATACAACATGTCAAAAAGCCAGGAAGTCAGAAAAAATACTCTTCTACATAGCCAACAGTATTATAGTAGTTATATTCTTGTACATAGGAGCAGTATTATAGTAGTTATATTCTTGTACATAGGAGCAGTATTATAGTAGTTATATTCTAGTACATAGGGGCAGTATTATAGTAGTTATATTCTTGTACATAGGAGCAGTATTATAGTAGTTATATTCTTGTACATAGGAGCAGTATTATAGTAGTTATATTCTTATACATAGGAGCAGTATTATAGTAGTTATATTCTTGTACATAGGAGCGGTATTATAGTAGGTATATTATTGTACATAGGAGGAAGTCTTATAGTAGTTATATTCTTGTACATAGGAGCAGTATTATAGTAGGTATATTCTTGTACATAGGAGGAAGTCTTATAGTAGTTATATTCTTGTACATAGGAGCAGTATTATAGAAGTTATATTCTAGTACAAAGGAGTAGTATTATAGTAGTTATATTCTTGTACATAGGAGCAGTATTATAGTAGTTATATTCTTGTACATAGGGGCAGTATTATAGTAATTATATTCTTGTACATAGGAGGCAGTATTATAGTAGTTATATTATTGTACATAGGAGCAGTAGTATAGTAGTTATATTCTTGTACATAAGAGCAGTACTATAGTAGTTATAATCTTGTACATAGAAGGCAGTATTATAGTAGTTATATTCTTGTACATAGGGGCAGTATTATAGTAATTATATTCTTGTACATAGGAGCAGTATTATAGTAGTTATATTCTTGTACATAGGAGCAGTATTATAGTAGTTATATTCTTGTACATAGGAACAGTATTAGAGTAGTTATATTCTTGTCCATAGGAGGCAGTATTATAGCATTTATATTCTTGTACATAGGAGCAGTATTATAGTAGTTATATTCTTGTACATAGGAGCAGTATTATAGTATAGATAGAGTCCCACGGCTATGCTGGACAGACTATTAGCTGATATGTTCTGGAGGACTTTGCCATCCCCTCTCCAGCACTGGATTGGCCAGGTTGTACCCACTATGGGCCCTGCTCCGTTAGTCTGCTAGCAGTGTCAGGAGCCTGGCCACTTAAGGGCTGACTGTCCTCATCGGGTGGAGCCCATGGACACTAATTGTGGTTACCGTCAGTCGCTATATGCCAGGGAACTGTGTGCAACACACCCGGAATCTCTAGACCACTTGTGCCAGGTGGAAGTGGGAAACACTCAAGCGGAGGCGCTGCTAGACTCAGGGAGCCTGGTGACCCTAGTAAGGGCTACCATAGATCAGTCCACTGAGTATACTGGCCAGAAAGTAGGGGTGATGTGCATCCATGGAGACTTAAAAGACTACCCACCGCACTGGTGTCTTTAACCACGGTAGTCGGCAGGTGGACCCACGAGTTGGGTTGCCACAAACCTACACTACAAACTCATAAAAGGGAGAGACTTTTTGGGCTTCCCGGCCCTATGGCCGGTTTTGAGAGTTACTGATACCCGTGAGTCAGGGGTAAACCCAGGAGATTGGCCTTGTTCAGGAGGAAGGTCATAACCCTAGGAACCTGAGGGTGAAGGGCCAGCAGTAGGGGTGACCCCCACTTCTGTGGAGAAGGGGAGACAACCCCGCTGAGTGTAATGGTGGGAGACATGGAGGACTTGCCACGGGGTCCTGAGGTAGACCTCAACGTCTCCATGGAAAATTTTGATACAGCACAACACCGGGACCCAACCCTATCCCAAGCCTGGGAGAATGTGGTAATAATTGATGGTGAACCACAACAACCTGGGGCCAAGTCGATGTTTCCCCGTTTTGTGGTTCATCAGAATATGCTGTATCAGGTAAACCAGCTGTGGATTGAACATATTGAACAGTTGGTGGTGCCCCTGCCTTATCGCAAACTCGTGTTTGACTTAGCCCACCAACATGTTCTCAGGGGTCATCTTGGAATTCAGAAAACACAGGACCAGATATTACAACGGTTTACTGGACCAATTTGTTTAGAGACATGGACGAATTTTTTAATTATATTCTTGTACATAGGAGGCAGTATTATAGTAGTTATATTCTTGTACATAGGAGGTAGTATTATAGTAGTTATATTCTTGTACATAGGAGCAGTATTATAGTAGTTATATTCTTGTACATAGGAGCAGTATTATAGTACAGTCGTAGCCAAAAGTTTTGAGAATGACACAAATATTAGTTTTCACAAAGTTTGCTGCTAAACTGCTTTTAGATCTTAGTTACAGTGGTTTCTGTGATGTAGTGAAATATAATTACACGCACTTCATACGTTTCAAAGGCTTTTATCGACAATTACATGACATTTATGCAAAGAGTCAGTATTTGCAGTGTTGGCCCTTCTTTTTCAGGACCTCTGCAATTCGACTGCGCATGCTCTCAATCAACTTCTGGCCCAATTCCTGACTGATAGCAACCCATTCTTTCATAATCACTTCTTGGAGTTTGTCAGAATTAGTGGGTTTTTGTTTGTCCACCCGCCTCTTGAGGATTGACCACAAGTTCTCAATGGGATTAAGATCTGGGGAGTTTCCAGGCCATGGACCCAAAATGTCAACGTTTTGGTCCCCGAGCCACTTAGTTATCACTTTTGCCTTATGGCACGGTGCGCCATCGTGCTGGAAAATGCATTGTTCTTCACCAAACTGTTGTTGGATTGTTGGAAGAAGTTGCTGTTGGAGGGTGTTTTGGTGACATTCTTTATTCATGGCTGTGTTTTTGGGCAAAATTGTGAGTGAGCCCACTCCCTTGGATGAGAAGCAACTCCACACATGAATGGTCTCAGGATGCTTTACTGTTGGCATGACACAGGACTGGTGGTAGTGCTCACCTTTTCTTCTCCGGATAAGCCATATCCCTGATGCCCCAAACAATCGGAAAGAGGCTTCATCGGAGAATATGACTTTGCCCCAGTCCTCAGCAGTCCATTCACCATATTTTCTGCAGAAGATCAATCTGTCCCTGATGTTTTTTTTGGAGAGAAGTGGCTTCTTTGATGCCCTTCTTGACACCAGGCCATCTTCCAAAAGTCTTCGCCTCACTGTGCGTGCAGATGCACTCACACCTGCCTGCTGCCATTCCTGAGCAAGCTCTGCACTGGTGGCACTCCGATCCCGCAGCTGAATCCTCTTTAGAGACAATCCTGGCGCTTGCTGGACTTTCTTGGACGCCCTGAAGCCTTGTTAACAAGAATTTAACCTCTTTCCTTGAAGTTCTTGATGATCCTATAAATTGTTGATTGAGGTGCAATCTTAGTGACCACAATATCCTTGCCTGTGAAGCCATTTTTATGCGACGCAATGATGACTGCAGGCGTTTCTTTGCAGGTCACCATGGTTAACAATGGAAGAACAATGATTTCAAGCATCACCCTCCTTTTAACAGGTCAAGTCTGCCATTTTAACCCAATCAGCCTGACATAATGATCTCCAGCCTTGTGCTCATCAACATTCTCACCTGAGTTAACAAGACGATTACTGAAATGATCTCAGCAGGTCCTTTAATGACAGCAATGAAATGCAGTGGAAAGTTTTTTGGAGATTAAGTTAATTTTCATGGCAAAGAAGGACTATGCAATTCATCTGATCACTCTTCATAACATTCCGGAGTCTATGCAAATTGCTATTATAAAAACTTAAGCAGCAACTTTTATCATTTCCAATATTTATGTAATTCTCAAAACTTTTGGCCACGACTGTAGTTCCATTCTTGAAAATAGGAGGCAGTATTATAGTAGTTATATTCATATATATATCAAGACAATACTAAACCACAGACTATGATTTCTGGAAGTGTTCCTCAGCCCATGCAGTGATTTCCAGTACAAAATCAGCCTGTTTTTAAAGCAGTGCCACCTGAGTGCCCGTAGATCATTAATATCTGATACTGACTGTTGGCCTTGTCCTTTGCGCGCATGGATTTCTCCAGATTCTGTAAATATTTTGATGATATTATGTCCTGTAGATGGTGGTATATCCAAAGTCTCCAGGAACATTTGGCTGAAATAGTTCCACACAGTTTTGCACAGGTTGCTGAACCTTGCCCTGCCCTTGATTAATTAATGATTATTCCTAGTTCTGTGATTGCACTCCATCTAAATATTGACACAGTCTAAGAGGAAGCACTCGCAGGGGTCAGCACGAGCCAAGATCTCTGCCAAAGCACTCGGCAGTTAATCATGGCAGTTAGACAGGGCAGGAGACGGAGTGTCACATACCAGAGGCCCAAGGCAGACCTCCGGGACATCTTGCAAACAGGACACAGGCAAAACAGATCAAGGGACAAAAAGAGCACGTTATTACCCATGTAATAAATTACCATGACAGTGCTGAAAAGCAGGCTAGGAAAAAGTGGTACCACAGAACCAAGTACATCGGCAGACCAGAAGCAAAACCCAGAGGGCAGAGATCCAGTGAGCCCCATTCTTCACCGAGCCCCTGGTGGTGGGGACGAACTGGGCCGAGAGCTCACTGGTCGCACCTCCAGGAAGGTCCTGGTATACTTGGCCCCTACCTGCAGAGAACCACACAAGTGCAAGCACCAGCGGAACAGACAACCGAACTGGAACTGAACCAAACACAGGACATGGATCAGACAACAAGACAAACAGGAACCAGCACAGAAGCAGACGCCTGGACCCCATGCAGAATGGAAGAATGGCGGTCTCAGGCAGGAAGGGGCAAGTTCAGACCCTGAAACGCGTTTGGTGATAAGCAGCTATAGGACCCAGAGAAGTCGTCATATATGACCCTATTGAAAAAATTCTTCATTTTTAAGGATTGACCTTTTCGAGCGGAGTAATTAACTAACAGGCGCGCGCCTCATTACAAGTTGCTATAAGCGGCTCAGCTGCTATAGCCCTTGATACCTTCTTCAAACTCCGCCCCATATTGGATGATGTGGACACAGTAGATCACCTGACCAGACAACAGGTGTCTCAACAGGAAGGTCCTACATACCAACTTGGCGTCCTGACCGCATGAAGATAGAAATTCGGTCTAGGAAGATCAAAACCATCGTATATGACGTGTGGAAGGGTAATGTACTGAATACACGTGATAATATATATATTGAATCTATCTACACATTTACCCTGATCGGACACGCTAGTCCGAACTACAAAAGACTGAATACCACACCAAAGTCCGGCTATTTACCGATAGCTTAAGGGTCACTGGCACATTACAACTACTTAGTATTGCTTACCTCCGCTGCATAGACTATAGATCTATTCAACCTCCTGTGGAGTAGCACTTATTCATTTATTCTATATTGAGGACTGGAACACACTAACCCTAACCCTAGTAATCCTCAATTTGCAGACCATTGCCCCTCCAAGAACTCTCCGAATATATGACTGTGCATTTGTATGGGTATATACTTTCTTATACAGAGGTTGTTCATTCAGCCAGTGGTCGATTTAGAGTTTTATTCTAGTTTTATTTAGTATGTCAATGCATTGGTGCTTTTTATCATTGTGTAGCCCTTAGAGTTTTATTAAATGTGAATGTAATCATTTTAATGTGAATAAATCCTTTGAATACATTAACACTATCCATTGGTTCTAGATAGTTGAGTGCCCCCTGACTATCTATCTTGTATATTATCCAGTTACTTTTGTTTTGTAAATAAACCCTATGAATTTGTAAAGTGCTGCGGAATATGGCGGCGCTATATAAATACTTATTATTATTATTACCTCTGCCCAGACTCTGCCTCTTTAACGCAATCTTCTTACACCCAGTCATGTGACTTAGTAGCAAGTTGCTCCTCAGCTTTTTTTTCTTCATATTACCTAGTTTTTGAGCTTTTTGTTGCCCCTGTCATAGTTTTTTCAGATGCTTTGTTGCCATCAAGATCTAAAGGAGTTAATTGTTTTCATGAAATGGTTTAATATGTCACTTTCATCATCTGATCTGTAATCTATTGTGAATAAAATATGGGACCATGAAATTTACAGATCTCAGAATTCTGTTTTCAGAGTATTTACATGTTACACATCGCCCCAACTTTTTTGGAATAGCAATATTATAGTATTTTATTGTTGTGCATAGTAGCTAATTAGTTCACACCACCCATAAGAAAGGGAAAGGAGCCATTTGATGTCGTGTCACTTCTCTCTCTGGAGCCTATGTCAGTGACAAGCCCTTTTAATATGGTTTGTACAATTTCCATTGTTGTGAGCAAAGTCAATCCACATCTATCTACTACCTACATAAAGCTGTAATTGATATCTATCACATATGGTTGTCTGAGCCTCCCCATCAGACATCTTTCTTTAATAATCTCAGAGATGCTCAAAGAATTAACAATATCGGGAAAGTTTACACACATTTACATCTGGCTGAGCCGTGTCTACCATTGTTGTCCTCCCATTAATTATGTTGCATGGAACATGAAGAGCAGAGCAGAGCTCGGGGACATCTTACAGCTCTGACAAACCATTATTTTTTGAAGACAAGCTTTTGGGAGAAAACCACCAACTTCTCTACCTTTAAAGCAAGACAATAACATCAAAGAAGATAATTAAAAGAAGAGAAATAAAAAAGAGAAGAAAGGAAGCCGTAAATAATGACAGCGGCAAAAAAAATCTCTGCAAATTACCCTAATTCCCTAATCAAATAACAGAAGAACGTTTCTATTTTTTTTTTCTTAAGTTACTTGTTTTAAGGATCTTTGCAAAGAAACATTAAACCTGACTTGGAAAAAATTGATACAAAGTAGCGGGAAGTGACACAGGATTCCTACAGAAAAAAACACTTCAGTCAAGTTGATAAAATCTTATCCAGTCATTATTTTTAGGGGACTTGTACAAGGGGGGATAGTGGCACCTGGCTGCAAGAGCATACTGGCCAGTTATTGATGGGGAATGAAAAAGATTGTCGTTGCTTACGTTGAGATTTCGCGGCCCCAATTCAAAACCCATAACATTGCCCTCACTTACCAAGTGCCCTTTATTATACTGGGTTTAATAATATGGAAAATGCGTTTGCGAGCCCCCTTTGGCACTAGGGTCTGGATGGTCCTGCACCTCCTGTCCTCCCTATAGCTGTATGTCTTATATGTAACGATGCCAATTGCCTACAAGACTGCAGAACTTGACCTCACTCTAGCTGTCGCCATTCCCAAGTCCTAGTCAGTGGCTCTTGGTACTCAGACACCCCCAGGACTTGAGCAGAATTATGCAACAACCAGATGGTTGCATAAAACATTCAGATTGACAGACGGGAAATACAGAATAGAAAACTGGATAAAGATAGCAATAGATGAGGGAGATGGAGTCTGGAGCGGACAGCAATGGTGTACATGTGGAGGGTGAGGAAAGTGAGTGTGAGGTATAAGACCAAACAGAAACGACCCTGAACTCTAAGGCAACAAATCACAAAAACCAGGAGCAGCATAAAGCTAAACCCATAACAAACACAACTACAATACACAGACCACAGGAAGATCGTGGAACCACAAATCCCAGGATGAACTCAAACAAAGCAAATAGACTAGGATTCCAGACCCTTGGAAACAACTGGACATAGCATTCACTATACTCGGCAAAGAGGCAGAGAAACTAAAGGTATTTAAAGGGAACCTGTCATGTGGATATTTGATTATAATCTAACTAATTATATACACTCATTAACTACTAAAAAGTACCTTAGATGTATTCACTTACTGGTGTGACAGATGTTACCTCATAATATACACACAAAGATGCTGCATGCCACATGCTAATGAGCTGATTTGAGTCCAGCGTGATGTCATTGAGTCCAGCGTTTTGTTTTTTTTTATTCAGAGCTATAGCCACTCCCCTGCCCACCTGCTGCTGATTCATATGGAAAATAACTGTCACTCAGCAGCAGGTGGGCGGGGAGAGTCAGGAGCTCATGAATATTCATGACTCATCATTATCAGCTGGAGCTTTTTAATACAAGATGTTGGCAGATTGACTGGGTCAATTAAAGAAAGTGACCCAGCATTTTGCTAAGAGAATCAGTCACTTATTTATGTTGCCCTTAGTTAGGACACCATAAAACTGGTGACAGGTTCCCTTTAAAGAGCCTCTGTCAGCATGATCAACCCTATTAAACCAGGGCTTTTCCTGCTGAGTAATAGAATATATGTATTTTCTCTACAGTGTTAACAAGTGCCAAAATGTATTAATTTTTATAGTTAGGTAAATTAGCTATTTGGAGCACCAGGGGGCTGGCCATAGCACTAGGAGCACTGCAAGCAGAACACCCCCTTGCTCTCAGTACTCCTCCTTCCCTTTGATTGACAGGGTTAGACATATGATCTACCCGTGTTCTCACAGCAGTACAGTAAATGCTGCTTCTTTAGCTTGGGAAGCAGCAGACGTTCCACTGCGCAAGCGCTTAGTTGGCTCACTGACTCGATGCCTGCGCAGTGGATCTGATGAGTGTTTTTTCCGAGTTTACCAGATCCACTGCATAGATGCTGAGTCACTGAGCCTCGGCACTGGTGCAAGAACACAGGGCACGACGAGATGCCCTGTCACTCAAAGGGGGCATTGCGGTGGTGTGCTGCTAGTGCTATGGCCAGCCCCCTGATGTCAAAATAGCAAATTTGCATAAATATAAAAATGTATATAGCTGGACCTATATTAGCCCTATAAGGAAAATAAATATATTGTTATACTCAGCATGATCAACCCTACTACGCTCATGCTGAAGAGGCTCTTTAACGCATAATAATCAAAAGCCCACCCCATCATCAGCTCTTCAGTTTCCCCTTGCCCTTCCTGCATTTAAGCTCCCAGTCTTTTTTCTCAGGAACGCCGCAAGCCAGGTATCATTATAATCTGCAGGATCAACCCTATAATCAGTTTGCCTGGTTGCTGTTCTTTTCTTCTGCAATGTTTCCAGAGGAATGTCTCAGATCTGTGTTCTCCATCACGAACTGCAGACAATGGTTAAAATCCAGAATTTTTCCGAACCTTGCACGCGCGCCCTTTTCTCCTCCTTCATCCGTCATCTGACATTGGACTATTTTTATTGTTGCGGTCACTGGGAGGGTAACCTGGAAGGTCGATAGGGTTGGGATTGTTGGTGGTGAAGTTCAGTGAAGAACCTGCAGGGTGTATATGCCTGGGAGTTCACGGTATGCGTCATTCATCCGGGGATGGTGATGAACGGCCTTGCTGATGACATAAAAGATGAATGGCGCTGAGAGACAGACAGAGGTCGCGATCTCCTGCTGCAGCGCAGGAGAGATGCAGGACGTGCAGGGCCATAGAGCAAACAATACCAAGTCCATAGAAAAATCCCACGTAACAATAAGCAGGAGCTCAGCTCTACAGGGGAGAACAATGCACTTATTTATATTGGGGACAGGTTCTTCTCCAGTCACATTCAAAGCAGCATACACAAACCAGATGATGCCCACCCACCTGCAACTTATAACAATAAAATCATTTTGCTTTTTTTGTGAGTAGAGGACCTGAAAATATATCAATAGCGCTGACTAGTGAAGCATTCGAAGCGGAATTCAGTCCGAAGTTTAGGAAAACTTTGATTCGCAATGAAGGCGAATCTTCTCATGCTTCTAGGTAACGATAAAACCCATAAAACCGTGCAGCTAGCCAATCCGCAGAAATAAAAAACCCTCATCCCGCACGGTCTCCGCCATTGTCACATAGAAGGCTTATCAATAAGTTGCAGTCTTTGGACTTGGACTCCCATATTGTTGAATGGATTAGGCAGTGGCTGAGGGACAGGCAACAGAGGGTTGTAGTCAATGGAGTATATTCAGACCAAGGTCTTGTTACCAGTGGGGTACCTCAGGGATCTGTTCTAGGACCCATATTGTCTATTATCTTTATCAGCTAATTTGCAGAAGGCATCGATGATAAGGTGTGTCTTTTTGCTGATGACACAAAGATTTGTAATAGGCTTGATGTTCCTGGAGGGATAGACCAAATGGAAAAGGATTTAGGAAAACTAGAGGAATGGTCAAAGATCTGGCAACTAAAATGTAATGTTGATAAGTGCAAGATGATGCACCTGGGACGTAAAAACCCAAGAGCAGAATATACAATCAGTGATACAGTCCTAACCTCAGTATCTGAGGAAAGGGATTTAGGGATCATTATTTCAGAAGACTTAAAGGTAGGCAGACCATGTCATAGAGCAGCAGGAAATGCTAGCAGAATGCTTGGGTGTATAGGGAGAGGCATTACCAGTAGACAGAGGGGGGCGCTAATGCCGCTCTACAGAGCACTAGTGAGACCTCATCTGGAGTATTGTGCTCAGTACTGGAGACCATATCTCCAGAAGGATATTGATACTTTGGAGAGAGTTCAGAGAAGAGCTACTAAACTGGTCCATGGATTGCAGGATAAAACTTACCAGGAAAGATTAAAGGACCTTAACATGTATAGCTTGGAAGAAAGACGAGACAGAGGGGAGATGAGAGAAACTGCTAAATACATAAAGGGAATCAACAAGGTAAAAGAGGAGAGAAGATTTAAATATATAAATCGGCCATACAAAAAATACGGTGAAAAACTGTTCCAGGTAAAATGCCCTCAAAAGACAAGGGGGCGCTGCCTCCGACTGGAAAAGAAAAGGTTCAGTCTCCAGAAGTGTCAAGGATTCTTTACTGTGAGACCTGTGAATCTGTGGAATAGACCTCCTCAGGACGTGGTCACAGCAGGAACAGTGGACAGTTTCAAGAAGGGTTTAGACAAATTCTTAAAAGTAAAAAATATAAATACTTACGAAAACGTGTAGAAATCTGAGTCTCACTTCCTTCTGGGATTCTCGTCCCCACCGATCCCTTGGTTGAACTTGATGGACATTTGTCTTTTTTCAACCGTATTAACTATGTAACATCTATGGGAGACTGTGGTGGGCATGCTCTTTGATGTGCAGAGGTCACAGTGCATGTGTAGAGAAAAAGCGGAACTTTTCTCATGAACTATTCATTTCTATGGGAGAGTTTTGTGGTCATGCTCTGTAACAGGCACACAGATCACAGTACAGGGAGAAAGAAAGCTGTGTCTATCACTGTGTGTCGATGGTCAGCTCCTCATCTGTCTCCAGCTTTATAATGGAGGTGTTACCTATCCTAATAATCCTTCCTGTAAGATGACTGCTGACTGTCATCCTAGAGTACGCAGCACAAGCTGAAAAACTGTTTATCATGAGTAAGACTCTGCACCAGTGTGAAGACTGATAGACTGAAAGATTTTTTTTCCCATAAAGACAAAAAAATTATAATAATCCCCAAATTTAAAAATAGAGTAAAAACTAGATTTTAACAATAAGTCATTAAACACAGCAGTAAACATAAAGGCGACATCTGGCTGCAGGATCTCACTTATTATTTTCTGTCATCTGACTGCAGCACTTGTCATTAACCCGGCTTTATACAAGCGCTACTTGAAGTCAGCATATTGTTACATTGTAGCCACTTGTAGCTAATTATTGGCGCATTCCATCTCGATCCATTAGAACCTTTCTGCTGAGAACATTGTTCTCACCTAGAGATTGTGAATCCACGGCAGACAATAACTGCTAATGAACGGCGGCTTGATCATTCCTCGAGAAAGACCGTGCTGGAGGATTGTGGGTAAGGATTAGGCGAATAAATAACAATTCCACACAATAACTCTGAGGGGAAAACTCATTGATGACTACAACAGAGAGTCTCCTCCAGCAGGAGACAGAGCGAGGTTTAATGAGCTGCCCGGGTGAATACGCTCTACAGTACCTATAACAGAAGCTGACATACAAAACATGGAACCCCGAAACAGTGGCAATAAAATTGAAAAAAAAAGTTTTTTTCAAGAATGGGGGGAAGGCAACCCCAGAAAGTAAGCAAAATTAGTCTTTTTAGAATTTTTTTAAAAGTGGGTGGGAGAGAAGGCATGGTTAGCTATGTTAATGAAGTGCAAGACAGATTCATTAGTGATTAATTGCTAAAGAAAAGTCACATTTTTAATCCAGCACCGCACAGTGTAAAAAACCTAGAGAAAGGTAGTAGACAAATAGTTTTTTTTTTTTAAAGAAATGTGCCAAACTGATCAAACGTGCAATGTTTCGTAAATTTGGTGTGTTTTAAACCTTTAAAGACGAAAGCAAAACTAACATTGCTAACTAACAGTTTTTTTCCTTCCCGTCAGTCACCGATCATCTTGCATGAGTTTCTTATTTAATGCATCCAGATATGGATATATGTGTGTGTATGTACAGTTGTGGCCAAAAGTTTTGAGAATTACATAAATATTGGAAATTGGAAAAGTTGCTGCTTAAGTTTTTATAATAGCAATTTGCATATACTTGTCATGGTCTTACCTTCTCACTGTTCTCCTTCGTTTGACATGTGCTGGTGGCCATCTTGGTTTCTGGGTTTCTTGTAGCCTCCCACCCTGCGGCTCCTCCTTCCCACTGGGAGGAGCTGGATGCCTAGCTCATATATATAGAAGGTCTGTGGCTTCAGTTCCTTGCTTGGTCCTCCTGTGTTCACATGCTTCTAAGACTGCTGCTGCTTCTGGTTCCTGATCCTGGCCTCGTCTGACTACCCGTTGGTTCCTGATCCTGGCTTCGTCTGACTACCCTGTTGGTTCCTGATCCTGGCTTCGTCTGACTACCCCGTTGGTTCCTGATCCTGGCTTCGTCTGACCACCCTCCTGGTTCCTGACCTCTGTCTACGCAAGACCCTGCTTCGGTTTAGCCATCCGTTTGGACTTTTGCTACGGCTTGATTTCCAATAAAGCCTTCTTATTTCCACTCATCTCTGTTGTACGTCTGGTTCATGGTTCCATGACATTAGGACCAAGCCATGAATTCTGACGGTACAGGGCCATCCTCGCTACCTACGCTGGTTGCCAGACTTGATCAGCAGGATCACCTGTTGGGTCGGTTCGCTGTGGCGTTGCAAACCCTGCTTGAACGCACGGCTCATTTCGCTTCCGTTGCCGATGGGTCGGTTGTCGCTCCTGGGCCCGCTCCTACTGCCGCTCCGGTTGTAGCGTCAGAGTCTACCCCGACACCTGTTGCTGCGCCTGCGGTGTCTTGGGGTATGACCGGTTCTGCCCCCCTTCCACAGCGCTTTGGGGGAGAGCCAACTCAGTGCCGAGGTTTCCTTAACCAGGTGGGCATTTATTTCGAGTTGCTGCCACATGCCTTTCCTACTGAGAGATCAAAGGTGGGCTTCTTGATCTCGCTGCTCTCGGACAAGGCCTTGGCCTGGGCCAGCCCTTTATGGGGGAACAACAATCCGGTGGTTGCCGAGTTTTCCGGTTTTGTTGCTTCTCTTCGGAAGGTATTCGATGTGCCGGCTCGTGCTGCCTCTGCTGCGAAGCTCCTTATGTCCATCAGACAGGGTTCACGATCCGTAGCTGAATACGCCATTGAGTTTCGTACCCTGGCAGCAGAGGTGGGCTGGAATAATGAGGCTCTGGTCGCTGCTTTCTCTCATGGTCTCTCGGATGCCTTGAAGGATGAGGTTGCAGCTAAGGACCTACCAGTGGAGCTCGAGTCTCTTATTTCTTTCCTGATTTTGATTGACACCAGACTCAGGGAGAGACCTTCCTTTAAGGAGAGCCTGCGGAGGTCTTCTAACAGATTGGCGTCTACGTTTGCTGTCCCACCCGTGCCTCCCTCTCCTCCCACGCCTCCTGGGGATGACTTGTCTGGGGGTGAACCCATGCAGCGGGGGTTTGCTCGCCTGTCTGAGGGGGAGAGGGTACTCCGGAGACGCGAGGGCCGATGCATGTACTGTGGTCTCGGTGGGCATTTTCGGTTGGCATGTCCGAACCGTCCGGGAGAACGCTCGCACCTGAGGTCCTGTCGGGGGCAGATCTTGGGTGGAGTCTCCTCGTCCCCGGTTTCCCGTGTTGACAAACCACTGATCACGGTTGTCCTCTCCTGGGTCGGGGGCTCGGTGACGACCCAGGCGTTGGTGGACTCTGGTGCTGGTGGTTTGTTCATTGATAGAGTGTTCGTTGCCGCCAATTCCATTCCTCTGCAGCCTCGAGGTTCCCCACTGGCTCTTGAGGCGATAGACGGCAGACCCCTTCTGCCGCCACACGTGACTCATGAGACCCTTCCAGTGGGGATAGCCATTGGTGCCGTTCACAGAGAGTCGGTCTGTCTCCAGGTTATTTCGTCTCCACACTACTCGGTGGTCTTGGGGTACCCCTGGCTCCAGAAGCATAATCCGACTTTCGATTGGAGATCGGTCGAGATCCTCTCGTGGTCACCGCAGTGTGGGGCTAGTTGCATCCATGGGCCTGTCAAGTTGCTGTGTACTTCCTCGGACTCTCTGTTGCCTCCGGAATACGAAGAGTACCGGGATGTATTCGATAAGGTGCGCGCGGTTGCCCTACCTCCGCACCGCCCATACGATTGTGCCATAGAGTTACAATCCGGTGCCGTTCCTCCTCGTGGCAAAGTCTATCCACTGTCGGTAGCGGAGAATGAGGCCATGGAGGAGTACGTGAGGGAGGCGCTTTCACGCGGACACATTCGCAAATCCTCGTCCCCGGCAGGGGCTGGATTTTTCTTTGTGAAAAAGAAGGGCGGCGAGTTGAGGCCTTGCATCGATTACAGGGGTCTCAATCGCATCACGATCAAGAACGCTTACCCGATACCCTTGATTTCCGAGCTTTTCGATCGCCTCAAGGGGGCCACGGTCTTTACCAAACTCGACCTGAGGGCGGCATATAACCTGGTAAGGATCAAGGCGGGCGATGAGTGGAAGACCGCGTTTAACACCAGGACCGGTCATTATGAATCCTTGGTTATGCCCTTTGGGTTGTGCAATGCGCCCGCAGTCTTCCAGGAATTCATCAACGATGTTTTCCGTGACCTGTTGCAGCAGTGTGTGGTGGTCTATTTGGATGACATCTTGGTATATTCTGCATCCATGGAGGCCCACATTCTGGATGTCAGACGAGTGTTGCAACGCTTACGAGAGAACAAGCTGTTCGGTAAGCTTGAGAAATGCGAATTTCACCGATCCCAGGTAACCTTCTTAGGTTACATCATTTCCGCTGAGGGGTTCTCCATGGATCCTGAGAAGGTTTCGGCTGTCTTACAGTGGCCCCAGCCCAGTGGGCTTCGTGCCCTGCAGCGCTTTTTGGGCTTCGCCAATTATTATCGGAAGTTCATCAGGGACTTTTCCATGCTAGCCAAGCCTCTCACGGATCTGACCAGGAAGGGCAGTAATCCTCAGGTCTGGCCGCTCGAGGCCATCCGAGCTTTTGAGGCTCTAAAGTCCGCCTTTGTGTCGGCTCCGATTCTGTCGCATCCCAACCCTGGGTTGCCTTTTGTCCTCGAGGTGGACGCGTCTAAGACGGGAGTAGGCGCCCTCCTGTCTCAGCGTAGAACACCAGAGGGTCCTCTGCTTCCTTGTGGGTTTTACTCCCGGAAACTGTCTTCCGCGGAGTGCAACTATCAGATTGGTGACAGGGAGTTATTGGCCATCGTGCAGGCCCTTAAAGAATGGAGGCACTTGCTCGAGGGCTCGGTGGTTCCGGTTCTCATCCTGACGGACCACAAGAATCTGACCTACCTCTCTGAGGCCAAGAGATTGACACCACGTCAGGCCAGATGGGCTCTGTTCTTGTCACGTTTTAATTACGTGGTCTCCTACCTACCCGGCTCCAAGAACATCAGAGCGGATGCCTTATCACGGCAGTACTCCGAGCTGTCCGGGGAGGAGTCGATTCCGACTACGGTCATACCCCCGAATCAGATCCTGGCCGCTATTCGCACCAGCCTGACCTCTCCTCTGGGTGAGCAGATTTTGGCGGCTCAATCTGGTGCTCCCTCTGGGAGACCCAACGGCAGATGTTTTGTGCCTGAGGAGTTGCGCACTCGGTTGTTGCGAACCTACCATAACTCCAAGGCCGCGGGGCACCCTGGAAAGAATCAGCTGTCCTGGGCGGTTTCACGTCTGTTCTGGTGGCCTTCTCTACGTTCCGACATCGCCGCATATGTAGCGGCATGCTCCGTTTGTGCCCAGAGTAAGTCCCCTCGGCACCTTCCGTTGGGCCTTTTGCAACCCATAGCCACCGGGGAGCGTCCATGGTCACAGCTGGGGATGGATTTCATTGTGGACCTCCCTGCATCCCGAGGCCATACGGTCATTCTCATGATTGTGGATCGGTTTTCCAAAATGTGCCACTGTGTTCCTCTCAAGAAGTTACCCTCTGCACAAGAGTTGGCCTCGATTTTTGCCAGGGAGGTCTTCCGGTTGCACGGTTTGCCCAAGGAGATTGTGTCGGATCGGGGGAGTCAGTTTGTGTCCAGGTTCTGGCGCGCCTTTTGCTCCCAGTTGGGGATTCATCTCTCTTTCTCCTCGGCCTACCACCCTCAGTCCAATGGGGCCGCAGAACGATCCAATCAGGCCTTGGAGCAATTCCTTCGTTGCTATGTCTCCGATCACCAAGACAATTGGGTTGACCTCCTGCCTTGGGCTGAGTTTGCCAGGAACACGGCGGTGAACTCTTCCTCTGGGACGTCTCCCTTCATGGCCAATTATGGGTTCCAACCTGCCGTGTTACCGGAGGTATTCTCTCCCCAGGATACTCCGGCTGTGGAGGATCACCTTTCCGTCCTACGTACTTCTTGGGTACAGATCCAGAGGTCCCTTGAGGTCTCTGCGCAACGCCAGAGACTCCAGGCTAATCGCAGACGAGCGCCCGCTCCTTCCTACCAGGTCGGAGACCGTGTATGGTTGTCCACCCGCAACCTCAACCTTCGAGTGCCCACTCCCAAGCTGGCGCCTCGCTTTGTTGGTCCCTTCCGAGTGCTTCACAGGGTAAACCCGGTAGCCTATGCCCTTGCGCTTCCTCCTGGCATGCGGATCTCCAACGTGTTTCATGTCTCCCTGTTGAAGCCATTGGTGTGTAATCGTTTCACTTCCTCGGTTCCTCGGCCCCGTCCGGTCCAAGTGGGCAATCGTGAGGAATATGAGGTGAGCAATATCCTGGACTCACGCCTGGTCCGCGGTCGGTTGCAGTTTTTGGTCCATTGGCGTGGTTATGGTCCAGAGGAGCGTTCCTGGGTTCCCTCCGCAGATGTCCATGCTCCTGCGTTGCTCCGAGCCTTCCACGCACGCTTCCCTCTGAAACCGTTCCTTACTCCGCGGAGGAGGGGCCCTTGAGGGGGAGGTACTGTCATGGTCTTACCTTCTCACTGTTCTCCTTCGTTTGACATGTGCTGGCGGCCATCTTGGTTTCTGGGTTTCTTGTAGCCTCCCACCCTGCGGCTCCTCCTTCCCACTGGGAGGAGCTGGATGCCTAGCTCATATATATAGAAGGTCTGTGGCTTCAGTTCCTTGCTTGGTCCTCCTGTGTTCACATGCTTCTAAGACTGCTGCTGCTTCTGGTTCCTGATCCTGGCCTCGTCTGACTACCCCGTTGGTTCCTGATCCTGGCTTCGTCTGACTACCCCGTTGGTTCCTGATTCTGGCTTCGTCTGACTACCCCGTTGGTTCCTGATCCTGGCTTCGTCTGACCACCCTCCTGGTTCCTGACCTCTGTCTATGCAAGACCCTGCTTCGGTTTAGCCATCCGTTTGGACTTTTGCTACGGCTTGATTTCCAATAAAGCCTTCTTATTTCCACTCATCTCTGTTGTACGTCTGGTTCATGGTTCCATGACAATACTCCAGAATGTTATGAAGAGGGATCAGATGAATTGCATAGTCCTTATTTGCCATGAAAATTAACTTAATCCCAAAAAAACCTTTCCACTGCATTTCATTGCTGTCATTAAAGGACCTGCTGAGATCATTTCAGTAATCGTCTTGTTAACTAAGGTGAGAATGTTGACGAGCACAAGGCTGGAGATCATTATGTCAGGCTGATTGGGTTAAAATGGCAGACCTGACCTGTTAAAAGGAGGGTGATGCTTGAAATCATTGTTCTTCCATTGTTAACCATGGTGACCTGCAAAGAAACGCGTGCAGCCATCATTGCGTTGCATAAAAATGGCTTCACAGGCAAGGATATTGTGGCTACTAAGATTGCACCTCAATCAACAATTTATAGGATCATCAAGAACTTCAAGGAAAGAGGTTAAATTATTGTTAAGAAGGTTTTAGGGCGTCCAAGAATGTCCAGCAAGCACCAGGATCGTCTCCTAAAGAGGATTCAGCTGCAGGATCGGAGTGCCACCAGTGCAGAGCTTGCTCAGGAATGGCAGCAGGCAGGTGTGAGCGCATCTGCATGCACAGTGAGGCCAAGACTTTGGAAGATGGCCTGGTGTCAAGAAGGGCAGCAAAGAGCCACTTCTCTCTAAAAAAAAACATCAGGGACAGATTGATCTTCTGCAGAAAATATGGTGAATGGACTGCTGAGGACTGGGGCAAAGTCATATTCTCTGATGAAGCCTCTTTCCGATTGTTTGGGGCATCAGGAAAAGGGCTTGTCCGGAGAAGAAAAGGTGAGCGCTACCATCAGTCCTGTGTCATGCCAACAGTAAAGCATCCTGAGACCATTCATGTGTGGGGTTGCTTCTCATCCAAGGGAGTGGGCTCACTCACAATTTTGCCCCAAAACACAGCCATGAATAAAGAATGGCACCAAAACACCCTCCAACAGCAACTTCTTCCAGCAATCCAACAACAGTTTGGTGAAGAACAATGCATTTTCCAGCACGATGGCGCACCGTGCCATAAGGCAAAAGTGATAACTAAGTGGCTCTGGGACCAAAACGTTGACATTTTGGGTCCATGGCCTGGAAACTCCCCAGATCTTAATCCCATTGAGAACTTGTGGTCAATCCTCAAGAGGCGGGTGGACAAACAAAAACCCACTAATTCTGACAAACTCCAAGAAGTGATTATGAAAGAATGGGTTGCTATCAGTCAGGAATTGGCCCAGAAGTTGATTGAGAGCATGACCAGTCGGATTGCAGAGGTCCTGAAAAAGAAGGGCCAACACTGCAAATACTGACTCTTTGCATAAATGTCATGTAATTGTCGATAAAAGCCTTTGAAACGTATGAAGTGCCTGTAATTATATTTCACTACATCAAAGAAACAACTGAAACAAAGATCTAAAAGCAGTTTAGCAGCAAACTTTGTGAAAACTAATATTTGTGTAATTCTCAAAACTTTTGGCCACGACTGTATGTGTATATATAATGCACAGAAAAAGGGGGTCAGTCAGCACAGGTGTGCGCTGCCATGGCTAGAAACATAAAGAAAAAAAACACAATGCACCAGCACTCCACCGTTTTGGCGGCTTGGATGCGGACCCATTCACTTCAATGGGGCCGCAAAAGATGCGGACAGCACACGGAGTGCCGTTGCTCCGTTCCGTGGCCCCGCTAATAAATATAACATGTCCTATTCTTGTCCGCGTTTTACGGACAAGAATAGGCATTTATATTGAAGGCTGTCCGTGCCGTTCCGTAAATTGCGGAACCCGCACGGATGCAATCGGTGTTTTGCGGATCCGCGTGTGCATGAGGCCTAATGCTAATACTCCGCTTATTTTGTAAATTTGATATTCTTGGCAAATACATTTTGTACAAAATTATTTCTGCCCGTCTGCCACACGTCAAGGCGATCTCTGTAAGACTGGAACACTGAACACTGAATACTACCTGTTATGTGCCATAACAGCCACTATAAAATTCAGGGAGTGTAGGTTCCACATGCATGCTGGGTCCGCTCTGCTTTTTATAATTTTTGGTGGGGTTTTGTTTTATTCATGTTTCTAGCCATGGCAACGCGCACCTGTGCATTAGGATTTGCTGACTGACCCCTTTTATTTTGCAGTTTGTGCCGGAGGTGTGGCTGACTCTATTTAATCATGCACCCCTGACCAGCCTGTCTGCCCCATAGGCTTATTTTAATTAGTGTAAGTATAAAGCTGTAGCCGCTCTCATTGCATTCATTGGAAGTCATCTGGCACCAGGAGAGGTATAGAGTGGACCCAGCATGCATGTTGGTACCTGCACTCCCTGAATTTTATGGTAGCTGTCATGGCACATAACAGGTAGCATTTAGTGTTAGGTTCCCATCTTACAGAGATCGCCTTGACGTGTGGCAGACGGGCCCAAATAATTTTGTACAAGATGTATTTGCCAAGAATCTAAAATTTACAAAATAAGTGTAGCATTAGCACCAGAATGTTTTCTATAACTATGGCATTATTGTACTTTATTTGGTTTGCAGAGCGCTGTTGCATTGTGTTTTGTTTTTTTTCTTTGCATTTCTAGCCATGGCAGCGCGCACCTGCGCATAGGGATGTGCTGACTGACCCTCTTTTTCTTTGCAGTTTGTACTGGAGTTGTGACTCCATTTAGTCTTGCACCCCTGACTAGCATGTGTGCTCCATAGGCTGATTTTAATTAGTGTAAGTAAAATGCCTCTTGCACACGGACATTTTTTTTTTCGTTCCATTTTTTCGTTCTGTATACGGAACTATTAATTTCAATGGATCCGCAAAAAAATGGAAGGTATGCCTTCCATTTACGTATGTCCGTATTTCCGTTCCGTTCAAACATGTCCTATTATTGCCAACAAATAATGATCCATGGCTCCATTCAAGTCAATGGGTCCGCAAAAAAAAAACAATGCATACGGAATGCATCCGTATGTCTTCCGTATTCATTTCGTTTATGCAGAACCATCTATTGAAAATTTTATACCCAGCCCAATTTTTTTATGTACTTACTGTTTAAACATTATTAAATGCTTCCGTTTCTGTTTGCGATACGCAAAAAAATGGATCAAAAACGGAAACCAAATGGAAAAACGGAACGGCCGAATGGAAGCGGATACACTACTGAAACAAAAAACGCAACAACGGATCCGTGAAAAACGGACTGCAAAATACTGAAAAAGCCATATTGTCGTGTGCAGGAGCCCTAAAGCTGTAGCCTGCTCTCCCTGCACTCACTGGAAGCCTTTTGGAACCAGGAGAGGTATAGAGTGGGCTCAGCATGCATGTTGGTACCTGCATTCCCTGAATTTAATGGAGGCCGTTTTGGCACCAAATATGATAAATAGCAGAGTGGACCGAGCATGCATGTGGAACCTGCACTCCCTGAATTTTATAGTGTCCGTTATGGCCCTTAACAGGTAGCATTTAGTGTTAGGTTCCCATCTTACAGAGATCGCCTTGACGTGTGGCAGACGGGCCCAAATAATTTTGTACAAAATGTATTTGCCAAGAATCTCAAATTTACAAAATAAGCATAGCATTAGCACCAGAATATTTTCTATTACTATGGCATTATTGTACTTTATTTGGTTTGCAGAGTGCTGTTGCATTGTGTTATATATATATATATTTATTTATTTATTTATTTCCCTTTCAATTGTCTTTTTGCGAAGCATGACGGGTAAGTTAATTTATTTATTTTGGGTCTGATCTGAGGTCTGATAGGGGTCTGACATGGAGGTCTACATGTGAAGACCTGATATGATAGTCTTATTTGAGGTGCGATATGGGGGTCTGATTTAAGGTCTGATAAAGGAGTTTGATTCAAGGTTTCATATGGGGGTCCGATCTGAAGATCTGGTTATGGCAGTCTGATATGAGGTGTAATAGATATGGGGTTCTGATTTGAGGTCTGAAATGGGGGTCTGATCTGAAAGGTAAAGGAGTATTTTTTGTACTGGTGCATATTATAAAAGGCCCCTTGCACACGGACGAGTTTTCCGCGCGGGTGCAATGCGTGACTTGAACGCATAGTACCCGCACGTAATCCGGACCCATTCATTTCAATGTGTCTGTGTACATGAGCATTTTTTTCACGCATCACTTCAGCATTGCGTGAAAATCGCAGCATGTTCTATATTCAGCATTTTTCACGCAGCCCTGGCCCCATAGAAGTGAATGGGGCTGCGTGAAAAACGCATTGTATCCGGATGCAAGTGCGGGTGCGATGCGTTTTTAACTGATGGTTGCTAGGAGATGTTTGTAAACCAGTTTTTTATCGCGCACATGAAAAACGTTTTAAAACGCATTGCACCCGCGCAGAAAGAACTGAACAACTGAACGCAATCGCAGACAAAACTGATTGAACTTGCTTGCAAAATTGTGCAAGTTTCACTGAAGTCATCTGGAGTCAATCCGTCACGCTCGTGTGAAAGGGGCCTAACGGAGTATTTTCTACTGGCACACATTATAATGATACAGTTGCAAGAAAAAGTATGTGTACCCTTTGGAATTATATGGATTTCTGCACAAATTGGTCATAAAATGTGATCTGATCTTCATCTAAGTCACAACAATAGACAATCACAGTCTGCTTAACCTAATAACACACAAAGAATTTTATGTTACCATGTTTTTATTGAACACACCATGTAAACATTCACAGTGCAGGTGGAAAAAGTATGTAAACCCCTAGACTAATGACATCTCCAAGAGCTAATTGGAGTGAGGTGTCAGCCAACTGGAGTCCAATCAATGAGATGAGATTGGAGGTGTTGGTTACAGCTGCCCTGCCCTAGAAAAAACACACACCAGTTCTGGGTTTGCTTTTCACAAGAAGCATTGCCTGATGTGAATGATGCCTCGCACAAAAGATCTCTCAAAAGACCTACGATTAAGAATTGTTGACTTGAATAAAGCTGGAAAGGGTTATAAAAGTATCTCCAAAAGCCTTGCTGTCCATCAGTCCACGGTAAGACAAGTTGTCTATAAATGGAGAAAGTTCAGCACTGCTGCTACTCTCCTTAGGAGTGGCCGTCCTGTAAAGATGACTGCAAGAGCACAGCGCAGACTGCTCAATGAGGTGAAGAAGAATCCTAGAGTGTCAGCTAAAGACTTACAAAAGTCTCTGGCATATGCTAACATCCCTGTTAGCGAATCTACGATACGCTAAAACACTAAACAAGAACGGATTTCATGGGATGATACCACAGAGGAAGCCACTGCTGTCCAAAAAAACATTGCTGCACGTTTACAGTTTGCACAAGAACACCTGGATGTTCCACAGCAGTACTGGCAAAATATTCTGTGGACAGAGGAAACCAAAGTTGAGTTGCTTGGAAGAAACACACAACACTATGTGTGGAGAGAAAGAGGCACAACACCAACATCAAACCTCATCCCAACTGTGAAGTATGGTGGTGGGGGCATCATGGTTTGGGGCTGCTTTGCTGCATCAGGGCCTGGACGGATTGCTGTCATCAAAGGAAAAATGAATTCCCAAGTTTATCAAGACATTTTGCAGGAGAACTTAAGGCCATCTGTCCACCAGCTGAAGCTCAACAGAAGATGGGTGTTGCAACAGGACAACGACCCAAAGCATAGAAGTAAATCAACAACAGAATGGCTTAAACAGGAGAAAATACGCCTTCTGGAGTGGCCCAGTCAGAGTCCTGACCTCAACCCGATTGAGATGCTGTGGCATGACCTCAAGAAAGCGATTCACACCAGACATCCCGGGAATATTGCTGAACTGAAACAGTTCTGTAAAGAGGAATGGTCAAGAATTACTCCTGACCGTTGTGCGCGTCTGATCTGCAACTACAGGAAACGTTTGGTTGAAGTTATTGCTGCCAAAGGAGGTTCAGCCAGTTATTAAATCCAAGGGTTCACATACTTTTTCCACCTGCACTGTGAATGTTTACATGGTGTGTTCAATAAAAACATGGCAACATTTAACTCTTTGTGTGTTATTAGTTTAGGCAGACTGTGATTGTCTATTGTTGTGACTTAGATGAAGATCAGATCACATTTTATGACCAATTTGTGCAGAAATCCATATCATTCCAAAGGGTTCACATACTTTTTCTTGCAACAGTATATATTAGTACTGGGGGACTATGGGAAACATGATTACTAGTATGGTCACAATGGGGTCATTATTACTATTGGGGGCACTGTTACCACTATGCAATCAGACAGATCATTATTTGTATTGGTGGGAATTTGCGCACTACTATGGGGGGCACCCTGGCAAAGTATCACCTTATTTTTACAACACTATTAGTGTGGTGGACACTATTTGCTGGGCGCAGCAATTTTTTAGGGCCCTGTGTGCCAATAATAATTGAAGAGGGCACTGTCTGCGTAGTATTTTAAGGAGGACTTTTCTGCAATGTTTTGGGGAACACAGCTGGCACAGTATTGGGGATGGCAGGATGGGGTGTGGAGAAAGTGGGAGGAGGATGGAAAAGTAGAAAACTAAGATGTCTGTTTGTCAAACTCTGCAAAAGACAAGAGATGGCTGAAGAAATCATCATGGCGTCTCTGGTCCGAATGGTGGAAAGTGAACATCTACTTAAGAGAAGACATGACTGGATGTAAGAAGTATGAGGCGCTATATTACCCTGTATGTTCCGTAGCACTGTACATGTATGTCTTTAACAGTAGGGCTGGAGGGAAGGGGTTAGGTTGAGAATTTGGCATCGGAGTGCTGTTTTAATCGTTGCCTTAGGCCTCATGCACATGACCGTAGTTATGGTCCGCATCCGAGCCACAGTTTCTGCGGCTCAGGTGTGGACCCATTCACTTCAATCGTGCCGCAAAAGATGCAGACAGCACTCCGTTGCTCCATTCCGAGGCCCCGCAAAAAAAATATAGCATGTCCTATTCCTGTGCATTTTGCAGACAAGAATAGGCATGTCTAAAATGGGCCACCCCGTTCCGTTCTGCAAATTGCGGAAAGCACACGGGCGGCTTCCGTTTTTTGCGGATCCACGGTTTGCGGACCGGAAAAAATGGCATGGTTGTGTTCATGTAGCTGCTTGGATCTTACAGCTTGGACTATCCATATGTGAGATGCTATGCTATGTGCATTAGCACGGACCCAAAAGACTTGAAAAAGGAGTATATCCACTCCGAAAAGCGTTGGCACTCCACACTTAAATATTAAAAGATTTTTTAATAATATCTTCTGGAGTCGTGTTTGCGCCAAGAGGTATCACAGTTGTGTACTGTCTTGCTACATATCCCCCCATTGAACCTCACATCACTCCTCTGGAGAATTTGGCCTCTCCACCTACGAGGATTGAGAGATACCGGCAGCACCGACCCACTGATCTCACGAGTGTGGTGCCTCTACAACACAAAGGTGAGCACATTAATTGGCACCCTTCGTGATTGATTTACCCCATTATTTCATATTATCCTATGAGCGCCTTTCCCCCTTTTTCGCCACATATACCTTGTCCATAATGAGGACAATAATAGGAGATGTTCTAAGTTTTTTTGCGGAACACAAATACGGACATACGGAAACTGAATGCACATGGAGTACCTTCAATTTTTTTTGCAGACCCACTGAAATGAATGGTTCCGTATATGGTCCGTTGCCTTAATCTGCAATTTTTGCAACAATAAGGATACAAATTAGAAAACTGAATCCAATCACCGGAAGTAATATGAGGGATTCTGGAGAAGAAAGTGATGTAAAAAACATTGTCTTTACGTCACAACACAAGGCCGCATACTGTAAACCATCAGCACACAGTGCTCCTGGCCAGTGGCGGATCCAGAGCCTGGTCTCGGGAGGGGCACTTTCAGATTATTTTCTGTCCGCCGCCACAAAACAATGGTGCTTATAGAACAGACTACACAGTGTATGCTATATGTGTATAACAATCATATTTCACATGAACACTCACAGTTACTTGGCTTGGCCCTTGGGGATCTCGGACGCCACTTCCACACTTTGGCCGGGGGCTCGGCGGAGCTGATGTTGTGCTTTATCCTAATGAGAAAGATTTCATAATAAGGATTTGGAGAAAGGGCAGAGGGATAGCAGAGCAGGGAGAGGCTGGTGCTGCTACTAGGGGGTCATACCATAGGGGAGTAATAAAGCCCACCATAATGCCCCCCCCCCCCCAGTAGAAATAATTCTCCTTATAATGTGACAGGGCAAAAAATACCCCCTTGTAATGCCCCCAGTTGAGCTAATGTCCCCATAGTGCCCCCATAATGTGTCAGTATAAAATACCCCTATATAGTGCCCCCAGTAAATGACCCCATAGTGCTCCACACCCTCCTTCCTCCTAGTGCCCCCCATAATGTACCAGTATAAAATGCTCCAGTAGATGCCCTCAGTGTCCCCCATAATTTGCAAGTATAAAATACCCCTTCTTAGTGCCCCCCGTAGATGACCCCATAGTACTCCTCTCCCCCCTTCCCCATAGTACCCACCATAATGTGTCCCAGTATAAAATTGTACTGTACAGAGCGCCCATATAAAGTATCCCTTCTTTGTGGCCTCAGTAGATGCCCCTATAGTGCCCCCAATCATGTGCCAGTAATAATTGAGCCCCTGTGCCAGTAATAGCAGCCCCCAGTAATAACAGCCCCCCCCCTGTGCCAGTAATAACAGCCCCCAGTAATAACAGCCCCTCTGTGCCAGTAATAACAGCCCCCAATAATAAGAGCCCCTCTGTGCCAGTAATAACAGCCCCCAGTAATAAGAGCCCCTCTGTGCCAGTAATAACAGCCCCCAGTAATAAGAGCCCCTCTGTGCCAGTAACAACAGCCCCCAGTAATAAGAGCCCCTCTGTGCCAGTAATAACAGCCCCTCTGAGCCAGTAATAAGAGCCCCCAGTAATAAGAGCCCCTCTGTGCCAGTAATAACAGCCCCCCTTTGCCAGTAATAACAGCCCCCTTTGCCAGTAATAACAGCCCCCAGTAATAAGAGCCCCCCTTTGCCAGTAATAAGAGCCCCCAGTAATAAGAGCCCCCCTTTGCCAGTAATAACCGCCCCCCTTTGCCAGTAATAACAGCCCCCCTTTGCCAGTAATAACAGCCCCCCTTTGCCAGTAATAAGAGCCCCCAGTAATAAGAGCCCCCCTTTGCCAGTAATAATAGCCCCCCTTTGCCAGTAATAAGAGCCCCCAGTAATAAGAGCCCCCCTTTGCCAGTAATAACAGCCCCCAGGTGCCAGTAAAAGTATTGTATATAATGAAAAAAAAAAAGACACACATACTTACCTCCATGTCAGTGATGCGATGCAGGCCTCTTCTGGCCTGTGTCCCACGCTGTATGGCTCAGGCGGCGCAATGACGTCATCGCGCCGCCTGCGCGGCCTCTGATAGGCTGCAGGCACTAGCCCGGCAGCCTATCAGAGGAAGGGAAAGGGACACACCTCTCCCTCCCCTACCGCAGCAGAGGCAGGCATCTGTATCGCTGTCCTGAGGACGGCGATACAGATGACTGGAGATGAGCGCTTCCACAATGGAAGCGCTCATCTCCCTGTGCCCCGCTGCCGCCAGCTCGGGGGGGGCAATTGCCCCGTTGCCCCCCCCCCCCCTGGATCCGCCACTGCTCCTGGCACACAATTGTGCAATATACCAAACCAGTCGTTCCCATGCTCCTTTTCAGACCAGAAATATTCAACTCTACAGCAACCAGACAGTAAAATGGACAATAGGACAGAAAACTCTACTGATTCCACTGTTAGTAGGGTTTACACAGAGCAGCAGAAAACCTTCGCAAGTGAGCAAGTGAACATGCATTGGGCAATTTGTGCAAGTGACTTGGAGGGACTCCCTGCCTTCATCTCCACTGCATACTGCAACAGTGTGTCTGTGTCCTCTGTCTCATCTTCCTCATCGCCCTTTAGCTCCTCTGGCTGCTCCTGCTCCTCCTCTCCTGTCACCTTTGTAAAAAAAAAAACAATTTCGCTACACATTGCTTGTGCTCCAATGTCCTCCTCCAGTTCAGCCTCCACAGGGCTCATGTGGCCAGATTTACCAGCATCTGTTCCAGGACATGATGCAGTGGAATGATGTTGTTCATTCCGTAGTCCTGGCGACTCACAAATAATGTGGCCTCCTCAAAGGGCCTGAGCAAACGACAGGTGTCACGCATGAGCTGCCGCTGGCTGACATCAAAGTTACACAGGGGAGCACTCTTGTCCGCTTGGATCATCAAGAAATTGTTTATGGCCTTTCTCTGTTCGTACAGTCGGCCCCACATATGGAGGGTGGAATTTCAATTAGTGAAAACGTTGCATATCAGCCTATGTTGGGTGATGCCGTTCTGCCGCTGCAGCACAAGGAGGGTGTGCTTTGCGGTGTACGAGTGGCTGAAGTGCATTCAAAGTTTCCTGGCCATTTTTAGGATGTCTTGCAGATGGGTGGAAGACTTCAGGAACCGCTTGACAACCAGATTGAACACGTGTGCCATGCAGGGCGCATGGCTCAGCCTTCCTTGACGCAGCGCCAACACCATGTTCTTCCCATTGTCGGTCACCATGGTTCCGATTTTGAGTTGTCACAGAGAAAGCCAGGATTCTATTTCTTGAAGAAGGACACGGAGCTAATTCCTCACTGTGTGACTCAGTTCGCTCAGGCAAATGAGGTGCAGAACAGCGGGACACCGCCGTGCCCTGCACATGTGGTATGCTGGAGGGGCCCCTGCAATGGAGGCTGAGGACACAGTGGAGGATGAGGAGGCGGACATTGTCGCAGGACCAAAGGCGTGAGAACGTGGAGGCAGAAGCGGCATCACCTGGCCAAGTTGCTGGTGTGGCTGTGCAGGAACCACATTCACCCAGTGGGCCGTAAAGGACATGTATTGTCCCTGACCGTAATTACAGCCGTGCATACCGACAGGTTCAAGGACTGGCCCACCTTCTGTTAAACATAAGTGTGTAGGTCTGGTAATTTGTCTTTTGTCCATACCATTATTTAACCTGATTATTCATTAATCCTAGTATAGATTAGCAATACTGCCCCCTAAGTCCGTCCAATTGGCTCTGAACTCATATCCTTCACCCCCCCCCTTGTAGTACTTCAGCATTTTTCCTCAACCAACTGAGGGACGGACCTCTCGCTCTCTCTGCGCCCCACCATGGAACGCAGAATACCCGAACTTCCGGTCTCCGACCGGAAGTGAACTTGCGCTCCACCCTGGAATGCATCCAGGAAGCGCACATCAGGGCCCGGAACTGTAGGCATGCGTTCCACTCTGGAACGCATCGATAACAACTAAGGGCACCAGCACTCACCCCCCACCAAGAAAAATATGCTCTAGGCTCCACCTACCTATCACCCCAATGGCCAAACCATGATTAGGGATCAATCCATATATATTTGGTAGCTATTTGAGACACATGGTCGGATGTGTGGCCCCGCCCACTTCCGGTCCCCGCCAAAAAACCACATCAAATGAGATCATACCAAGGGGTTTATATATGTGTGTATTTTCTGTATGTAACTATACTCTACTTTGCTCTTGATAAAGGGGACTCTACCCCAAAACGCGTTGAGCTTTATAGATTAAAGAAAGGCCTTTTCCACCTTTGAAACCCTGGCTACTATTCTTTTGGGGATGTGGAAACAAAGTCTGACCACCTGACAAGCGACCTCGGCGGGGAAGGAGAAGGTATAGGTGTTATGTGCTCATCCTATACCTCCCTCCCTAGTGAAGTAAGTTTCTAATTGAGACTCCGTCTCCAATTTTTTAATTGGTTTTTAATTGGATTTTAATTTGTCACAATTATACACTTTGTCTCCTGCATTTAACCTTATTTTGAACTATATGACAGCAATGATAATCAGCCCTACCAATTAATGTGGAATCCACGATCCCATTAATTAAGCTTGATCATACCTTGGTGCCCCTCCGCTAACTGTCACCCTTGCTTTCAACAACAAGCTCTTTGGGGTCACTAGCTATCCTGTTTTGTACACACCTGCAACCTTCGCAGTGTATTCCTCTATACTGCCCACTTTAGGGTGCAGCCTTGGAAAACGACCTTTTCTAATACCTCCTCCCCTCTTTTTCATCTACGATCCACCCAATAGCTCCCTTGGAGCTCCTTAATCCATCTTGCTCATTTTGCTCCTTTTTTTCTCCCTGACCACTAGGTCTGGTAATGTCTGTTTGGCAAATAAATGACGACTTGGGACTCTACATCTCGGCTCGGCACAAGCCATCAGTTCTCTGATAGGTGCAGAGTCCACCACTTGGAAAGGGAGAGACTTCAGCAACAGCAACTTGGCCAGGAGCACATTCAGCTTCTGCGCCGTTGGATGAGTGCACGGATACTGTTGTCTCTTGGCAATCGCTTCGGTGATCAATTGCTGACAGAATAGAAACATAGAATGTGTCGGCAGATAAGAACCATTTGGCCCATCTAGTCTCCTCAATATATTGAATACTATGAATAGCCCTTGGCCCTATCTTATATGAAGGATGGCCTTATGCCTATCCCATGCATGCTTAAACTTCTCCACTGTATTTGCAGCTACCACTTCTGCAGAAAGGCTATTCCATGCATCCACTACTCTCTCAGTAAAGTAATACTTCCTGATATTACTTTGAAACCTTTGCCCCTCTAATTTAAAACTATGTCCTCTTGTAGCAGTTTTTCTTCTTTTAAATATTCTCTCCTCTTTTACCTTGTTGATTCCCTTTATGTATTTAGCAGTTTCTCTCCTCTCCCCTCTGCCTCGTCTTTCTTCCAAGCTATACATGTTAAGGTCCTTTAATCTTTCCTGGTAAGTTTTGTCCTGCTATCCATGTACTAGTTTAGTAGTTCTTCTGTGAACTCTCTCCAAAGTATCAATATCCTTCTGGAGATATGGTCTCCAGTACTGAGCACAATACTCCAGATGAGGTCTCACTAGTGCTCTGTAGAGCGGCATGAGCACCTCCCTCTGTCTACTGGTAATGCCTCTCCCTATACACCCAAGCATTCTGCTAGCATCTCCTGCTGCTCTATGACATGGTCTGCCTACCTTTAAGTCTTCTGAAATAATGACCCCTAAATCTCTTTCCTCAGATACTGAGGTTAGGACTGTATCACTGATTGTATATTCTGCTCTTGGGTTTTTACGTCCCAGGTGCATTATCTTGCACTTATCAACATTACATTTTAGTTGCCAGATTTTTGACCATTCCTCTAGTTTTCCTAAATCCTTTTCCATTTGGTCTATCCCTCCAGGAACATCAACCCTGCTACAAATCTTAGTGTCATCAGCAAAAAGACACACCTTACCATCGAGGCCTTCTGCAATTTCGCTGATAAAGATATTAAACAATATGGGTCCCAGAACAGATCCCTGAGGTACCCCACTGGTAACAAGACCATGGTCTGAATATACTCCATTGACTACAACCCTCTGTTGCCTGTCCCTCAGCCACTGCCTAATCCATTCAACAATATGGGAGTCCAAGCCCAAAGACTGCAACTTATTGATAAGCCTTCTATGTGGGACAGTATCAAAAGCCTTACTAAAGTCTAGATAAGCGATGTCTACTGCACCTCCGCCATCTATTATTTTAGTCACCCAATCAAAAAAATCAATAAGATTAGTTTGACATGATCTCCCTGAAGTAAACCCATGCTGTTTTTTATCTTTCAATCCATGGGATTTTAGATGTTCCACAATCCTCTCCTTAAGTATGGTTTCCATTAATTTCCCCACTATTGATGTCAGGCTTACAGGGCTATAGTTGCCTGATTCCTTCCTACTACCTTTCTTGTGACTGGGCACAACATTTGCCAATTTCCAATCCTCTGGGACGACTCCTGTTGCCAGTGATTAGTTAAATAAATCTGTTAATGGTTTTGCTAGTTCACCGCTGAGCTCTTTTAATGGCTTTGGGTGTATCCCATCAGGCCCCTGTGACTTATTTGTATTAATTTTAGACAGCTGACTTAGAACCTCTTCCTCTGTAAAGACACATGCATCACAAGATTCATAGTCTTCTTTCCTAACTGAGGTCCTTTTCCTTCATTTTCCTTTGTAAAAACTGAACAGAAGTATTCATTGAGGCAGTCAGCTAGTTCTTTATCTTCTTCCATATACCTTCTTTCTTTTGTTTTTAATTTGGTAATTCCTTGTTTTAGTTTCCTTTTTTCATTTATGTATCTGAAGAATGTCTTATCGCCTTTTTTCACTGACTAAACTAATTTCTCTTCTGCCTGTGCTTTAGAAGCTCTTATAACTTGTTTGGCCTCTCTCTGCCTAATCTTATAAATTTGCCTGTCATCCTCGTTTTTTTTTTTTTTTTTTTATAATTACTAAATGCTATCTTTTTGTTTTTAATGTTTTTGGCCACTTCTGCTGAGTACCACAGTGGTCTCTTCCAGTGGCGTAGGGATCGCCATAGCAACCATAGCAGTTGCTATGGGGCCCTACGCCACTGGGGGCCCGGCCCGTCCTGACCGCATAAATTATTTTTATTTTTTTATTAATACACTCAGGCAGCCAGGCCCGACCGCCCGCCCAGTGTAGTGGGCGGGGCGCGGGTGGTCCGCGGCTCGGGCCTGGCTGGGGGGGGAAGGCGGAAGCCGGAGTCACACAGGCAGCCAGCAGCCAGGCCCGGGACCGCCCGCCCAGTGTAGTGGGCGGGGCGCGGGCGGTCCGCGGCTCTGGCCTGGCTGGGGCCTGGGGAAGGAAGCCGGAAGCCGGAAGGAGGAGAGGAGGACAGGAGGACAGGAGGACAGGACGGAGTCGGACGGCAAGTTGGTACGTACTACTAGGCTGGCGGTCGGCGCGGTGGAGGGGGCCGGAACGGCTTCTTGGTTCAGACACAGACATGAATATTCATGATGCAGCCAGACAACGACCGCATCAAGGGGCACAGCATACCCGGTGAGCCTCTGCACTCTGAACGTTTGGCTGGTTTTATTGGTACAGGAGTCTGGTGGAGGTCAGAAGTTGTCCCTAATGATGCTTGGCGGTGACTCCATCTCATTTGTTTAGAAAGTTTCTCATAAACTTCTGCATTTTCCTCCTCACACCTCTATGCACAATAAAATACACAGCTAGGCGGTTAAAGGGAGTCTTTCACCTAATCTGAGCGTTTTAGACCGCTCAGATCAGGTTATAGACTCTTTAACCCTCATTACGATCATACCTGTCTCTTATGTGTCCCTCGCCCAGATAATGAAAAAAACACTTTTTAAACTTATGCAAATTACCTTCTGAAGGTGCCCAGGGGCGGCGTTACTGGGCGATGTGCCCAGAAAAACACACCTCCAGCTGGCGGACGTCACGAGCGGCACCAGAGGACGGCGGGCTGGGAACTGGCCCGCACCTGCGCACTGCTCTGCCCATTATGGGCAGATGAACAGCTTTTCATATTGCGCATGCGCCGGCCAACTAAAGACAGCCGGCCGGCGCAAGCGCAATATGAAAGGATGTTCCTCTGCCCATAATGGGCAGAGCAGTGCGCAGGTGCGGGCCAGTTCCCAGCCCGCCGTCCTCTGGTGCCGCTCGTGACGTCCGCCAGCTGGAGGTGTGTTTTTCTGGGCACATCGCCCAGTAACGCCGCCCCTGGGCACCTTCAGAAGGTAATTTGCATAAGTTTAAAAAGTGTTATTTTCATTATCTGGGCGAGGGACACATAAGAGACAGGTATGATCGTAATGAGGGTTAAAGAGTCTATAACCTGATCTGAGCGGTCTAAAACGCTCAGATTAGGTGAAAGACTCCCTTTAATGATCAGTAGAAACGTCCCTTCTGCCACCCTGAGGCGGAGCCAGGCTGGCAGTGGCACCAGCGCCGCAGAGCAGACCCAGTGTAGGAATTAGGAAGGAATGAATTTCCTCCGGCTCCTAACTAGAGGGACTGAGACTGAGTGAGTGGGAGGACTCAGGCGGTGGAGGGGGCGGGGCCAGGCCGGGGGGGGGGGGTATGAACTTATGACCTACCTGACCTGTCCTGCTGTGGAGTGAGTGGGACTATGAGGCAGGCGCTATCTAAATCTGATATCCTGGGGGCCCATAAATTTTTTTTGCTATGGGGCCCATGCATTTCTAGCTACGCCCCTGGTCTCTTCCTTTTTTTGCTTTTACTAACAAGCCTAATGCAATTATCTGTTGCCTTCAATAGTGCCACTTTTAAGTAGTCCCATTTCTCCTGGACTCCAATGAAACTGTTCCAATCTGATAGGGACTCGTATACCACTAATCTAATTTTAGAAAAGTCAGTTTTTCTAAAATCTTAAACTTTTGTTTTTGTGTGGTGTGACTCAGAATGATTGACGAGGAGTAGGAGGAGGAGGAGCTGGAGCACCAGGACCAGCAGATGATGGGAAGGACAGAAAGCCCCCTTTGGCTGAGGTGGTGGATCCTTGACTGCCTGAATCCGGGTGCGTGCCACTGGGTGATGCAGCGGTTGCTGCGGCAGGCTGGACCACCACGTCGGAGCCACAGTTTTCCCAGGCCACTTTGTGGTGACGCTGCATATGTTGATGCAGGGCCGTGGTGCCAACATTTAGCACCCTTGCCACGCTTCTCCTTCTGCCCACAGAATCTACAATTTACCATGTTCACTTCCTCCGGTGGCTTAATAAAAAACTGCCACACCGCCTAGTAGGTGATTTTACCTCCAACACTACGCACTGACTGACTGCTACAGCCGCTGCTTTCGTGAACCCCTGCACCACTACTTTCCAGGCTCCTGCAAAGCTAGTGATCTACTTTCACGGATGGTGTAACAGAAAACAAGAAGTTACAAATAAGGATCCGACTGGCTTGATCCGAAACTAAGGAAAAAAAGGGTGACCCCTATTTAAGCCCTGAAACTCTCCCTGTCTTCTTAGCCCATGCAAAGATCTCTTTGATAGAAAATTGCATGCCCTCGTGCCTCGACTGTATGACACCTGAACACCCTATAATAGTGAGGGGACCCGACCACCGGCTCCCTACACTTAATACGGAGGGAGTCAGGGTCACCTAGGATCAAGCAAACAGGAAAAAACACAAATAAATGAACAGACTTATCTGTAGAAGCATCAGTTGTAGCATCCAGCATGTAGACACTCCAGGAAGTTGTATAAACCGCAAAGTGATGCAGTATGGGAGGGGATTTAAAGGTATGCAATCAGTGCAACTAGATGGCAGCTGAGAGAGGGAAACGAGATGACAAAACGAAAGAAAAACAAAAGAACCTCAAGCAGGAGGTTCTGAAGAACGTCTGTCAGAGCTTCTCAGATGTCTGGTGGTGACATCTACACTTGGGCATGTTTGGCTCCCGACCTCCTACTGCTGCCATCCTGCTGACTCCCTGCCATGCTAGCAACTTGCTGGCTCCGCTGCTGCCTCATGGGCAAGCTGCCACCCTCTTCTCCCGATGATGATGAAGCCCCTTTGTCACCCGGCTCCCAAGTGCGATCAGCTACATCATCATCATCGAGTACTGTCTGCTCGTCACTAATGTCCTTCTCAATGGTCTCTGGGTCAGGAGCCTGACCGCTCGCAACACCAGCTCCCATAGCACTCTCCTCATTACTACTTGCCCTACTGAAGGAAGCTGCGGATGTCTCCTCCACATCTTGGCTGGCCAGTAGCTGCTGACTGTCCCCTACTAGCTCGTCCTCGCTGTATAGTGGAGCTGAGCCCACAGCATATAATACTTCTCTGGCTGAGGGAACAGAAAAGGACAGAGGCAGGTTGAGGACAGGGGAGGGCACAGGGCCTGCTCCCGGGCCATGCCAACTAAGGGTTGTGTCTGACGAACCCACGACTCTTGGCTGGGGGTGTCTGATGTCACTTTGGACGAAGTGGATGACCAAGTCAACCATTCAAGCACCTCTGGGCCGCTGGTCAATACACGACCGTTAGATGACACCGGGAGCTCAGGCCTCTCGCTGCAACTTCTGCTGCCACGGCCCCTTACTCTGCTGTGACCTCTGTCTGCGCCAGAAACATTTAGGCCTCTGCCCCTCCCCTGTGCAGGGCCTGGCACCTCTTTGTCTGACATACTGTTAGATCAAATAAACAAAAAGGAAATTAAAACACCCCCCAAAAGTCTGTAATTTTCTCACTTCACCACACAATATCTAATAAGCCCTTTTTTCCCCATTAATACAAGCCAAAAAGGGCTTTAGAACATATAACTGCACCGCACAAGGGCAAATAAGAAGTAGAAATATTTCCTTGTAATAACCCCTGTTAATGGTTGTATCACACAGCACTTGCACCCCAATAACAAGAACGGTTTGCTGGAATTACAGAGCTGTATAATGGCAATTTGGGTCCGCAGTCAGTGCAGCAAGGTGTAATAGGATTGTTCCTATTCCCCAGGCTGTAACCTTCCTTACTGAACCCTGTTCTACATAAATGCTGTGGAATGATTCCTCCCTATGCGTTCCCTGAACTTCTATACAGCAAAATAAAAGTTTTAATGTCTTTCCTAGCACTGTCCCTAGCGCCTGCTGATGTCTCTCCCTGTACTATGTACACTGGAAAATGGCTGAATCCAAGATGGCTGAGGCTATTTATAGGGCTGTGACATCACAGGGCTGGCTGATGATTGGCTGCATGCATGGCATTATGGATGATCCTGCCTTCCCAGAGTTCCTTGCTCTATGTCCTAACACGTGTAGCAGCCATTTTAGGAAAAATGTGATTCGTTACCATGAAGCGTGAGGAAATTCGGATTCGGTGCAAATCGAATTTTTCCTGAAATCCGGATAATGCCTCATTTTAATTGGCATAGGGTTCTTTCACACTTGCGTTGTTGGATTCCATCAGGCAGTTCAGTCGCTGGAACTGCCTGTCAGATCCGGAAATCTGTATGCAAATGGTAGCATTTGTTTACAGATCCGGATGTGGATCTGGATGACAAATGCATTGAAACATCGAATCCGTCATACGGAAAAACGGATCCGGTATTTATTTATTTTCACATTTTTAAAGGTCTGCGCATGCGCAGATTGGGAAACCGGATCCGGCATTAATACATTTTAATTGTAAGTGTGCTGGAATTTTGGCCAGAGAAAATACTGCAGCATGCTGCAGTATTTTATCCGGCCAAATACCGTAAGAGTGACTGAACTGAAGACATCCTGATGCATCCTGAACGGATTGCTCTCCATTCAGAATGCATTAGGACAAAACTGAAGCGCTTTTTCCCAGTATTGAGCTCCTGTGACAGAACTCAATACCAGAAAACGTTATTGCAAGTGTAAAAGCACCCATACACGGTAAGCACATATGTTCTCACATGCTAATTATTAGTCAACCCATAATGAGCCATCCACACAATCAACATGACAGGAGAAAGCTGTAATCATAATGAAAAGATCATAATCTGTGCAGAGCTACATGATCTGACAGGGTAGACTGATTTTGCAACAATAACAACTGTTATAGTTATTAATAATAATGTCTCCTAGATAAAAAAATATAACAATAATAATACTGCCTCCTATGTACAAGAATATAACTACTATAATACTGCTCCTATGTACAAGAATATAACTACTATAATACTGCCTCCTATGTACAACAATATATCTGCTATAATACTGCCTCCTATGTACAAGAATATAACTACTATAATACTGCCTCCTATGTACAAGAATATAACTACTATAATACTGCCTCCTATGTACAAGAATATAACTACTATAATACTGTTCCTATGTACAAGAATATAACTACTATAATACTGCTCCTATGTACAAGAATATAACTACTATAATACTGCTCCTATGTACAAGAATATAACTACTATAATACTGCCTCCTATGTACAACAATATATCTGCTATAATACTGCCTCCTATGTACAAGAATATAACTACTATAATACTGCCTCCTATGTACAAGAATATAACTACTATAATACTGCCTCCTATGTACAAGAATATAACTACTATAATACTGCTCCTATGTACAACAATATATCTGCTATAATACTGCCTCCTATGTACAAGAATATAACTACTAGAATACTGCCTCCTATGTACAAGAATATAACTACTATAATACTGCCACCTATGAAGAAAAATACTGGGCACTCTGATTAATGGAAACCGTATGTTTTATTAAATAATCTTGGTATAATACCATAAAATAGTAATAAAATGACGGTACACAGTACTATAGGATAACAGTATAAATGACAATACACAGTACTAAAAGATAATGGTGTTAATACTAAATAAAATCACTAAAAATCTCATACATAATAAAGATACAAATAATAAAATCTCACATAACAAAATCACACATATGAATTGCACAGTCCATATATCTGTTGGTATAGAAATATCTTAGATGGATCCTAAATACAGGAGTGGTTGGTCTCAAACAGTGTTTCTTAGGTGAGCGTTTATGCGGCGTCCCGCTATACTCACTTATTACAGCGGTGTCCCGCTGAGTCCTTGTGGGATCAGATTCTTTTCAGCTGCTATTCCGGTGCAGTGTGCTAGTGCTGCTGAAAAATAGAAGAAAGTGATTCTGCCGATCGCTGTAGATGCTCTGGACACCGCTCCGCTATGTAATAGAGCCGGTATCTTGCGAGCTTAGTATACCTTCTCCCACGCTCGTACAGCTATACACGTATGTGGTCTCTGCTGTGTTCCTATTTGTTGGTCAAAATCAGCGTGTCAGGTCCTTTATCTTCGGCGAAATCGGCATCAGAGTCTTTGCGACAGATGCGCTAGCAATTCCGAGGGGGTCTTGAGCCAAGCCAGTTGCGTTTCGGGGCTTAATATCGCCCCTTCCTCTGGTATGTACAAGAATATAACTACTATAATACTGCCTCCTATGTACAAGAATATAACTACTATAATACTGCTCCTATGTATAAGAATATAACTACTATAATACTGCCTCCTATGTACAAGAATATAACTACTATAGTACTGCCTCTTATGTACAAGAATATAACTACTATAGTACTGCTCCTATGTACAAGAATATAACTACTATAATACTGCCTCCTATTTACAAGAATATAACTACTATAATACTGCCTCCTATGTACAAGAATATAACTACTATAATACTGCTCCTATGTACAAGAATATAACTACTATAATACTGCTCCTATGTACAAGGATATAACTACTATAATACTGCCTCCTAGGTACAAGAATATAACTACTATAATACTGCCTCCTATGTACAAGAATATAACTACTATAATACTGCCTCCTATTTACAAGAATATAACTACTATAATACTGCTCCTATGTACAAGAATGTAACTACTATAATACTGCTCCTATGTACAAGAATGTAACTACTATAATACTGCCTCCTATGTACAAGAATATAACTACTATAATACTGCTCCTATGTACAAGAATATAACTACTATAATACTGCCTCCTATGTACAAGAATATAACTACTATAATACTGCTCCTATGTACAAGAATATAACTACTATAATACTGCTCCTATGTACAAGAATATAACTACTATAATACTGTCTCCTATGTACCAGAATATAACTACTATAATACTGCTCCTATGTACAAGAATATAACTACTATAATACTGCCTCCTATGTACAAGAATATAACTACTATAATACTGCTCCTATGTACAACAATATATCTGCTATAATACTGCCTCCTATGTACAAGAATATAACTACTAGAATACTGCCTCCTATGTACAAGAATATAACTACTATAATACTGCTCCTATGTACAAGGATATAACTACTATAATACTGCCACCTATGAAGAAAAATACTGGGCACTCTGATTAATGGAAACCGTATGTTTTATTAAATAATCTTGGTATAATACCATAAAATAGTAATAAAATGACGGTACACAGTACTATAGGATAACAGTATAAATGACAATACACAGTACTAAAAGATAATGGTGTTAATACTAAATAAAATCACTAAAAATCTCATACATAATAAAGATACAAATAATAAAATCTCACATAACAAAATCACACATATGAATTGCACAGTCCATATATCTGTTGGTATAGAAATATCTTAGATGGATCCTAAATACAGGAGTGGTTGGTCTCAAACAGTGTTTCTTAGGTGAGCGTTTATGCGGCGTCCCGCTATACTCACTTATTACAGCGGTGTCCCGCTGAGTCCTTGTGGGATCAGATTCTTTTCAGCTGCTATTCCGGTGCAGTGTGCTAGTGCTGCTGAAAAATAGAAGAAAGTGATTCTGCCGATCGCTGTAGATGCTCTGGACACCGCTCCGCTATGTAATAGAGCCGGTATCTTGCGAGCTTAGTATACCTTCTCCCACGCTCGTACAGCTATACACGTATGTGGTCTCTGCTGTGTTCCTATTTGTTGGTCAAAATCAGCGTGTCAGGTCCTTTATCTTCGGCGAAATCGGCATCAGAGTCTTTGCGACAGATGCGCTAGCAATTCCGAGGGGGTCTTGAGCCAAGCCAGACGCGTTTCGGGGCTTAATATCGCCCCTTCCTCTGGTATGTACAAGAATATAACTACTATAATACTGCCTCCTATTTACAAGAATATAACTACTATAATACTGCCTCCTATGTACAAGAATATAACTACTATAATACTGCTCCTATGTATAAGAATATAACTACTATAATACTGCCTCCTATGTACAAGAATATAACTACTATAGTACTGCCTCTTATGTACAAGAATATAACTACTATAGTACTGCTCCTATGTACAAGAATATAACTACTATAATACTGCCTCCTATTTACAAGAATATAACTACTATAATACTGCCTCCTATGTACAAGAATATAACTACTATAATACTGCTCCTATGTACAAGAATATAACTACTATAATACTGCTCCTATGTACAAGGATATAACTACTATAATACTGCCTCCTAGGTACAAGAATATAACTACTATAATACTGCCTCCTATGTACAAGAATATAACTACTATAATACTGCCTCCTATGTACAAGAATATAACTACTATAATACTGCTCCTATGTACAAGAATGTAACTACTATAATACTGCTCCTATGTACAAGAATGTAACTACTATAATACTGCCTCCTATGTACAAGAATATAACTACTATAATACTGCTCCTATGTACAAGAATATAACTACTATAATACTGCCTCCTATGTACAAGAATATAACTACTATAATACTGCTCCTATGTACAAGAATATAACTACTATAATACTGCTCCTATGTACAAGAATATAACTACTATAATACTGTCTCCTATGTACCAGAATATAACTACTATAATACTACTCCTATGTACAAGAATATAACTGCTATAATACTGCTCCTATGTACAAGAATATAACTACTATAATACTGCTCCTATGTACAAGAACAGAACTACTATAATACTGCCTCCTATATACAAGAATATAACTACTATAATACTACTCCTATATACAAGAATATAACTGCTATAATACTGCTCCTATGTACAAGAATATAACCACTATAATACTGCTCCTATGTACAAGAATATAACTACTATAATACTGCTCCTATGTACAAGAATATAACCACTATAATACTGCTCCTATGTACAAGAACAGAACTACTAGTTTTGCTGTGTGGACATAATGATTGTATTGCAAGGGTATTCTTAAATGCTAAATGGCTCTATCCCCTTTAATTTTGTACTCTTTTATATTACATTTAATACTCTTTGATATAAAGTTTTCCTTTTAACCCTGGGGTGTTGGCCATGGTGTAACGTGGTAGACAGCCATGTGTTATAGCATGACTGATGGAGTCTCACCCCATATTGCATGTTGAATATTTAGGCTAGTGATGTATGTACATTTTTTTTATTCAGTATGTGATTTATCTGTGTTATTGTATATATAATTACACTTAGTAAATATATTTGTTCACTTAGCCTGTGTAAACATATTTATTCTCAAATCTTTTGAATTCATCATACGTTAAACTTGGTGTCAGAAGTAGGATTTGAGCAAATAAATACGCTTATCGCTGATAGCATGTTACATAGAGAGAGGGTAGTTTGGACCTGCCACTCCAAATGGGATCCCGGGCATTCGTGGGAATTAAACATTTGTGGATGGATTTTTAGGGTTGCACGTGTTGTGCAAATCTGCTACGAGCTGTGAGTGGGGCTGTAGCAGCCTTGGTAGAATTTAGCAACGTTCTTTTGAAAGTTGTAAAACTAAGCAGATTCAAATGAAAATCTGTAAGACTCTGTGAAGCGATAGCTTGCAGATTGTGAACATCAGAGCTCCTGGATGTTGATGGGGGTCCTGATGAGTTTGAAACAGTGTTGTGTCAAGATGGTAATTTATGGCACCAGAAGGAGAAAAGTGCCCAAGTGTCTACAATGATCTGAAAGGCACTTATTTTAAATGTTCAGAAATGTTGGTACCCTAATGCTATAGCATTAGAGATTAGATTTGTTTGTAAGAGCAGTAAAGGACAGTTAGTGTGATATATCAGGGACTGTATCAGTTAATAATGAATGAAGTATTGTACCTAGTGTGTGCCAATAGATCTGTGGCTAGCACTAAGAATATGAAGATGAAAGTGTTAAGATTGTGTGGTATATGTGAGAAGTTGAATAAGGTTAGAGAAGAAATGTGTCCTTGAAGAATTCCCGAATCTCTACCTTCAAACAAGGGTTGGTGTGTCTGGGCTGTTAAGTGATATAGACTCACACAGATAGTGGTATTTTATGGCCCCATTGCCCTTCTAGTAAAAAGGGAGGGGGTAGGGGTATGAGGAGTAAGACAAATAGAGTCTAAGATTTTTTAAATGTAGGATGTGTTTAGTAAGTGATGCAATAACTTTTTCCAAGACATCGAAAAGTGAAGATTATTTAATAACTTTTCTTCTTTCCCAAGCAGCTAATTGTAATGTAGGAACTCAGCCTTAACCCCTTAAGGACCCATGACGTACCGGTACGTCCTGTGTTGTTCCGATCACCGCCGCCCAGCGGGTGGTGATCAGGACAAGGTTCCTGCTCAAATCATTGAGCAGGCACCTCTGCTAAATGCGCGGAGGGGTTCCGTGACCCCCCCCATGTCGGCGATCGCCGCAAACCGCAGGTCAATTCAGACCTGCATTTTACGGCTTTTACCTGGTGTGGCGGTGGCGGCGGTGGTGGTGCCATCGGGTCCCCATGGGGCTGTGGGGGGGGACCCGATGGCATGGAAGGCAGTGTGATGCCTTCCTGAGGCATCTGCACTGCCTTCCGGTGACGAGCCTGTGAGATCCAGCCCCCTGGATCTCACAGGCCGGAAACTGTATGAGTAATACACACAGTATTACTCATACAGCTAATGCATTCCAATACAGAAGTATTGGAATGCATTGTAAAGTATTAGACCCCCAAAAGTTCATATCCCAAAGTGGGACAAAAAAGAAAGTGAAAAAATAAAGTTTTCCCCCCAAAAAATGTAAAGTTTCACGTAAAAATAAACAAAAACGTAATTTTCCCCAAATAAAGTTAAAAAAAATTGGTCGAAAATAGGGGGGGGGGGAAGTATACATATTAGGTATCGCCGCGTCCATATCGACCGGCTCTATAAACATATCACATGACCTAACCCCTCAGATGAACACCGTAAAAAATAAAAAACTGTGCTAAATAAACTATTTTTTTGTCACCTTACATCACAAAAAGTACAACGGCAAGCGATCAAAAAGGTGTTTGCCCACCAAAATAGTACCAATCTAACCGTCACCTCATCCCGCAAAAAATAAGCCCCTACCTGTGACAATCACCCAAAAAATAAAAAAAACTATGGCTCAGAATATGGAGACACTAAAACATCATTTTTTTTTGTTTTAAAAAAAGCTGTTATTGTGTAAAACTTACATAAATAAATAAAAAGTATACATATTTGGTATCGCCGCGTTCATATCGACTGGCTCTATAAAAGTATCACACGACCTAACACCTCAGATGAACACAGTAAAAAAATTAAAAATAAAAACTGTGCTAAATAAACCATTTTTTGTCACCTTACATCACAAAAAGTGCAATAGCAAGCGATCAAAAAGTCACACGCACCCCAAAATAGTGCCAATAAAACCGTCATCTCATGCCGCAAAAATCATACCCTACCCAGGGTAATCGCCCAAAAACTTAAAAATTATGGCTCTCAAACTATGAAATCATTGTGTAAAACTTACATAAATAAAAAAAAAGTATACATATTAGGTATCGCAGTGTCCGTGACAACCTGGTCTATAAAAATATCACATGATCTAACCTGTCAGATGAATGTTGTAAATAACAAAAAAAAAACGGTGCCAAAACAGCTATTTCTTGTTATCTTGCCTCATAAAAAGTATAATATAGAGCAAACAAAAATCATATGTACCCTAAACTAGTACCAAGAATGCTGCCACCCTATCCCGTAGTTTCTAAAATGGGGCCACTTTTTGGGAGTTTCTACTCTAGGGGTGCATCAGGGGGGCTTCAAATGGGACATGGTGTCAAAAAAAAACAGTCCAGCAAAACCTGCCTTCCAAAAACCGTATGGCGTTCCTTTCCTTCTGCGCCCTGCTGTGTGCCCGTACAGTAGTTTACAACCACATATGGGGTGTTTCTGTAAACTACAGAATCAGAGCCATAAATATTGAGTTTTGTTTGGCTGTTAACCCTTGCTTTGTAAAAGTTAAAAAAAATATTAAAATGGAAAATCTGCCAAAAAAGTGAAATTTTTTACTTGTATCTCTATTTTCCATTAATTCTTGTGGAGCACCTAAAGGGTTAACAACAAAAGGGTTAACAACATTTGTAAAATCAGTTTTGAATACCTTGAGGGGTGTAGTTTATAGAATGGGGTCATTTTTGGGTGGTTTCTATTATGTAAGCCTCGCAAAGTGACTTCAGACCTGAACTGGTCCCTAAAAATTGGGTTTTTGAAAATTTCAGAAACATTTCAAGATTTGCTTCTAAACTTCTAAGCCTTGTAAAATCCCCAAAAAATAAAATATCATTCCCAAAATGATCCAAACATGAAGTAGACATATGAGGAATGTAAAGTAATAACTATTTTTGGAGGTATTAGGGCTCTTTCACACCTGCGTTCTTTTCTTCCGGCATAGAGTTCCGTCGTCGGGGCTCTATGCCGGAAGAATCCTGATCAGGATTATCCTAATGCATTCTGAATGGAGTGAAATCCGTTCAGGATGCATCAGGATGTCTTTAGTTCCGGAACGGAACGTTTTTTGGCCGGAGAAAATACCGCAGCATGCTGCGCTTTTTGCTCCGGCCAAAAAAACTGAAGACTTGCCGCAAGGCCGGATCCGGAATGAATGCCCATTGAAAGGCATTGATCCGGATCCGGCCTTAAGCTAAACGTCATTTCGGCGCATTGCCGGATACGACGTTTAGCTTTTTTAGAGTGGTTACCATGGCTGCCGGGACGCTAAAGTCCTGGCAGCCATGGTAAAGAGCAGCATACTTACCATCCGTGCGGCTCCCGGGGCGCTCCAGAGTGACGTCAGGGCGCCCCAGGCGCATGGATGATGTGATCGCATGGCACGTCATCCATGCGCATGGGGCGCTCTGACGTCATTCTGGAGCGCCCCGGGAGCCGCACGTACTGTAAGTATACCGCTCCCCCGCTCCCCGCTCCTACTATGGCAACCAGGACTTTAATAGCGTCCGGGGTGCCTTAGTAACACTGAAAGCATTTTGAAGACGGATCCGTCTTCAAATGCTTTCAGTACACTTGCGTTTTTCCGGATCCGGCGTGTAATTCCGGCAAGTGGAGTACACGCCGGATCCGGACAACGCAAGTGTGAAAGAGGCCTTACTATGTATTATAGAAGTAGAGAAATGAAAACTTGGAAATTTGCATATTTTTACCAATTATTGGTAAATTTGGTATTTTTTCATAAATAAAAATTATTTTTTTACTTCATTTTACCAGTGTCATGAAGTACAATATGTGACGAAAAAACGATCTCAGAATGGCCTGGATTAGTCAAAGCGTTTTACAGTTATCAGCACTTAAAGTGACACTGCTCAGATTTGCAAAAAAAAGTCCAGAAGGTCTAATAGGGCCGAGTCCTTAAGGGGTTAAAGGAAAATGATTTTATGTGCACCACCAATTGAGTCATATAAAATGATTCAGTTTTAATAATCAATGTTTTATTACTATAACTTGTATTCTGTCTTGTTGATTTTGATTGATTACAGATTGAAGACCAGAAGGTGTTGGCAAGTAATGGCAGAATAGCAATAGAGATTATCAGCAATTTTGGGTGTGGTGTGTGTGTATCTGTTTCCAGAAAAGCTGTGTACCTGAGAGTCATAAATCATTCAGTGGAATGTGAATGGATGCAGCTTTAAGTTCTAGTTGTGTTGAATATGTGTGAAGTTGTAAAGAACCTGATCGATGCTCAGCAGAGCTGTGTATGCAGTCTGTACCGCAGGAATAAGGGTGAGGTTATTAGCCTTGAGTGGATAGGGATAAATGATGCTGCAGAAAAAAATGAATGCGTGAAAATTTTAATGTGTATGGTATGGAGTACGATATATTTTTTTTTTATAATGCGCATTGGGGATTTTTATTGTAGGTGACAACATTTTTGATTGAGCTCTACATTTTTTTTTTTATTGAATTCAATGAAACGTTCCCTTTAGTCCCTTTGTGTTCATGTCTGTATTTTCATATTTGTTTGTTTCTATGTTTCTGTTATATGTTGACTGTAATATGTTAAATTTACTGATAACACCAGAGATCTGTCCTCAGAACAGTTGAGAATACACTGACTAGAAGAGGGAGGATTGAACTGTCCGACCGGAAAGGGGTGGACTTAGATGACCTAGATGGGGGGGGGGGGGAGGTCAAGGTGGACGTCACAGACACAAAGACAGCCCTTGGGCCCATTCCCTAGTTACAAGACACCCACATGAAAGATGAGAAGTCCTGCGTTCCTTCATGAAAAAAAAAGTCTATTCATTACAACATCAAGGAAAGTTGGGTATTTCTGCAAACCCAAAGGGTATTAAGTGCAGAATACACAATACAACACCTTAGTAAACAACAAAACAACATTGGGTACCTTAGAAGGTTCACAAATAAATGTGATTTTAATGGTGTTTTGTTTTATATAAGTGACAGTGAAAAAGTTACCCATGAATTACTATTTTTAATGTATTGAGGGACGAAGACGAGGATCTCTATTAGTTCTAAAATATGTAAGTTTGTTTTGAAGTATTATTATTATTATTAATATTATTAATATATAGATAATTAGAGGTTAAGGGTTTATCAAAGTTTATTTAGCTTTGGCAGAGGATTTCTATGGTACCATTGGAAAGTGTTATTTTAATACAACCTCAGCAGTGTTCAGGGGCTGCCCAAGTCAAAAACACCAGGTGTGGTAAGACATAGTTTTCGGTGACCTGACTGTCACCCAACAAGAAATACTTCAACTGCTGGTCTGCCATGCTGAACGAGGCCTTGCTGCTCATACTATGGCTGTCTAGGGGTGGACCTCAAAGGTAATCGTCTGCCCAAGACTTCCTGACCAACCAGCAGGGCTGATGCAATGATCTGCAGACCAGTGAGGGGAGGAGGTCCTTGTGTCAAAGCTCCTCCCACAGACAAGGTAATGGACTAACACCCACTGATCAGAGGCTCCGAGACCTGCACTGTCATTACACCTACAAAACCCTTAAAGGGGTTTTGCACTTTCATTTAACTGGATAGATCATCAGCTTCTGATCGGCGGGGGTCCGACACCCGGGACCTCCGCCGATCAGCTGTTTGAGAAGGCCGCGGCGCTCCAGCAGTACCGCGGCATTCTCACTGTTTACCGCCGGCCCACTGACGTCACGACTAGTATCAACTAGCGTGGGCCACGGCTAAGCTCCATTTAAGTGAACAGAGCTTAGCCCCGCCCACGCTAATTGATACTAGTCGTGACGTCAGTGGGCGGGCGGCCCGGCGGTAAACAGTGAGTAGGCTTCGGAGCTGCTGGAGCGCCACTGCCTTCTCAAACAGCTGATCAGCAGGGGTCCCGGGTGTCGGAAACCCGCCGATCAGAAGCTGATGATCTATCCAGAGGATAGATCATCAGTTAAATGAAAGTGCAGAACCCCTTTAACATAAATAAGGAGGGGTAATAGACTGAATTTTGTAACAACACAAAAATGGGCCATGCAGGTACACAGAACATCAAGAAATGGACACTTGACTTTGCCCCACAGACTTTGTTTCCAAGCTGATTAGAAGTGAAGAAGACCTCAGTGAGACACTTCTTGTTAGCTCAATACAGGTCCTAAACTGGTTTTATGTCAAATGACTAGGCTATATACTGTATATAGAATAGAAATGGAATGTATTGTAAGGGTATTTTTAAGTACTGATTAGTTCTGTCCCCTTTAATTCTGTCCTCTTTTATATTATGTTTAATACTCTGTGTAATTAAGTTTTCCTTGTGATGTGCTGGGTTACAGATAGTACCCCTCCCCCACTGTGCTGATAAGAACACATTCCCGAGTGATCTCAGAAACATGTGTGATATGCAGTGGAGGAGGGGCTGATGGTAATAACTGTGGTATGCACTAAAAATTAATTGAGACTCCATTGAAGACTTCCTCCTTGGTAGGATGTATGTATAGGTTTGCTCTATTTCTTGTACACCCTGGGGTGTCGGTCATGTGTTATAACGTGATAGACAGCCATGTGTTATAGCATAACCAAAGGAGTCTCACTCCATAGTCTCACCCCCATATTGCATGTTACATATTTAGACTAGTGATATATTTCCTTTGTATTATTCAGTATGTGATTTATCTGTGTTATCTTATTTCTAATCACAATTAGTAAATATATTTATTCACTTAGCCTATGTAAGCTTATTCATTCTCAAATCTTTTGTAATTTTGGGGAGTTTGTCATTGTAAAGTAAAGTGAATTCAAACCATTTTATCCGCATTTATTTCTATATTAAACACAGGGAGCTTACCATACTAAAGTGTTTTTACTTCTGTGTTAATTTTATTTTTTTTTTCCTGTTTTGGATTCTTATCTGTTGACCTGTGTAAAGTTGTTATATGGCGTATTTCTGCCTGTATTTCAAGAAAAACTCCCAGATGTGGTGAGATCTGTGTCATTCTCAGGTTCCCATATCCTGGCGCTAGAGATAAATTGAACACTTAGGGTAGGTTCACACTGACTTCTTGTGTGAGGTTTTGAGGGACATTTCCATTCTAGTTTTTCATCCAAAGCCAGAAGTAGATCTGAAAGATTTCAGAAATATAAAGGAAGGACTGTTTCTTCTTCTCCCTGTTGGATCCACTTATAGATTTGACTGAAAATCCTGAAGGGAAATCTGCCTCAAAACTTTCTTTGAACTTATCCTTACCACCCTGTCTAACAGATTGCAGCTCGTTACTGGAGGTCCTAGAAGGGTGACACCTTGAAAAAAGCATTTTTGAAAGGGTCGTGCTTGGAAGTTAAAAAAAAAAACATTTTAATTCAGTGTTTTGAGACATTTCACTTTACCAATAATAAAAACATAAAACATTATACTTTTCCAATAAAATTAATATGTAATCCGCTACTGCAGCAGCCAAAGATCATTACAGTCAGGCTGTTTCCAATTTAAAATAGCTGATAACAGTGAACAATAGAATGCATTCAACTGTTCAGAAAGTAGAACTTCAGGTTTAGTGTCCTCTTAATACAATTGATTGACATACAGAAACCATAGAATGCAAGATCTGAGAAAAAGCCAGCACCCAGCATAGGCTGCACGTGCAAACCTGAGCACATTATTTTAATGTTATGGTTTTAGTGTTCACAGCTCCGGAATAATAACCAAAATGCATTTCTTGCTTCAGTAAAAAAGGCATTTAGGTTTAATGGCTGTCTGCAGGAGTCCTTTCTTTGTGGGAATAAAATAAACAGGGCGAACGGTGCGATCAAGAGGATTGCTTTCAGATTGGAACCCGACGATCATTCAATATTCTAGCCCTGAGCGGGAGCATCAGCTGGGAAAATTGCTTTATTTTGATAGATTTCATGTACATTGTGAAAGCAGAAAAAAATGCAATCTCCCAAATGTTCACACTGCACTCTGCCTGCAATACTGCAAGATAAAGAGAGCTGTTAAACAAGGCAACTGGTATCTGAAGAAAGTAGTGTACTGGTAATATGGAAAATAATAGATGGGTTTATACGTCGTATGAATCATCCTCAGCTGATGACCAGTGACATAAGAAAATTGTATTTAATTGCAAATGTGATACTCCGTAGTGACCACCAATACGCCTTTTTACTGACATAAACAAAGGGGTTTAAGCCAAACAGCTGGCTTTAATCGATCATTATAAGTACCCAAAATTATGCATTAAAAACTATAACTTGTCCTGCAAAAATAAGCCCTCTTACAGGTATATTGATGTAAAAAACAAAAAAGTTATACTCTTGAAATGTGATTATGAAAACATTTGCATAGTCACTAAGGGGTTAAACAAATTAATTAACTTATTTGTCCGTCATATTGACATGTATGCTGCCCCTATCAACAGAAATACGGCTAAAATAATACATTTCGTAGGTACATGAAAATTACAATATAACTACTATAATACTGCTCCTATGTACAAGAATAGAACTACTATAATACTGCTCCTATGTATAAGAATAGAACTACTATAATACTGCTCCTATGTACAAGAATAGAACTACTATAATACTGCTCCTATGTAACAGAATATAACTACTATAATAGTGCTCCTATGTACAAGAATATAACTACTATAATACTGCTCCTATGAACAAGAATATAACTACTATAATACTGCTCCTATGTACAAGAATATAACTACTATAATACTGCTCCTATGTACAAGAATATAACTCCTATAATACTGCTCCTATATATAAAAATATAACTACTATAATACTGCTCCTATGTACAAGAATATAACTACTATAATACTGCTCCTATGTACAAGAATATAACTACTATAATACTGCTCCTATGTACACGAATATAACTCCTATAATACTGCTCCTATGTACAAGAATATAACTACTATAATACTGCTCCTATGTACAAGAATATAACTACTATAATACTGCTCCTATGTACAAGAATATAACTCCTATAATACTGCTCCTATGTACAAGAATATAACTACTATAATACTGCTCCTATGTGCAAGAATATAACTACTATAATACTGCTCATATGTACAAGAATATAACTACTATAATACTGCTCCTATGTACAAGAATATAACTACTATAATACTTCCTCCTATGTACAAGAATATAACTACTATAATACTGCTCCTATGTACAAGAATATAACTACTATAATACTGTACCTATGTACAAGTATATAACTACTATAATGCTGCTCCTATGTACAAGAATATAACTACTGTAATACTTTCTCCTATGTACAAGAATATAACTACTATAATACTGCTCCTATGTACAAGAATATAACTACTATAATGCTGCTCCTATGTACAAGAATATATCCACTATAATACTCCTCCTATGTACAAGAATATAACTACTATAATATTGCCTCCTATGTACAAGAATATAACTACTATAATACTGCTCCTATGTACAAGAATATAACTACTATAATACGGCTCCTATGTACAAGAATATATCCACTATAATACTCCTCCTATGTACAAGAATATAACTACTATAATATTGCCTCCTATGTACAAGAATATAACTACTATAATACTGCTCCTATGTACAAGAATATAACTACTATAATACGGCTCCTATGCACAAGAATATAACTACTATAATACTCCTCCTATGTACAAGAATATAACTACTATAATACTGCTCCTATGTACAAGAATATAACTACTATAATACTGCTCCTATGTACAAGAATATAACTACTATAATACTGCCCCTATGTACAAGAATATAACTACTATAATACTGCCTCCTATGTACAAGAATATAACTACTATAATACGGCTCCTATGTACAAGAATATAACTACTATAATACTCCTCCTATGTACAAGAATATAACTACTATAATACTGCTCCTATGTACAAGAATATAACTACTATAATACTGCCCCTATGTACAAGAATATAACTACTATAATACTGCCTCCTATGTACAAGAATATAACTACTATAATACTGCTCCTATGTACAAGAATATAACTACTATATTACTACTCCTATGTACAAGAATATGACTACTATAATACTGCTCCTATGTACAAGAATATAACTACTATAATACCACCTCCTTTGATGAGGAAGGAGAATTCCTGACTTTGTTTTGACCCTGCAGGGATTACACAGTGGGGCAGATGTTCAGAAGCTGCAGAACATCGTCTTATTATTGTTTTATTCATTGGACCCTGCCATGCAGTGATCAGATTTATATTTGGATGTTGGGATTGATCTCTTTTCCTCTTTTCCTTCTCTTTCTCACTCGCCTCATATACCACTGAGGGGGCCACAACAGACAAGTGGTCCTTCTCCAGCTTCCTTCTTACTACAGTCATTGTCCCGCTGTTTGTGGAGAGGCGGTGTACATCCCTCCAGCCGCTCTTTTCCTCTTTTTGTAAATTCCTAATGAGAAGGACTCAGCTTCCCTGTCACTTACCCTACGAGCAGACAAAAAGCAAAGCAAACCTTTGCCGATCTCCTCTGCCACTGTGTTTTCTCCTCTTCGTCTGCCTCCCACAGAGAAATAAATGAACTTTTAAAATAATGTCAGAGGGCTGCTGACTTCACAAAACCAGACGTGGAAAACATGCAGCAGAAAGCGAGAGCATGAGGAGAAACATATAAAGAAACTGCAGTTTTACATTTTTCGCCTGTATTTGCGTAGTTTATTTATTTATACTTGGTCAGTTTGATACAAATATGACACATATGATACAATGTTCCTCTTCTGACTTGTTTTATATATATATATATATATATATATATATATTATTGCTTTTTTCCAACATATTTCACAGCACTTGTGAAATATCACTCACACCAGTCCTTATTTTGATACAAGGTGAGGAAAGTGAACGGAGCCTTTACTGTGAGTGAAGTAAAGTCTGGCTATGGCAATGGCTAGGCATGTGGTGATCTCTTTACTTTGATGTCGCCTTACACTTCTAGGTATACCTGCCCCTGTATAGTTGTTCTGCTTTGTATACAGGGCAGAGTCAGGTATCCTGCGTGTGCAGTATATAAATCTGAACAGGGGCCCAGTCGATGGTCTCAGGAATTTTTCAGTGTTTAAGTACTTGCAATGGGTGTACTGAGGGAAGAAAGACCCAGTAAAAGTTAGGCATAATTTTAAGGCCCTATAAACAAAAGTATGGTATGGTCTCCACTTGCCGTTTTTAAAAAAGTTGCTGTTGTTAAAAAGGTTTTCCAGGCTCCTGATATTGATGACCTATCTTCTGTATAGGTGTTTGACCAGCAGTCTGTGCCTGCGCTGGCGGCTTTACCCACGGGCACGGGCGTCAGGCTCCCTCTTTCCCTCCTGCTGACAAGCGCAGACAGCTGGTAGCTTAACTGTTGTATCTGCTCTCCATGCCAGAGCTTACTTCCTGCTTGAGTCCAGTACTGTTGCTAGGACGTGCACAGGCGTGTCTCTCCTCCTCTGTGAGGCAGCAGGTACACGCCCTATATCTCTCCAGCCTATGGCTGGGTTGCAGGAAGTGTTTAAAGGTGTTTCCTGCCCAGGACGGTGCCTGAGCAATCTTGGTCACTAGCTTGACTAGTTCTTTGTGTGAAGGTGTTTTGAAGTTCTGCTTTTCTGTGTATCGGACCCTGCTTCTTGATTTAATGGCAAATGATGGGAGAGAAAGGCGCTCATAGGGTGAGTATGTCAAATAAACAGTGTCCTCCAAACACAGGCGGTTTATTATGCTCACCTGTTCAGGTTGCACCAATATTGTGTGCAACCACAATGAAGGCCAACCGGAGAAGTTACGGGTGACTAGTTGGTGCTGCCGGTTCTGTACGAAATCTTCTTACCACCAACCGGGTGAACAATTGTACTGGACCATAAGATCACACAAGGCGCAAGATCACAACCAGATGTAGAATGTAATAAGGGAGACAACACGTTTGGGGGTTCTACGGACCCCTTTATCAAGTCTAGAAAAAAGTATAAAATGGAGTAGTGTGCAAATAAAAAATGGTAATAAAACCAATATAATAGATGCAATAATCTAATCATTAGAAAAGGTACTCACATATAATTGAGATGAGAGAAAGGCGATGCATGATAAATATGATATGAAAATTAGAAAGTAAAAAATAATAAATATATATATATATATACACTCACCTAAAGAATTATTAGGGACACCATACTAATACGGTGTTGGACCCCCTTTTGCCTTCAGAACTGCTTTAATTCTACGTGGCATTGATTCCACAAGGTGCTGATAGCATTCTTTAGAAATGTTGGCCCATATTGATAGGATAGCATCTTGCAGTTGATGGAGATTTTAGGGATGCACATCCAGGGCACGAAGCTCCCGTTCCACCACATCCCAAAGATGCTCTATTGGGTTGAGATCTGGTGACTGTGGGGGCCATTTTAGTACAGTGAACTCATTGTCATGTTCAAGAAACCATTTTCCAGTCTTCAACAGTCCAATTTTGGTGAGCTCGTGCAAATTGTAGCCCCTTTTTCCTATTTGTAGTGGAGATGAGTGGTACCCGGTGGGGTCTTCTGCTGTTGTAGCCCATCCGCCTCAAGGTTGTGCGTGTTGTGGCTTCACAAATGCTTTGCTGCATACCTCGGTTGTAACGAGTGGTTATTTCAGTCAACGTTGCTCTTCTATCAGCTTGAATCAGTCGGCCCATTCTCCTCTGACCTCCAGCATCAACAAGGCATTTTTGCCCACAGGACTGCCGCATACTGGATGTTTTTCCCTTTTCACACCATTCTTTGTAAACCCTAGAAATGGTTGTGCGTGAAAATCCCAGTAACTGAGCAGATTGTGAAGTACTCAGACCGGCCCGTCTGGCACCAACAACCATGCCACGCTCAAAATTGCTTAAATCACCTTTCTTTCCCATTCTGACCTTCAGTTTTGATGAGATTGTCTTGACCAGGACCACAACCCTGTCATGGTCTTACCTTCTTACTATTCTCCTTCGTTTGACATGTGCTGGCGGCCATCTTGGTTTCTGGGTTTCTTGTAGCCTCCCACCCTGCGGCTTCTCCTTCCCACTGGGAGGAGCTGGATGCCTAGCTCATATATATAGGAGGTCTGTGGCTTCAGTTCCTTGCTTGGTCCTCCTGTGTTCACATGCTTCTAAGACTGCTGCTGCTACTGGTTCCTGATCCTGGCCTCATCTGACTACCCCGTTGGTTCCTGATCCTGGCTTCGTCTGACTACCCTGCTGGTTCCTGATCCAGGCTTCGTCTGACTACCCTTCTGGTTCCTGACCTCTGTCTACGCAAGACCCTGCTTCGGTTTAGCCATCCGTTTGGACTTTTGCTTACGGCTTGATTTTCAATAAAGCCTTCTTATTTCCACTTATCTCTTGTTGTACGTCTGGTTCATGGTTCCATGACATTAGGACCAAGCCATGAATTTTGACGGTACAGGGCCATCCTCGCTACCTACGCTGGTTGCCAGACTTGATCAGCAGGATCACCTGTTGGGTCGGTTCGCTGTGGCGTTGCAAACCCTGCTTGAACGCACGGCTCATTTCGCTTCCGTTGCCGATGGGTCGGTTGTCGCTCCTGGGCCCGCTCCTACTGCCGCTCCGGTTGTTGCGCCAGAGTCTACCCCGACACCTGTTGCTGCACCTGCGGTGTCTTGGGGTATGACCGGTTCTGCCCCCCTTCCACAGCGCTTTGGGGGAGAGCCAACTCAGTGCCGAGGTTTCCTTAACCAGGTGGGCATTTATTTTGAGTTGCTGCCACATGCCTTTCCTACTGAGAGATCAAAGGTGGGCTTCTTGATCTCGCTGCTCTCGGACAAGGCCTTGGCCTGGGCCAGCCCTTTATGGGAGAACAACAATCCGGTGGTTGCCGAGTTTTCCGGTTTTGTTGCTTCTCTTCGGAAGGTATTCGATGTGCCGGCTCGTGCTGCCTCTGCTGCGAAGCTCCTTATGTCCATCAGACAGGGTTCACGATCCGTAGCTGAATACGCCATTGAGTTTCGTACCCTGGCAGCAGAGGTGGGCTGGAATAATGAGGCTCTGGTCGCTGCTTTCTCTCATGGTCTCTCGGATGCCTTGAAGGATGAGGTTGCAGCTAAGGACCTACCAGTGGAGCTCGAGTCTCTTATTTCTTTCCTGATTTTGATTGACACCAGACTCAGGGAGAGACCTTCCTTTAAGGAGAGCCTGCGGAGGTCTTCTAACAGATTGGCGCCTACGTTTGCTGTCCCACCCGTGCCTCCCTCTCCTCCCACGCCTCCTGGGGATGACTCGTCTGGGGGTGAACCCATGCAGCTGGGGTTTGCTCGCCTGTCCGAGGGGGAGAGGGTACTCCGGAGACGCGAGGGCCGATGCATGTACTGTGGTCTCGGTGGGCATTTTCGGTTGGCATGTCCGAACCGTCCGGGAAACGCTCGCACCTGAGATCCTGTCGGGGGCAGATCTTGGGTGGAGTCTCCTCGTCCCCGGTTTCCCGTGTTGACAAACCACTGATCACTGTTGTCCTCTCCTGGGTCGGGGGCTCGGTGACGACCCAGGCGTTGGTGGACTCTGGTGCTGGTGGTTTGTTCATTGATAGTGTGTTCGCTGCCGCCAATTCCATTCCTCTGCAGCCTCGAGGTTCCCCACTGGCTCTTGAGGCGATAGACGGCAGACCCCTTCTGCCGCCACACGTGACTCAGGAGACCCTTCCAGTGGGGATAGCCATTGGTGCCGTTCACAGAGAGTCGGTCTGTCTCCAGGTGATTTCGTCTCCACACTACTCGGTGGTCTTGGGGTACCCCTGGCTCCAGAAGCATAATCCGACTTTCGATTGGAGATCGGCCGAGATCCTCTCGTGGTCACCGCAGTGTGGGGTTAGTTGCATCCATGGGCCTGTCAAGTTGCTGTGTACTTCCTCGGACTCTCTGTTGCCTCCTGAATACGAAGAGTACCGGGATGTATTCGATAAGGTGCGCGCGGTTGCCCTACCTCCGCACCGCCCATACGATTGTGCCATAGAGTTACAATCTGGTGCCGTTCCTCCTCGTGGCAAAGTCTATCCACTGTCGGTAGCGGAGAATGAGGCCATGGAGGAGTACGTGAGGGAGGCGCTTTCACGCGAAGACATTCGCAAATCCTCGTCCCCGGCAGGGGCTGGATTTTTCTTAGTGAAAAAGAAGGGCGGTGAGTTGAGGCCTTGCATCGATTACAGGGGTCTCAATCGCATCACGATCAAGAACGCTTACCCGATACCCTTGATTTCCGAGCTGTTCGATCGCCTCAAAGGGGCCACGGTCTTTACCAAACTCGACCTGAGGGCGGCATATAACCTGGTAAGGATCAAGGCGGGCGATGAGTGGAAGACCGCGTTTAACACCAGGACCGGTCATTATGAATCCTTGGTTATGCCCTTTGGGTTGTGCAATGCGCCCGCAGTCTTCCAGGAATTCATTAACGATGTTTTCCGTGACCTGTTGCAGCAGTGTGTGGTGGTCTATTTGGATGACATCTTGGTATATTCTGAATCCATGGAGGCCCACATTTTGGATGTCAGACGAGTGTTGCAACGGTTACGAGAGAACAGGCTGTTCGGTAAGCTTGAGAAATGCGAATTTCACCGATCCCAGGTAACCTTCTTAGGTTACATCATTTCCGCTGAGGGGTTCTCCATGGATCCTGAGAAGGTTTCGGCTGTCTTACAGTGGCCCCAGCCCAGTGGTCTCCGTGCCCTGCAGCGCTTTTTGGGCTTCGCCAATTATTATCGGAAGTTCATCAGGGACTTTTCTATGCTAGCCAAGCCTCTCACGGATCTGACCAGGAAGGGCAGTAATTTCCAGGTCTGGCCGCTCGAGGCCATCCGAGCTTTTGAGGCTCTAAAGTCCGCCTTTGTGTTGGCTCCGATTCTGTCGCATCCCAACCCTGGGTTGCCCTTTGTCCTCGAGGTGGACGCGTCTGAGATGGGAGTAGGCGCCCTTCTGTCTCAGCGTAGAACACCGGAGGGTCCTCTGCTTCCTTGTGGGTTTTACTCCCGGAAACTGTCTTCCGCGGAGTGCAACTATCAGATTGGTGACAGGGAGTTATTGGCCATCGTGCAGGCCCTTAAAGAATGGAGCCACTTGCTCGAGGGTTCGGTGGTTCCGGTTCTCATCCTGACGGACCACAAGAATCTGACCTACCTTTCTGAGGCCAAGAGATTGACACCACGTCAGGCCAGATGGGCTCTGTTCTTGTCACGTTTTAATTACGTGGTCTCCTACCTACCCGGTTCCAAGAACATCAGAGCGGATGCCTTATCACGGCAGTACTCCGAGCTGTCCGGGGAGGAGTCGATTCCGACTTCGGTCATACCTCCGAATCAGATCCTGGCCGCCATTCGCACCAGCCTGACCTCTCCCCTGGGTGAGCAGATTTTGGCGGCTCAATCTGGTGCTCCCTCTGGGAGACCCAACGGCAGGTGTTTTGTGCCTGAGGAGTTGCGCACTCGGTTGTTGCGAACCTACCATAACTCCAAGGCCGCGGGGCATCCTGGAAAGAATCAGCTGTCCTGGGCTGTTTCACGTCTGTTCTGGTGGCCTTCTCTACGTTCCGACATCGCCGCATATGTAGCGGCATGCTCCGTTTGTGCCCAGAGTAAGTCCCCTCGGCACCTTCCGTTGGGCCTTTTGCAACCCATAGCCACCGGGGAGCGCCCATGGTCACACCTGGGGATGGATTTCATTGTGGACCTCCCTGCATCCCGAGGCCATACGGTCATTCTCATGATTGTGGATCGGTTTTCCAAAATGTGCCACTGTGTTCCTCTCAAGAAGTTACCCTCTGCACAAGAGTTGGCCACGATTTTCGCCAGGGAGGTCTTCCGGTTGCACGGTTTGCCCAAGGAGATTGTGTCGGATCGGGGGAGTCAGTTTGTGTCCAGGTTCTGGCGCGCCTTTTGCTCCCAGTTGGGGATTCATCTCTCTTTCTCCTCGGCCTACCACCCTCAGTCCAATGGGGCCGCAGAACGATCCAATCAGGCCTTGGAGCAATTCCTTCGTTGCTATGTCTCCGATCACCAAGACAATTGGGTTGACCTCCTGCCTTGGGCTGAGTTTGCCAGGAACACGGCAGTGAACTCTTCCTCTGGGACGTCTCCCTTCATGGCCAATTATGGGTTCCAACCTGCCGTGTTACCGGAGGTATTCTCTCCCCAGGATATTCCGGCTGTGGAGGATCACCTTTCCGTCCTACGTGCTTCTTGGGTACAGATCCAGAGGTCCCTTGAGGTCTCTGCGCAGCGCCAGAGACTCCAGGCTGATCGCAGACGAGCGCCCGCTCCTTCCTACCAGGTCGGAGACCGTGTATGGTTGTCCACCCGCAACCTCAACCTTCGAGTGCCCACTCCCAAGCTGGCGCCTCGCTTTGTTGGACCCTTCCGAGTGCTTCGCAGGGTAAACCCGGTAGCCTATGCCCTTGCGCTTCCTCCTGGCATGCGGATCTCCAACGTGTTTCATGTCTCCCTGTTGAAGCCATTGGTGTGTAATCGTTTCACTTCCTCGGTTCCTCGGCCCCGTCCGGTCCAAGTGGGCAATCGTGAGGAATATGAGGTGAGCAATATCCTGGACTCACGCCTGGTCCGCGGTCGGTTGCAGTTTTTGGTCCATTGGCGTGGTTATGGTCCAGAGGAGCGTTCCTGGGTTCCCTCCGCAGATGTCCATGCTCCTGCTTTGCTCCGAGCCTTCCACGCACGCTTCCCTCAGAAACCGTTCCTTACTCCGCGGAGGAGGGGTCCTTGAGGGGGAGGTACTGTCATGGTCTTACCTTCTTACTGTTCTCCTTCGTTTGACATGTGCTGGCGGCCATCTTGGTTTCTGGGTTTCTTGTAGCCTCCCACCCTGCGGCTTCTCCTTCCCACTGGGAGGAGCTGGATGCCTAGCTCATATATATAGGAGGTCTGTGGCTTCAGTTCCTTGCTTGGTCCTCCTGTGTTCACATGCTTCTAAGACTGCTGCTGCTTCTGGTTCCTGATCCTGGCCTCGTCTGACTACCCCGTTGGTTCCTGATCCTGGCTTCGTCTGACTACCCTGCTGGTTCCTGATCCAGGCTTCGTCTGACTACCCTTCTGGTTCCTGACCTCTGTCTACGCAAGACCCTGCTTCGGTTTAGCCATCCGTTTGGACTTTTGCTTACGGCTTGATTTTCAATAAAGCCTTCTTATTTCCACTTATCTCTTGTTGTACGTCTGGTTCATGGTTCCAACTTCCATGACAAACCCTACATGCATTGAAGCAACTGCCATGTGGTTGGTTGACTAGATAATCACATTAATGAGAAATAGAACAGGTGTTCCTAATAATTATTTAGGTGAGTGTATATATATATAGAGAGAGAGAGAGAGAGAGAGAGAGAGAGAGGAAAAATGACTTGCTGTCCGAATATAGGTAGACAGTACTTAAATAAATAAATGAATGAATAAATAAATAAATTGATGTATAATTCAAAAAGCTTGAAGATCAGAATATAAATAAATAATTAAATAAATAAATAAATTGATGCTTAATTTGAAAAAGCTTAAAGGGCTTCTGTCACCCCACTAAAGTCATTTTTTTTTTTTGGGCTAGTTACATTCTTTATAGTGCGATATATTAAAATATAATGGTGTTACTTACTTTCATTCAGCCGTTTCTTATAAAAACGAATTTTATAATATGTAAATCAGGTCTCTACCAGCAAGTAGGGCGTCTACTTGCTGGTAGCCGCCGCAAAAAATCTGTTCATTCGGCGCAGGCGCTCTGAGATGAGAAGGCTCGTCTCCTCAGAACTCCCTCAGTGCGCCTGCGCCGATGACATCACCGAAAGAGAAGACGTCATCGGCGCAGGCGCACTGAGGGAGTTCTGAGGAGACGAGCCTCCTCATCTCAGAGCGCCTGAGCCGAATGAACACAGGTGCGCGATTTTTAAAATGCTGACAGGGCCGGCCGGAGGAGGAGATCGCGGCTGGCCCTGTCAATCAACACGACGAGGGGGCGGTTTTTTGCGGCGGCTACCAGCAAGTAGACGCCCTACTTGCTGGTAGAGACCTGATTTACATATTATAAAACTTCGTTTTTATAAGAAACGGCTGAATGAAAGTAAGTAACACCATTATATTTTAATATATCGCACTATAAAGAATGTAACTAGCCCCCCCCCCAATAAAATGACTTTAGTGGGGTGACAGAAGCCCTTTAAGGATAAAGTTATAAATAAATAGTTGCAAGCAATGGATGTGCACTTCAGATACATGTGTGCGCTAATTTCAATATGAGTACTGAAAAAATTGGGGACTTGGTAGGTTGGGGAAATATATATGCATATATCCCTATCTATAAATGAGAGGTGAATGGTGATGTACTGGATTATATGAACAAGCTAAAAGGAGGGAGTAGTTGGGAGGATTGACAATTGACCCAAAAACTGGTGTTGTGGAGGATGAATGACAATTAATAAAAAAGCTCATGGTGTGGAGGAAAAACAGAATGCCTGTGAGGGTGCAGAGGAAGGGACACAAAGCACGGCCGTTCACTGCCGGCACGTGGGGCGTCTGATTCGCTACGTGCTCAGAGCTCGCGCTAGCAGCAGAGGTTTAAAAGCATGGGATGGGCGATGACCAAGCGTGCTAAATGGATGGCGGAGATAGTGCGAGGAAAGATGCTGACTTTGATCCATGTGGAACTTCGCTATTTTGCGCCAAATTTTCATTGCAGCGGTTTGGATGTCCTCTGGTGCATCGACCCCTGAATTCTATTGTGTGGCTGCATTGTGAAGAGCTTTCAAATCTGAAACACCTTTACCTGCCAGACCTCTATGTACTGGGCAGCGTGACCACCATATTTATCCCCTTCCCTCCTGTGTTCAGTGTGCAGTTCCCCCCCCCCCCCCACACTGATTGTGACAGCCGGTCAGTGGCACAGTGGGTCCACACCCACTTGCATAACAAAAGGTTATCAATATCTGATCAGTGATGGCCCGACAACCCACACCCCCAGCCTCTGGTGTGGGAATGAGCACTTTGAAGGAACAGGAAGCACAGCTCCGTGCAAAATGTAGTGGTCGTGCTGGGCTGCTGAAGGGGGAGAGTGAGAAAAAACTCCCCCTCCAAAAAAAAATATAATAATTTTCATTCCAGGTTGTAATTGCTACAAAACAGGAAAAACACCAAACAGGTAAATACTTTTTCAAGGCACTGAATGCTCTGTGACTGTGTGCTGTTTGGATCTTACACCCGTCTGTGTGGGGTATCGTGTAACGATTTGTTTCATGTGATCGTTGAGGTGCAACGAGAAGTTATTATTACTCTCATCTTGACATTAATTATTACAATTAAATCACAACGATTATACACTGTGAATAATCAGAAAGTTTTATTCAATTACCCCGTCAGCCGACCAGTCTGAAGTGCACATAAATCCAGGCACTCCGCGCTCCTTACCCGGGTAATTAAAAAAGGAGAAAGATATGAAATGACTCGTTACAATGAGAACACAGAATCATTTCTCCTCTTCTTAACAAATAATGATACGACATCAATTCATAGGGACGGAGGCATCAGATCACATATAATTAGGGTGTCCTACAAATTCTATTTAATGACATTTAAAGGTCTAAGATACCGAACTGATTTTAATTAATTATATTAATTAGCAATCCTGAACTAATTAAATTAAGAAAATTCCAGTCTACCTTCAGGAAAATCTCTAGTGGAATGATAGCAGCTGGAAACAAAAAGTTAACCCTTTACATAAAAATTAAGATACTGATATAGATATTCCCTCATGGGACCTGGTTACCTGACGCTCCTCTTCTGAAAATCCTACTTCCACTGGAGTCACGTTCTTCCGGCCTGAGTTATGGACGGGACGCCACTCCTGCTGTGGACAGGACTAGAACTGTCCGTCTCCCTGAACTTCTAAATTCATCTGCATGTGTACCAGGAAGAGGAACAGTCCTGACCTGTCCATAGTCTTGGCCGGAAACCAGAATGGCCAATCCAGGTAAATTTGGAAAAGTAAGTACATTATAAACTTTCTCCTACACAACTTCACTGCACCGTGACTCCATTGTGCCCACTCCTTTAAAGTCCTCTCCTCTACCAAGGGGTTTTCCAAGCTCCTGTCATATTGATGACCTATCCTCAGGAGGGGCCATTAATGTCCAATTGGTCTGACACCCAGGACTCCTACTAATCAGTTGTATCCTGCAGCCTCCAGAGCTAGCACTTTGAATAGAACAGGAAACACAGCGCCGTTCAAAGTGTAGTGGCTGTACAGGGTACTGCAGCTCATTCCCATGGAAGTGATTGTTAGCTGAGCTGCAGTAACACGGCCCGGCCACTACATTCTGCACAGCGCTGTGCTTCCTGTTTTATACAAAGTGCTAGCTTCAGAACCAGAGACTGCAGGGAATCGCTGATCGTGGGGGTATGGAGTGCTGGACCCTCAAGATAATGACGTATCCTGTGAACAGGTCATCAGTATCAGGAGCCTGAAAAACCTCTTTAATGATTGCCGTTTCTCATTCTTTCTGTACTAAGCTATAAATGTGCGCAGAGCGACTCCTGGCAGAGGAAGCAAGGCAGTGAGCAAGTTCTGGACAGAAAACAAGACAAGAAATCCAGGGATGTGTAAAAGGTCAGAAGTTACCAGACAAGAATAAAGTGCTGCAGTGGAAAAGCTTCGGGAGGAACAACATTAAATGTGAGGCGAGGAAAGGCTCATTCATCAAATCAGAAAAGGCCTGGAGGGAGCGGCTGTACACGCGCAGGAGCGCTCTGTGTGACCGTGCAGTGTTTATCTGCAAATACAGATGTGGGCACAAAGAGACTCCTGGCTGTTAGCACTGTGAGTGATTCACTGAGATTTCAGGTATTAGAGGCGGTCACATGGGTGTTTTGGGGCCCCACAGAAGGGCTCATTTTAAGGGGTACTAATAATATAGGTCCCCGAGGGCAGGTTTTTAAGGGAGTATTATTAGGATATTATATTCCATGTGGTTACTGTATAGCAGCATTATGTGGACATGTTAAAGGGAACCTGTCACCTCTCATAACCCAAATTCGGATTTTAAACCAGTCATGCTCCACACATTACCTTGAATCTATATTGTAATCCGTCCAGTAGTTTTGCAGAAAAACGACTTTTACAATTATGCAAATTAACCCTGAAGGTGCCCAGAGGGGCGTTATGTTCCCCTTTGTGTGCCCAGTAACTCCCCCCTGCAGTGCCCAAAACGCCTTCCTCCTTAATCCCTAACCGCCCACAGCGTCTCCTCCCTCTCCTCCCCCTCCCTGACGGCCGAGCGAAGTCTCGCGCAGACGCAGTACCCACTGATGGCTGCGCCAGTGCGATTTGCTGGAGACTGAGGGCAGGAGCTTCATCGTTGTCACTGGGCATGCGCCGAGCCCAGTTACGCTCTTCCCTTAGTCTCCAGCAAATCGCACTGGCGCAGCCCTCAGTGGGTACTGCGTCTGCGCGAGACTTCGCTCGGCCGTCAGGGAGGGGGAGGAGAGGGATGAGACGCTGTGGGCGGTTAGGGATTAAGGAGGAAGGCGGGCTGGGCACTGCAGGGGGGCGTTACTGGGTACACAAAGGGGAACATAACGCCCCTATGGGCACCTTCAGGGTTAATTTGCATAATTATAAAAGTAGTTTTTTAGCAAAACTACTGGACTGATTACAATATAGATTCAAGGTAATGTGTGGAGCATGACTGGTTTAAAATCCGAATTTGGGTTATGAGAGGTGACAGGTTCCCTTTAAGTACAGTAAACTATATGATAACTATATGGCAGTATTATGTGAGCTATTTTGGGGTTGTCTGATCTCAGACATTGGATATGCCACCAATGTCAGATAGGTGCGGGTCCTACCTCTGGGACCCTCTTCTGTCTTCAGAACAAGTCTCTCCAAAGTGAAGGAGAGTCCCATACAGGTGAATGGAGAGGTGGCCTTGCATGCACAATTTGCTGCTATGGGAGTAACAAAATAGCTGAAGACACTCTCATTCACTTTGGGGAGACCGGAGACAGGTGTGGGTGTCAGAGGTGTGGACCCTCACCTACCTGACTTTGGTGGTTATCCTAGAGATATTCCACCAATGTCTGAGATGGCACAACCTTTTCAAAGGAGTCTTATTAGGATTATAGGTGTGCGCAGCCTAAAGCACAAACACACACACACACACACACACACACACACACCACAAGCGTGTGTATGTACAGGGCCGGCCTTTGGGGTGTGCGGGCTGTGCGGCCGCACAGGGCGCCATAGCAACAGGGGCGCCGGGCGGCCGTCAGCCCGCCGCAAACTAACTAAGTCAACTTACTACTTCGTTGCGGCCGCCGGCTGACTAACAGCGCTGAAAGCGCACGGACTATTAGAAAGAGTGAGGAGGGGGCGAGGCCTGCGGCCGCTCTGAGCTCCGCTCTGCTGCCTGGCCTGCCTCTTTAAGAGAGCAGACCAGTGGCTGCTGGAGCGTGCCGCAGCTGCCGCACAGTCACGTCTTCCTTCGCTTTTGACGTTGCCACTGAGCGCCGCCCCCAGGTCCCCAGAGAGAAGAAGGAGCGAGCCCGCGAGCGCCAGCCAGCAGCCACAGCAGACTCAGTCTCTGCCAGGGAAGGCCCACGACACAGCCAAGTTCCAGCAGAAGTTACAGCCTTACAGGTATTTGGTAGTAGAGATGTGGGAGAGATGTGCTGCTGCTGCCACTGGCCCATGGAGGGGAGAAATGTGCTATTGGGGGGGGAGGGGCTCATAGAGGACAGGGGGACAGTGTGTGCTTTCCTGCTACTACATCAACCCCCCCCACCAGGGATTTTGGGGGCCATTAAGGGTTGGACTTTAACTCCTCGCTGCTGATATTGAGTGTGCCGCCAATCATATTCCCCTCCCCCCAGCACATCAGTTACCTTTAGGAGGGGGGAGGATATGATTGGTGGCTATGTGCACACTCCGCATCATCCAACCCCTAATGCCCCCCAAAATGCCCGGTGGGGGGGTGGTATGACAGGCAGGAGAAGCGATGCAGGCAGGAGCCGTGTGGTGATCATATTTATTGTATGTGTGTGTCCGTCCCTGTGTGTGTGTCCCTGTGTGTCACCATCCCCATGCCCACAGTGTTCCTATGTCTTGACGCAGCTGCATCAGGACGTTCTCTGCGGAGGAAGAAGGAAGAGGAGGCAGTGCCGCCAGCATGGAGTCCGTGCGATAGACACAGGAAGGCACACTAAGGACGAAGGTAACACTACCACATGATCTACACTAGTGTTATCTGTGGTTTTACATAGGACTGCAGGTAACACTACCACATTATTCAGCACTAGTGTTATCTGTGGTTTTACATAGGACTGCAGGTAACACTACCACATTATCAGCACTAGTGTTATCTGTGTTTTTACATAGGACCGGAGGTAACACTACCACATTATTCAGCACTAGTGTTATCTGTGGTTTTACATAGGACTGCATGTAACACTACCACATTATCAGCACTAGTGTTATCTGTGGTTTTACATAGGACTGCAGGTAACACTACCACATTATCAGCACTAGTGTTATCTGTGGTTTTACATAGGACTGCAGGTAACACTACCACATTATCAGCACTAGTGTTATCTGTGGTTTTACATAGGACTGCAGGTAACACTACCACATTATCAGCACTAGTGTTATCTGTGTTTTTACATAGGACCGGAGGTAACACTACCACATTTTCGGAAATCAGAGAGCCATCACTGTGTTATCTGTACTTAGAGAGCTATGTGTTATTTGACATTTGTTAGGTGACATCTACTACTACTTGGGGGGGGGCACCACAAGGTTAGCTCGCACAGGGCGCCTGAACGCCTAAGGCCGGCCCTGTGTATGTATGTATGTATATATATATATATATATATATATATAGCCTTTATGCCATTAGCCCCCATTATCAGCCCTTATGCCTCTCATTAGCCACCAATATGCCTCATTAGCCCCCATAATCAGCCCTAATGCCTCATAAGCCCCCATTATCAGCCCTTATGACTCTCATTAGCCCCCATTATGCCTCTCATTAGCCCCCATTATGCCTCATTAGCCACCATATGCCTCTTTAGCCACCATTATGTCCCCAGCAGTCAAATTTTTTATAAAATAAAAAACACTTCCTTCCTCTGGATCAACTTGCAGGATGACAGGCCGAACTGGATGAACAAATGTATTTTTTCGGCCTTATCTACTATGTTACTATGTTACTTACCTCTCTGCTCCTGGGCGCTGCCGCTCCTCACCGCCTTCCTCCTGCTCTCGGCTGTGCTCTGAACTGGCGCGCACAGCATGACATCACAAAGCGCCTCACGCTTTGCGCAGCCCTGCACAGCCGACAGCCGAGGACGAGGAAGTGGTAACTACAGAGCGTTCACCGCTTCCTGGTCCTCCGGTACTAATGAGCGCTTCATTCGGTTTTGCCGGCTTACAGCACATGAACAACTTGGCTGCCGAATGTCATTGAAAGTGCATTTCTTACATTCCCATCTTGACTTTTTCCCACCCAATTTGGGACACGTAAGTGACGAACATGGAGAGCGGTTCCACAAAGATATTTCTACAAGTGGAGAACAGGTATCGAGGCTGCTGGAATCCCAACACGACGGCGGACTACTGCTGGTTTTTACAACAGGAAAATATGACCGTTCACAAACGCAAAAGCAGATGCCTGAAGCACTAACAGCACTGGGCCTCGCTCAAGTCAGACTTTTAAACTGAAAAATTAGACTTTTTGAAATGTTGTTATTCCGCTACATTTTCATACACTGTTTACTGCGCAAACTTTGATGTAGATCAGGGAAATGTTGGAGAAAAACTCGTTCTGTTCAAAATTATTCAATGCTTTCCTAGTGCTTCATTCATTTAGGCATACTTATGTGCATAGCAACATTTTGTGACGTGTTACAGCAATTCTGAGCGATTTAGTATAGGACAAATGGTTTTTGCCCAGTTTTTATTGCGTGGTTTTATATGGCAGTATTATGTGGCCTCTTCAGGTGAGTATTATTTGGATACTGTATACTATGTTGCAACACTATAGCAATATAATGTGATATCTTTAAGGGATTATTATTTGGAAACTATATACTATGTGGTAACTGTATCGCAGTATTATGTAGACTCTTTAAAGGGCTGAACCCGAACATATCTCCATTTTCCCCCAGACAGTCCCCCTGATATGAGCATCGGAGCATTTCATTCCAATGCTCTCCTTTGCCTTTTTTCGGAGATCCAGTGACATACTGGGTTCAGAGCTTTAAGGGAGTATTATACGTTTTTTGCATATTACGCTGGTGTAGCTTTGCTGTATAATTCACACCAGTCAGTTTTTTTTATGTAAAGCCTTTAATAAATTCCTCTTTATACATATACATTTATTTTTATTTACAATTACCCTGTGACTCATTTTCAGCCTCGTTCAGCGGAGCATCGTTTCACCCGCATCCTGATTTCTCTTTCCTCCTTCTCTGTATCCCCAATATCCCCAGGGTCATATCTAGTCTATAGAACCACTAAATGTCCTCCGGTTCCTTCACTTGGACAGACAATACATTAGATTGAAAGTCCATTTGTGCTGGGCCTCACTTGCTTTCTGTCATTATGTGACGGCCCGCGCCGCTCCCTGGTGTGTGTATTCATGTAACTTCATGAACAATGTCAGGACGATGATAAATGAAAGGAGTTCAAGTGATTCAACGCCATGGTTACAAGCCTCCTCTGAGCGGCAGCTCTATGGGACCACCATGCCCTATTATTACAGAATATAAAACCCTGAGATAGCCTGCTGGGTAATGGCATGATGCTGAAATACGGAGGAGGATGCGGGCAGCTTCAGTGGGCGGCCATTTAGTCCTGTAAATAGCACTGAAGGGTCAAATACAATTATAAGTACAAAGAAATTAAATCCAAATACATTATAGATACGAAAACAGCTATTAAAAATATTCAGTCCGATGGTGCAAGATAATTACTCATATAATGTCGGCACATAGAATAAAATACATGGAGTAAGTGGTGGGATCTGTAATAATGAACACTCTTTGTCTCATCTGATACATTTGTTTCTCTTTTGCTTGTATTGACATTACACACTGTAGCTTTATAGGTTTCTATGGTAACTGAGGGAGAGGAGAAGCTAGCTACTTCCTCTGTCGCCATCCAACCTCACTTCCCAGCATGTCATGGTTTTTAATCAGGTCAGGAAGAAAAATATATATTACTATAAAGACTATAAACTAATCCTTTTCATACCAAGTCCTTAAAGGCTACTTGTTTAAAGAAAGTTAGAGTGTTTCTGGCATCAAAGCAACACTTTTCCCATCAGGTTCTGCTTCCATGTGTCCCCTTTAGTGCTACTAATCTGTGCTGTTGGGGGTGGGCTATGGACAAAATCAGTCTCCTTCCCTCTCTGGCAGCTGACAATATAGTCCTTTCTCACTTCCCTTGCAGAAGGGGGCAGTGAACAGAGGATCACTATGAGGATACCTGAATGTTTGAGAAGGACTGAGCATGTGTGTCCTCTAGCGCTCAGTTGGTGGAGGTGAACATTGCTATACACCAGGTGGCGCCATATTATATAGGTAAATGAACATCCATTGGCACCATACTATATAACTAAGGGTACTTTCACACTAGCGTTAGAAGAATACGGCAGGCAGTTCTGTTGCCGGACCTGGAAATCCGTATGCAAACGGATATCTTTTTTTCTGGATCCAGATCCGTTAGACTTCTGTATTGAAACACCGGATCCGTCTTTCCGGTATCATCCGTAATAACGGATCCGGTATTTAATTTTTTCAAAGCTATAAAAAACAGCGCATGAGCAGACCGGAAAACCGGATCCGGCAATCCGGCAATGCAGCAATTTCCAGAACACTTGGTACCAGATCCGACATTAATACATTTCAATAGAAATTAATGCCGGATACGGCAAGTGCGGTAGTGTTCCAGGATTTTGGCCGGAAAAAATACAGCAGCATGCTGCGGTGTTTTGTCCGGTCAAATACCGTACAATGGATAGAACGGAAGACATCCTGATGCATACTGAATGGATTGATTTCCATTCAGAATGTATTGGGACAAAACTGATGTGTTTTATTACGGTATTGAGATCCTTTTACCAGATTTCAATACCAAAAAAGAATAACGCTAGTGTGAAAGTACCCTAAATGAACACCAGGTGGTGCCATACTATTTAAGTAAATGAACACCAGGTGGCGCCATACTAGGTAAGTAAATAAACACCAGGTGGCACCGTACTATATAACAAAATAAACACCAGGGGGAAGCATATTATACAAGTAAATGAACACCAGGGGGAGCCATACTATGTAAGTAAATGAACAGCAGGGGGAGCCATACCATGTAAGTAAATGAACACCAGGGGGAGCCATACTATGTAAGTAAATGAACACCAGGGGGAGCCATACCATGTAAGTAAATGAACACCAGGGGGAGCCATACTATGTAAGTAAATGAACACCAGGTAGCATCTTAATATATAAGTACATGAAGACCAGGTGGCACCATAGTACATAAGTAAATTAATAACTTGTAGCATTATACTATGTAAGTAATTGAACACCAGGTGGTACCGTACTATATAACAAAATGAACACCAGGGGGAAGCATATTATACAAGTAAATGAACACCAGGGGGAGCCATTCTATACAAGTAAATGAACACCAGGTGGAGCCATACTATGTAAGTAAATGAACACCAGGGGGAGCCATTCTATACAAGTAAATGAACACCAGGTGGAGCCATACTATGTAAGTAAATGAACACCAGGGGGAGCCATACTATGTAAGTAAATGAACACCAGGTGGAGCCATACCATGTAAGTAAATGAACACCAGGGGGAGCCATACTATGTAAGTAAATGAACACCAGGTGGAGCCATACCATGTAAGTAAATAAACACCAGGGGGAGCCATACCATGTAAGTAAATGAACACCAGGGGGAGCCATACTATGTAAGTAAATGAACACCAGGGGGAGCCATACTATGTAAGTAAATGAACACCAGGTGGAGCCATACTATATAAGTAAATGAACACCAGGGGGAGCCATACTATGTAAGTAACTGATCACCAGGTGGAGCCATACTATGTAAGTAAATGAACACCAGGGGGAGCCATACTATGTAAGTAAATGAACACTAGGGGGAGCCATACTATGTAAGTAACTGAACACTAGGGGGAGCCATACTATGTAAGTAACTGAACACCAGGGGGAGCCATACTATGTAAGTAAATGAACACCAGGTGGAGCCATACTATGTAAGTAAATGAACACCAGGGGGAGCCATACTATGTAAGTAAATGAACACTAGGGGGAGCCATACTATGTAAGTAACTGAACACTAGGGGGAGCCATACTATGTAAGTAACTGAACACCAGGTGGAGCCATACTATGTAAGTAAATGAACACCAGGGGAGCCATACTATGTAAGTAAATGAACACTAGGGGGAGCCATACTATGTAAGTAACTGAACACTAGGGGGAGCCATACTATGTAAGTAACTGAACACCAGGGGGAGCCATACTATGTATGTAACTGAACACCAGGGGGAGCCATACTATACAAGTAAATGAACACCAGGTAGCATTGTACTATATAAGAAAATATCAAAATTCATAAATAGTAAATATGCTTCCTTACTTTGATCAATAGAATATGATATGAAATTTAATGGTGGGACAACCACTTCAATCTTTCCATGACAGACAGAGATTATGTTTCCTAAAACAAAAAATTGATACTTGTTGATCCATGCTTTTGTAATTAGGCATCATTCACAAGGTTAATCGTAGGTTTTCAGCAGGTGTCCCCAGCCGCCCACATACTGTATATTCGCCAGATGCAGGAGATTCAGGGCTGGATGGCTGATGGCCCTTGTCCACCATGCAGAATCAGCTGTCTTTGTAGGCTTTTGTGCCTTCTTTTCCAGATCCGATGGAGACGGACTCTACATTGGTGCCAACTTCTCCATGACAAGAAGCTCATAATAACACATCTCTTTGTACAATTATCTATGCAACTGTGATTCCTGGAAGCCGCTGATACTCTGGAGACAAAAGCCTGGTGATAAGAGTAATGAGCGTGTCTCACTTGTCGCTGACATTTCCCTGTCACAAGGATGAAAACTAAACACAATGGCAGAACAGATGAAAGTTACTGAGGGAGACACTAAACTTATCAATGACGGTGGAAAAATAGAAAATATTTAGCTGCATTTCATGATTTGCCTATAAAATACACGCAATCGTCATCCTTCCCCAGCAATTAGCACAATTTATTGGCCACTGGAGAGAATTATGCACAATATGAGAGAGAATGGCATCAACATGACTCCTGTCCTTGTATAGCCTACAAATAACATGTTGCAATAAGTATCTTATTTGAATTGAAGAGCTCTGCACTGGCACCTAGTGGCCACAGTTAGTACTACAGTGTATTGTGGGTATAAGCTTAACATTTTTGGACAGAAGGTAAAATGTCAACTTAAGTGTCTATGGTCTGTGCTGTGGTCTTGATATTATAGTCTGAGTCTCTGTGACACCGCACTATGGTGCTATAAGCACTCCTTGTGCTCCATGCACTTTGTGATGGAGAAATTCTGTAGTTAACATGGAGCATACCTGTTGGATTCTTTATGCTATATGAACACATTATGACCCCATAGAATGGTACGGGTGTCATTTTATGGATGCATACATCTCGGGTGCAATACACCCATGTGCATGAGCACTTAGGAACATTCTGCCCACTGATATACTCCTCTGAACATACATAGCACATCTCATTTGTTCCTTGACTGCTGTAGAGTATATGTCCTGTTTCTGTGATGGTGGCGTTCTCCTTTAAGATGTGAGCATGCCGTTAAATTTCCAGTTTTCAGACCTTGCAGCGCCAATTCGCCTGCGCATTCTTTACGTTGGCTGTCACGGCTAATGTTCTGCAGTGAAATCCCAGCATGAACATGTGCTGGAAACACATCCCACCGTATAAACACAAAGCATGTATTTTTTATAAGGCAATCAATAGGGACAGCGATCCATCAGGCAAATGGCGTGAAAAGGATCGATACGGCGTCCAGCATAAAAGATGCCTAAACGTACACATTACACAAAACATCCAATAATTTGCCTCCAACGAGACCATTACCAGCGACGTTCAGACATAAACAATCCAGCGTGGGAGCACATGAGCAATTCCTTCTCTTCCAAATCCTTTTCATCGGAACAAAAGCAGATGTATCTACAAGTAATGATGATGTCATCACACTCACATTATATCGTACTGGATTACAGGACATCCACACAGAGTATGGGTCTTCCTTGATGTTTTTCCATCTCAAATCCTAATTAAAAATCCCAGTAAAAAAAAAAAAACTTTAATAGGTATGTCATTAGATGTCCATTCCCCCCTTCTTCCAGAGCATGTGGGACAGGAAGCCCATAAAAATGGGAGGAGTTTAGACTGCATTGTCTCAGACTGAGAAGGAGCCTGTCGTAGAAGGAACCTCCCCCGCGGTCTGCCTGCAATAAAGACAGGAACCTCCCCCGCGGCTCTGTTAGCTCCCATATCCCTACTAGAGCGCTAGAAAGTCAAATCAACCTAAGTTGAATATCTAGATTGCCTATGGAAAGGATAAACATTGTCAGGAGGAGGACATTTTGTTACAAGTTGATACATAATCTACACCAGATATTAAGAAGGGTCTGCTATTTTCAGAACTAGAACCTGGAATTGCAACAGAGCTTCTAACCCTTCAAAAAATCAGACCTGCAATACCACACATGACCTATGGGCAAAAGTGGCGCTGTCTTTGAAAAAAGAGAAAATTATTTTTGAAATCTCATACAACCCCTTCAAGCACTGTGGGCAGCCATAATAGACACACCGGATTCAGGATGACAAATGCAGCCTAAATCTGAAGACCGATGAGAATTTGCTCAACTCTATCCTTCGACTTGTGGGACCTTGTTCGCTCCAGTCACAGATAGCAGTAATTATCAGTCCCGGCCTTCACTTTGCCAGGGCAGCATAACCTATTGTGTGTCTGTTGTTGTCGATGGCGGCAGATTAATGGCGAAAGCCCCAAGTGTCAAATGATCTTTAATTCTTTGTAGCATGAAAAAAAGAAAAGCAAAAACATGAGTCTCGTGTCTCGACAGGTCGGGGAATTAAATTCACTCGCTTTGCATAATTTATCACACACTTTGCAGTACATTTGGTGCCTTACAGCCAGAGAACCAGACTGTAAAACTGGAAAGCGAAAAAGTCTTTTACAACCCATGGCTCATGGCTCATAGAACCAGGTTATGAAGTTTTATTGGTCCATGAATGGAGAGTAACCTTTATGGGAGCATCATCTGCAGGACGGGCGATAGGAGATGACTTTCTGGATGGGCTCAGTTGGAACATCGAGAACTGCTCATTTATTTTGTAATTAACTGCAGCCATTAAAATGGGCGGACCCACTGATACAACCATATTTAACAAATTAACTCCGAGCTCCCATGTTATTCTGTTCATAAACTGATGAGCAATGCAGTAAAGGTCAATTCAACAAAGTCACCATAAACTTCATCTACATAAAAGCTGGAAAGTCAGGAGCCAACAGGAAGTTAAATACGGATAAAGGACATACAGTAAGTAGCCTATGTGCTGCTATAATGTACTAAAAGAAGAGTAGAGTAGAGTAACCAGAATAATTTATAGTAACTAATGGAAGAATGGTATTTAAGCTGGGGCAGGACAATTACCTTCCTGTCAATTCCCAGCATTACTTCACAAGGAACACAATGCTGACTAGAAATTGACAAAAAATGAACACTACAACAATATGAGCATGAAAATGGCACGTCCTATGGCTAAGAAAATAGCCACAATAAGACTGCCTTCAATGTACAAGAATATAAGTCCTGTAATACTTCCTCCTACGTGTCAGTAGGAAGGGACAGGGGCAGTCAGCCCTAAACTGGAGCCATGCTGGCGTTCCCTGTCTAATTGCAGTGCAAGCCCTAGGTAGCAAGTCCGCAACTGGTCGACGTTCACTACTCTGCTAAGGTGCGAGACGAACAACACCAAGGAACAAAACAAGACACAAAAACAGAGTCGTACAGAAATGGGTCAGAACCAGGAGGACAATAAGCGCCAAATTGAGAGGCAGAGAAAAGTCCAAAAGCCAAGCAAAGATCACAACCAGATGGGGAGCACAGTACCAATAAATACGACAGAGAGTGGTCAAAAAGACAAGCCAAGGTCAGGAGCACGAGTAATCCTAAAATACACGATACAGGAGCCAGAAACAAAGTAAGGCCTCATGCACACGACCGTTGTTTTATTCTGTGTCCGTTGTGCCGTTTTTCGTGATATTCTGCGGACCCATTGACTTTCAATGGGTCCGTTGAAAATTCAGTTGCTGCACCGTTTGTCAGCCGCGTCTGTGATCCAAGGTTCCAGTCCGTCCAAAAAATATAACCTGTCCTATTATTTTGGCGGAAAGTCAATGGGACCGCTAAAAAACACGGAGGCACACAAGATTGTCATCCGCGTCCGCGTCCGTTTTTTTCCTATCATTTGCATGGCAAACCTTTCTTAAATTTTTATTAGGCCTCATGTACACGACCGTTGTTGTGTTCCGTTCCGCAAAATGGGGTTCCGTTGTTCCATGATCCGTTTCCGTTTTTGTTTCCATGTGTCTTCCTTTATTTTTGGAGTATCACCAGACATGAAGGAAAGTAAAAAAAAAATCTAAGACAGGTTTGCCATGCAAATGATAGGAAAAAAACGGGCACGGACAAGCGGACGAGGATGACAATCTTGTGTGCCTCCATGTTTTCTAGCGGTCCCATTGACTTGAATAGGTCCGCGAACCGTTTTCCGCAAAAATAATAGGACAGGTTATATTTTTTTTATGGACTGGAACCACGGATCATGGACGCGGATGACAAACGGTGCATTAGCCGAGTTTTCAACGGACCCATTGAAAGTCAATGGGTCCGCAGAAAAACACGAAAAACGGCACAACGGACACGGAATAAAACAATGGTCGTGTGCATAAGGCCTTAGTCAGTCAGAGACTATCTCTAGCAAAGCTGCAAAGCTAGGAAGGACTTAAAATAGGGCGCCGAATCCCAGGCCCAGGCCCAGGTCCATTAGCTCAGCACTGATTGGGGCCTGGATTAAGCTAAAACAGCCTGGTAACCTGGGCTGACATTTAGCCCACAGCTGACCTCCCCGAGCGTGAGTACACTACGGGGAGAGACAGAGCATTGCTCTCTTACCAAGGATGCGGCCACGTCGCTGGGGGACAGCGCGTCTCAGCTGAAGCCAGGGACAACAGCTATGGAGCTCAGACAGGAAAGTTTTTAACACTACATACAAGAATATAATTACTATAATACTGCTCCTATGTACAAAAATATTACTACTATAATACTGCTCCTATGTACAAGAATATAACTAATATAACACTGCTCCTATGTACAAGAATATAACTACTATAATACTGCTCCGATGTACAAGAATATAACTACTATAATACTGCCCCATGTACAAGAATATAACTACTATAATACTGCTCCCATGTACAAGAATTTAACTACTATAATACTGCATCCTATGTACAAGAATATAACTACTATAATACTGCTCCTATGTACAAGAATATAACTACTATAATACTGCTCCGATGTACAAGAATATAACTACTATAATACTGCTCCTATGTACAAGAATATAACTACTATAATACTGCTCCCATGTACAAGAATATAACTACTATAATACTGCTCCTATGTACAAGAATTTAACTACTATAATACTTCTCCTATGTACAAGAATATAACCACTATAATATAACTACTATAATACTGCTCCTATGTACAAGAATATAACTACTATAATACTGCCTCCTATGTACAAGAATATAACTACTATAATACTGCCTCCTACGTACAAGAATATAACTACTATAATACTGCTCCTACGTACAAGAATATAATTACTATAATACTGCCTCCTATGTACAAGAATATAACTACTATAATACTGCCTCCTATGTACAAGAATATAACTACTATAATACTGCCCTTTGTACAAGAATATAACTACTATAATACTGCTCTTATGTACAAGAATATAACTACTATAATACTGCTACTTTGTACAAGAATATAACTACTATAATACTGCTCCTATGTACAAGAATGTAACTACTATAATACTGCTCCAATGTACAAGAATATAACTACTATAATACTGCCTCCTACGTACAAGAATATAACTACTATAAAACTGCTCCTATGTACAGGAATATAACTACCATAATACTTCTCCTACGTACAATAATATAATTACTATAATACTGCCTCCTATGTACAAGAATATAACTACTATAATACTGCCTCCTATGTACAAGAATATAACTACTATAATACTGTCCTATGTACAAGAATATAACTACTATAATACTGCTCCTATGTACAAGAATATAACTACTATAATACTGCTACTTTGTACAAGAATATAACTACTATATTACTGCTCCTATGTACAAGAATTTAACTACTATAATACTGCTCCAATGTACAAGAATATAACTACTATAATATAACTACTATAATACTGCTCCTATGTACAAGAATATAACTACTATAATACTGCTCCTGTGTACAAGAATATAACTACTATAATACTGCTCCTATATACAAGAATAAAGCTACTATAGTACTGCTCCTATGTACAAGAATATAACTACTATAATACTGCTTCTATGTACAGGAATATAACAACCATAATACTGCTCCTATGTACAAGAATATAACTACTATAATACTGCCTCCTATGTACAAGAATATAACTACTATAATACTGCTCCTATGTACAATAATTTACTATAATACTGCTCCTATGTACAAGATTATAACTACTATAATACTCCCTCCTATGTACAATAATATAACTACTATAATACTGCTCCTATACAAGAATATAACTGCTATAATACTGCTCCTATACACGAAATATAACTACTATAATACTGCTTCTGTGTACAAGAATATAACTACTATAATACTGCTCCTATATACAAGAATAAAACTACTATAATACTGCTCCTATGTACAAGAATATAACTACTATAATACTGCTCCTATGTACAAGAATATAACTACTATAATACTGCTCCTATGTTCAAGAATATAACTACTATAATACTGCTTCTATGTACAGGAATATAACAACCATAATACTGCTCCTATGTACAAGAATATAACTACTATAATACTGCCTCCTATGTACAAGAATATAACTACTATAATACTGCTCCTATGTACAATAATTTACTATAATACTGCTCCTATGTACAAGATTATAACTACTATAATACTCCCTCCTATGTACAATAATATAACTACTATAATACTGCTCCTATACAAGAATATAACTGCTATAATACTGCTCCTATACACGAAATATAACTACTATAATACTGCTTCTGTGTACAAGAATATAACTACTATAATACTGCTCCTATATACAAGAATAAAACTACTATAATACTGCTCCTATGTACAAGAATATAACTACTATAATACTGCTCCTATGTACAAGAATATAACTACTATAATACTGCTCCTATGTTCAAGAATATAACTACTATAATACTGCCTCCTATGTACAAGAATAAACCTATTATAATACTGCTCCTATGTACAATAATTTACTATAATACTGCTCCTATGTACAAGATTATAACTACTATAATACTCCCTCCTATGTACAATAATATAACTACTATAATACTGTTCCTATGTACAAGAATATAACTACTATAGGGGGCGGAGCCTGACCTTGGAGCTGCATGGTTGCTTGTTCCTGAGCTCCTCTCCCTGGCAGCTATTATAGCCCCTTTTATTAGCTATTTGCTCGGTGCCAATGGGGAAACCAGGCAAGGACCGACACTCTGAGACACCAGAGCCGACAGGGGCCCGTTCCAGGCAACCTGAGATGGATAAATTCCTTAAGAAACAGTCCAGGACTCCTGCTGCTGAAGCATCCAAGAGGGCGCGGCAGCTCTCTGAAGCAGATGAAGGCTCTGAGGCAGGAAGCACTTCTGATGTCTCTGATTGCAGACCACGGAGAAGAAGCTCCTCACTCTCCAAAGCAGACCTCAGGGACATTCTGGAATCTGCTCTTGCACCTCTTAAAAAGGACTTAGAGGAGATAATAGGAGATCTGCGGCAGATTGGGAATCGTGTCCCTGGAGCTAGCACAGGAAGCCATCCTGGTGCATGAGGGTAAGACCAGCGCAGCCCTGCAAACCCACAGAGACTTGCTAAACGACGCGCTGATGCGCATAGAGGATCAGGAGAACCGGAGCCGGCGGCGAAATATTCGCATCTGCGGCTTACCCGAAAATATTGCGCTTGACGCACTTCATTCAGTCGCATGCAAAATTTTCTCCTCCCTGCTGGGAGCTGAGAGAGCAGCTCCGATTGTGATCGAGCGCATCCACAGAGCCTTAAGGCCCAAGCCGAAACCTGGTGAGCCGCCGCGGGATGTAGTATGCGGCATCCTAAGCTATGTGGACACTGCTGCACTGCTCAAGGCGGGAAGGGAGGCCGACCGCATCATGTACGGTGAGACCCTAGTCCTTTTCTTCCAGGACCTGGCCCCCTCCACCTTAGCCAAGAGGCGCATCGTGAAGCCGCTCCTAGAGGCCCTTAAAGCCACAGCTACGCCATTCCGATGGCTCTATCCCTTCGGTCTGGCCATTTTGAAAAACGGGAGGCAGTATATTGTGCGGACCCCGGGTGACCTGAAAGCTATTTGGGGCCCTCTTGGGATTGAACCCATCACAGTTCCCTCGTGGATGCCGGCTGATCAAGGGGATCCCCTGCCTACCCCTCCGGGTATAGATTCGTGGCAGCAAGTTTCACCTTCCAGAGCTGGGAAACAAGGAAAAGGCCGGTCGCAAGCACCTGTTACCTGACTTTGTTCCGGGAGGCGCTGAAGGCGCTTTTGTTCACTCTTCACTGAGTTCAATGTTCTGTGACTTTGCTGGGTCCCAAGACGTAGGAACTCTGTCTGGCTCTGCCTGAGCTGAAGTTTCATAGTTTGTCCATTTGGACTTATTTTAGGTCTAGGCCCACTGCCCCGTTCCCATGGGTTTTGGGCCGGACCCTATGCTTTACTACCTTGCCTGCATGAGACGCAGGTTACGAGCTGTATGTTAGCGCACTGACTGCACTGTTAGTTATGCGGGGGTTATATGTCTGGTTATGTTGTCAGTTATGTTACTGATTATGTCCTCTCCCTCACCCCCTTCCTTTCCACCCCCGGTGGCCCCACAGGAGCCCCCCTCTGACAGATCCCGGCTGTTTGCCGCTATGAAAAAGGATCTCCAATGTGTCAGATGCTGGGTGGGGTCACGTGCTCCCTGTCCATGAGGAGACATTCTTTGTTATTTGGGTTGTGTTACTGTCTCATTTGTTATGTCTTTTATTTTTATTTTGACTTTCCCTGTTCCCTCCTTCTCCTTACTCCGTCCGTGGCTTTCTAGACTGGATGTCCTTATGCTCTGGGCCGACAGGCCTCCTCTGTCTTCACTATGGCCTCTGTTGTAGTTGCCTCACTGAATGCCAGGGGTCTGACCGAGCCATGTAAGCGGTCTCAGGTGCTCTCTTTGTTACTAAAAGATGAGGCCTCCGTTGTATTCCTCCAAGAAACTCATTTTAAATCAGGGAAGATCCCGAAATTGTCCCAAAACGCATTCCCACAATGGTTTCATAGCTCTTTTGCCTCGGCTAGCAGGGGCGTCAGTGTGGCCGTCCACAAGTGCCTACCCTTCAAACACTCCGCTGTCCTTGCGGACACTGATGGTCGCTTCTTATTCGTTAAGGAGCACATCGCTGACGCGCCTGTTACCCTGGCTAATTTATATGCCCCTAATAGGGGTCAGATCCTCTGGCTCGTCCGGACTCTTGAGCAATTACAGACTTTTAGTGAGGGCATGCTTATACTAGGGGGTGACTTTAATGTTACTATGGAGCCGGGCCTTGACTCGTCCTCTCAGAGGTCTGAGTTGTCCCACAAACTTCTGCGACGTCTGAAGACTGCGCTGAAGAAGTTGCGGGTTATTGATGTGTGGTGCACTATGCATCCCTCTGGTAGGGATTATACGTTTTATTCAAACGCTAAAAAATCCTTCCATAGGTTGGACTACTTGTTTTTATCCTCCCCCCATATTTCTCAGGTGGTAGACGCGAGGATTGGGAACATTACGCTTTCTGATCACGCCCCAGTATTTCTCAGAGTGTCTATGACAGCTCTTCCTAAACGTGAGAGAATATGGCGTCTTAATGACACATTGATCTCCGACCCTACCAATGCAGCTAGAATCTCCCGGATTATGTCTGAATTCTTCTCTCTTAATGCAGTGGGCGACCCTCCTCCCTCCCCCTCCATCTTGTGGGAGACTCATAAGGCGGTGGTTAGAGGAGAATTAATTTCCCTGGGCTCGCATGTTAAAAAGTTGCGCTCCAAGGCTGTAGATGACCTGCTGTCCCGCATAGCGAGTCTTGAACTGACCCATAAGCAAACCCAGGCTCAGGCTGTGGCTGCTGAATTAGCGGAGGCCAGGACGGGACTGAAAAACTTGCTCAACGCCAAATCAGCGAAACTTATATTCCGCTCCAGGTTTAAAGCTTATGCTCATGGGAACAAAGGGAATAAACTGATGTCTGCCATGGCTAAGCAACGCCACATGGATTCATTTATCCCTGCTAATCTAGATGCGAAAGGCAATAAGCACAAGTCGACTCACGATATAGCGAAAGCGTTTAGTGCTTTTTATGCGGATCTATATAACCTCCCCACCCCAGACCGTCCTGGTTCAGCCTCTATTGAGCAAGCCACAGATGAGTTCCTGTCCACTCTGAAGCTGCCCTCTGTTAGTCCCCTACAAGCTTCCCAACTAGTCGCCCCTGTATCAAGAGAGGAGATTGACAAGGTCCTTTCCTCCATTCCTTCAGGCAAAAGTCCAGGCCCGGATGGACTCCCTATATCGTATTACAAGACCTTCAAAGACGTTTTGACTCCTCATTTTCAGGCACTCTGTAATTTCCTCCTGTCTGGAGGCTCTCTACCCCCCCAAACGTTAGAGGCCCACATAACTATAATCCATAAAGAAAACAAAGACCCCCTCCACTGTGGCAGTTATCGCCCGATTTCACTGCTAAATGCGGATGTCAAGTGGTGGGCCAAGATACTGGCGCAGCGAATACAGCTGATCCTGCCGGATCTTATTGATAGTGAGCAAGTGGGGTTTGTGCGTGGCAGACAGGGCTGTGAAAACACGATACGTTTGCTCCATCTTATGGATTGGGCTAGAAGCTCCTCTACGCCTCTGGCTTTGCTGAGCACGGACGCGGAGAAGGCCTTCGACAGGGTCGGTTGGCATTATATGTCACGGGCCCTGTCGAGGTTTGGTTTCCCAGATTCGTTTATATGTGCGATCTTCACTCTGTACTCAGCCCCGTCTGCCAGACTCAAAATAAATGGTACGCTTTCTCCCTCCTTTTCCATATCCAATGGGACGAGGCAGGGGTGTCCTCTCTCCCCATCTCTGTTTGTCATAGTGATGGAGACTTTGCTGTGTAGGATCCGGCAGGATCCTGCTGTTAGGGGCTTGACCATTGATTCTCGGACCCACTTGACAGCCGCATTTGCAGATGACCTACTTATCATGACCTCCAATCCCGAAACATCCTTCCCTAGGCTTTTGTCTCTTTTTGAGGAGTTTGGCTATGTGTCAAACTTTAAAATCAACTATAGCAAATCAATGGCCCTAAACGTTACTTGTCCAGAATCGGTTAAAGAGGCCCTTCAGAATACTACCCCCTTTCACTGGGCTACAAAAGACATAGTATTTTTGGGAGTGCACGTCCCGGCTCAGGCGAAGGACTTATTTGCTCTGAATTATGCCACCTTATTGTCCTCAGTTAGGAAGCAGCTGCACTCTATTAGACTGCCGTTTATTTCCTGGTGTGGCAAGAGGAACTACCTTAAGACCTTTATAGCTCCTAAATTTTTGTACCTTCTGCAGGTGTTACCCATCTGGCTGCCGCACTCATTTTTTGTAGACATCCGCAGAGTTTTCTCCCTCTTTTTGTGGGGAAGTAAACCCTCCAGAATTGCTTATTCGGTGCTGACCAGAGAGAGGAGGTTTGGTGGCTTTGGTTTGCCCGACATACGTTCCTACTATGTGGCCTTTCAACTATTTAGAGGTCTATCCCTCCTCAATAGCACTTATAGTGCTCCATATGTGTGTCTTGAGCGCTCCCTGCTATCCACTAGAATGAAGCGGATTCTCTGGGGGCTGTCCCCTTGTTCTCCGGGTAGTTCCTCTTTGCCACTCCTATGGAAGGGTATGTTTGTTGAGTGGGCCAAGCAGTTTAAGGATAGAACGCTTGAGTTTCCCATACCGGGTACTCCGCTTTCCTCTTTACAGTTTTATGTCCATCCGGAAGCTGAGAAGCCCTCAGGTATCTGGCCTCTTTTGGCCGAGACCCCTTTAAGTGAGATTAGGTCCCCGGATGGGTCTCTGGATTGGTCCACGGTCTTGAATGACCCTAAAGTCAAAAAAGCTTCCTTCCTACAGAGTTTTGCCCTGCAGAAGGAGATTAAGATGATTAAGCTACCGCCCCCCACCACCTCTGGAACCCCCTCTTGGCTGTCTAGGAGACTATCAGATGCCCGTAGGATCCCTAAACCGCTGTCTACCATATATAAGGAGTTACTCTCAGCCTCCCCTCCTGAGCTACATTTCCTTTCTTCATGGGAAAGGGAATTGTCCATCCACCTTACAGACCCGGAAAGGGCTTTTGTCCTTACACACTCTCACGGCTTTAGCCGCTGTATTAAGGTACAAGAAAACTCGTATAAGCTGCTTACGAGATGATACAAGTCCCCGGAGTTCTTGCATAGGCTTAATGCAGATTTCCCAAGTGAGTGCTGGAGGTGTAGAAAAGACGTAGGCTCTCTGTCACACATTTGGTGGCACTGTGAGAAGATTAAAGCGTTCTGGACCAGTATAGAAGCATTGATAAATGAGGTGTGTGCTAAGCAGGTTAAGCTGGATCCTAAACTGATTCTGCTTTGGTGCCCTAATGACTCGCTGTCCCCCTGTAGATCTGATCTTCCTACTATGCTCATCACGGCGGCGAGACTGCTCATCCCGCTGCTTTGGAAGGATACTGAACCTCCTACTGTTTCGATGTGGAGGGATAAGGTGGATCAGATCTACAGGTTTGAAGAGTTGGCCCACTGGGAATCTTGCACGCGTTCCCGCTTTCTGAAAATCTGGTCGCCCTGGAAGACATATAGGAAGTTCCCCTGACGGAGTTGGGGAAAACTCCCCTACCCCCCCCCCCCTTCCTTTCCCTTCTTTCCCTCTCTTTTCCTCTTATTTGTGTTATATTTGATTTTTATTGTCTGTCACATTTGATGTATCATTTTGTACAACATGTGTTGCACTGACATGCAATTGTGGTCACGTCCATGGCTGATTTGTGACTATGCCTTACCAGTGATGCTACGATGGTTTGTGATCAATTGATATGCCTTACTCTTTGAATAAAAATAAATTTGGTTAAGAATATAACTACTATAATACTGCTCCTATGTACAAGAATATATATACTATAATACTGCCTCCTATGTACAAGAATATAACTACTATAATACTGCTCCTATGTACAAGAATATAACTACTATAATACTGCTCCTATGTACAAGAATATAACTACTATCATACTGCTCCTATGTACAAGAATATAACTACTATAATACTGCCCCTATGTACAAGAATATAACTACTATAATACTACTCCTATGTATAAGAATATACCTACTATAATACTGCCTCCTATGTACAAGATATAACTACTATAATACTGCACCTATGTACAAGAATATAACTACTATAATACTGCTCCTATGTACAAGAATATAACTACTATAATACTGCTCTTATACAAGAATATAACTGCTATAATACTGCTTGTTATGACATGTGACTGCCCATATAGCACATTTTATTATTATCACAGTTAAGGTTTTTGCCTTCTTTCACAGCAGTCTGGAGCTTTTTGTGATAAATTAATTAAATGTAATTTATAAGATGCCAACACTCAACTGACAAGAGTTCAGCCCAAAAACTGCAGCCCCTTCACTTCAGAAATGATTAACGTCTTGTACGGATAATTATTGCGCACTTTTCCCTTTTCATTTCTGCAGCCGGCGAAGAGGACATTGTGCAGTCTAGCAATATGTAATTACTTCCTAATAGAGTAGATGCATTTCAGCGGCCAACATAATCCACACACACCTGTCACTTAGCTAATTATACTGAAGATGGAGGCTTTCAGCGCCGCGCATCGGATTCACTGTCAGCACTTGGCAGTAAGGAGGAAGCCTCAGACTCTGGGAGAAGGAGCTGAGATCCACTTTCTTTTCTCCTACTTCTTTATAGTGCAGCAATTTTTCAATGTCACTTAATACAGCCCGAGGCTTCCATTATATACCGGAGCGGCGGCACGCTCGATCAGCCAGCTCTTACATGGTAAATAACTGTGTCGGAGGTTTTTAAAAAAAATATAAGGTAAATGTTGTGCAGTGAAAGAGAAAGTTTCCTTAAAAAAAATCACTTTAGTAAAATTTGATTGATAGTCCCTAAACGTAAAAGGATTTTCCGTGATTGTTGGACTGATGACCTATCCTCCCCTTCATCAGTATCTGAGCAGTGGAGGTCCGACACCCAGGACCCCCGCCGATCTGAAGTTTGAGAAGGTAACAATTCTTTCAGTAGCGCTGCGTCCTTCTCTCAGCTTTTCCTTGGCCGTGTGACGTCACGGTCATTGGTTTACGTGGCCTAGGCGCAGCTAAGCAATATTGAAGTGACTGAGCTGCAATACCAAGCACAGCCGCAATTAAATGTACGGCGCTGTGCTTGGTGAGCAGAAAAAAGGATGTGGTGCTACAGAAAGCAGCTGATCGGAGGGGGTTCCAGGTGTCGGACCCCCACCGATCCGATAGTGATGACCTATCCAAAGGATAGGTCATCTGTTGAAAAATCTCAGAAAACCCCTTTAAGTAAAGTTGTCCCCTATATTAGCACTTGATTACTTCCAGAACCACCATAGAATTGAATGAAGTGGCTAAGCCCATGTCCAATCAGCCACTCTATTCATTTTGGCGGCTCCACAAGGCACAGGACCCCAGTTCTTGTGATCGGTGGAGGTTCTAGCGGTAGGACACCCACTGATCTAATAGTTATTCACTATCCTGTGGCTAGACGGTAACTTAAGATAATTAAAATACCCCTTTAAAGGAGTTTTCGCCTGTGGACAAGCTTGTTAGAAAAGTCCCATAACAGAGATCACATTGTTTTCCCCCAATGATCAGCTACTATCTGTCGGGAAACCTGGCTGTACGTGTTTAGTTTCCCTGCAACGCCTCCAGAGGGGAAATTAAGCATTACACAATATTTAGAATAAGGCTCCATTCAGACGTCCACAAATGGGTCTGCATCCGTTCCGCAATATCGGGAACGGGTTCGGACCCATTCATTCTCAATGGGGCAGAACGGGATGCGGAGAGCACACTATGTGCTCTCCACAGCCGCCTTTTCGGAGCACGGCCCCGAACTTCCGGGCTTCGGCCACGAACTTCCGGACCGCGGCTCCGCAAAAAAATAGAACATGTCCTATTCTTGTCCGCAATTGCGTGTGAATAGACCCTAAATCAGTGTAATGTCAGAGAGGGGTCCACTGTCTATTAGCGCAGAACCTCTGATAGGGTACATGTAAATGTGGTTTCTAAAGTGGGCAAACCTTTTAAGGAAGACATCAGTATTGAGATCAGTGGCAATCAAGACAATCCAAGGTTTTACCCCTCCCAAGGGTGCAAATACCAATGTCGTGTCCAGGTTACATATAGAATTCCTAGGTTGTCTGGGTACATTATTATTTTACAATCTGGATCTGCAGATGTGTTTGCAAGTCATTCATATACAGTAAGATAAAACAATTATCTTTGGTCTCTCCACAGAATATCTTAAAGAGCACCTGTCAACAGGATCAACCCCATTTATCATGGCAGTATCCCTAGTTTAATAGGGTTGATACTGCTGACCTGACAGGTTCTCTTTAAAATGAATAGCTAGATTTAGGAGCAGATCAATTGTCCGCCTCATTCCATGTATGTATATATGTATTAGGATGCCTTGATTTGGAGGTAGGAAACCTTAGCAATATCTGCAAGATATAATCCATAGAAGTGGGAACAAAGAAACCACAAATCTTCATTCTTCTTACTTCACATTCCTTAGACGCTGTCAAGGCTTTTCGTGAGTCCCCTCTTGGGTACTGATGTCTGTCTCTGGAATACTACAGTAGATACAGACGTGCCGGAGATAAATCAATACAAAGCACCAGAACCTGTCACATGGAAGGAGGTCCTCCAGCATTGTCACCCGCTTCCTCTTTAACCAGTTGTCAGATTCCAGTCCAGTCGTGCTTGGACATCATTGAGACAAAGCTCAAGGCTAAAGGTTCAAACAAAATAGGAAAGTCTGTTAAATCGTCAGGTGCCTCAGAAGTAAGCGATGGAGATTAACTCGAAGATTACAAGTACAAAATAATCACAAAATCACCGTTAACATCTCCATTCCAATCCAGTCAACGCTCATACAATGTCTGACATTTAATAATTCAATATAAAGGGGATTATTATAAGCTTATTAAAAGACTGCGAAAACAGGGAACTTTTCTGTCGGATGGAAGATAAATACGAATTTAGTATTTACAAGGAATATCACATGAAATGATCATCCATAGTAAAATGTTGTGGTAGAACATCCTAGTTCACTTCTATTGTCCTCAGATTAAGGAATGTGGCAGGCGCAGCACTATGAAGTGCCTTTTGCGCTGTGGCATTAGAAGAATTTTGATATCTCTGATTTTTAGTCTAACCAGACTGTCTATTACTCTGTAATTCCTCTAGCACCGTTTTATGGAAACAGTAGGTTTAAAGAGCACACCAAATGCTTGAAATAACTTCTTTATTAACATCAACTTCTTTATTAACGCCTCCACAGCAGATAGTCCATGTACAAAACACGTGTTGAAAAGATATCACAAAATGGCGGTATGCATAAGATGGTGGTTCAACTGTCCAATCTTATCATTCAACATAAAATGGTGAATATATTTCTCTCTTCAGTATCTGTACTCTCACTTTAAGTTATTTAAGCACTTTATGATCTCTCTGAGAGGTATATCTGAGGTCTAACTAATAGTTCACTTGCTGAATTTGGTCCCAATTTGCAGTATGCAGTTAGCAGTAACTATTTGCAGATTGGTTGAGTATGATCTGGTATGGTTGTATGCAATTTGGATTGCAATATGGAATATGAATTTGGATTGTGAACTTCGTAGTTTGCAATTGGTGGAACTGTAAATAAACACATATATAACAAGTTCAGTATACAGTTCTAATCAGTTCTAATCACTATATTAACAGTAGGAACATTATATAACTGTTTTAAATACCTATTTTGGCCTCTCTGCTTCCATAAAACACAGTTATTAGTGGAGTGAATGTCTGATCAGCTCCTCTCCTATGGTGTAATGATTCTAGCAGCTCCTGCTAGGGGGATTTCCCACACAGGCTGTGTGTGAGGCTGGCTGTGATTGGTCAAGACTCCTGCGCAGCAACAACAGTTGAACTCTATGCTTTCTGTTGTTTTTGCTATGTCATTGAGCTTACCTTACATTATATAATGAATCTTAAAGGCACATTATCTTTTTCTGTGGACACAAACCTGAAGTCGCTTTAAATAACTCTGCTTTTATCTTTAACACACAAACATAGGAACTGTATTAAGGGTATTGGCAGTTCTAGCTATATAAACATATAAGCTATATTAGCAACCTAGGAGAGGTCTTAGCTGGCCAACTACAAGGCAGAATGTAACAGTCACGTCCACACACACACAGGGGGAAGGATAGTGACCACTGCGCTCCACCCTCCATCCTGGCCCTGCCTACTTTCCTCACGAGTTCTGATGACAGGGGACTACTGGATGACAGTCCCTTACTTAGGATATGTGCAGGGAAGACAGACAAGACTAAATACGGAACGTGAACGGACCGGGTCAGAACCAAGAGAGCTACGCAGTACAAAGGGTTAAGCAAAGAATGGTCAGGAGAAGCCGGGTCAAATACCAGGAGAGTAGAGAAGTACCAGAGGAGTCTGCAAAGAGTAGTCAGGTGGGAGCCGATGTCACAATACCAGGAGGGATGCGCAGTACAGGAGGAGCAGGCAAAAGATTGTCAGGGAACAGGATCAGGTGAGCATTCAGTAGTCCAACAAATAGCCAGGAACCTAGAATTATCAGGCAAGCTGTGGCGAGCAGGCTGCCTGTATTTATAGTGGGGTCTGAGGGTCATGTGACGTGGCCAGCGTCACATGACCGACAGACAGACAAGTCGAGCACCAAGTGATCAGCTCGGCACTCAAGGCAGACCTAGGAGCAGGGAGCCTCCCAGCTAACACAGATCCTCGCTCCTGAAGCTAAGCAGCAGGTCTGCGGCTGATAGGAGACCGAGTGCGCCTTTGGCACCCCTTGACACAGAAGCTCCGTGCTGGCGATTACACAAAAACAGGCTCCACATTGGATTGACTAAAGGACCTATTAATCACTATATTACCCAACAATCAGGGGTATATATAGAAAAGAAGATGCTCTATAGCTGAGAGCAAAATGGGCCCCATGATGGTGCAGTACAGAATGGATTGGTATTTTTTCCTCCCCCTTTCTTGATGACTCTGTCTTGAACCAATTTCTCATCCACAAAGGTTCCCAACACTCAGCAGGAAAGAATATGGAACCAACAACCATTACTGGTCTCTTTTACAGCATCACATGGTATATTTCTATCAGGGAACATACAGCACTGCTAAGAAATAGGAAAGTATGTAGTTGCTAGAAAAGTCTGAGGGCTCTATGGGTTGTACAGAGATATGCTATAAAGTGCAATGGAACCCTACTAGTTGACAGCAGTTGTTGACAAGGGTTGACTACTTGTTTAGTGGATGGAAGGACAGAAGAGATTAGGCTAGTTAAGATGGCTAAATATTCAGGGAAAAATAAATTGTACTTAAAAATAAAAGATAGATCAAGGGGTCTTTAATAGATGTGCTAAAAAAAAACAATCTACAGTAAATAGTTCCCATGGATCGTTGTCAAAGGTAACAAGCTATTAACAAGTGCTATTGTGCAGATAAACCTAACTGTTGCCAAGTTTTTTTGACCAGATAAACTGAACTGTCCATAACAATTGCCGTTCAGATAACTGCCTGTAATGAGTTGACCACCTACATAAATCTACATGTTCATAAGACTTGCTGTCCACATAACCCTTCCTGTTCATAATGTTAGATGACCATATAACCCTCTCTGTTGTGATGTGTTGTTGACCAGATAACTTATTTATGTTGGCAGACCGTGCCTTCAGGGTGGGAACCGGTGCCTCTACACCTACCCTTCTTCTCTTTCTCCAGCAGCCTAACCCACTGGCATTATTTTGCTCCCATGCGACAGGTCAGCTCCTGGACTCATCTGTCTCTCAGAAAGCTGCAGATGGCTTCTTGATGCCAATGCCTCCTTCCTCTGGCTGTAGAACATGCGTACACGCTACACCGGCTCGCCTCTCATAGGGAAATCTCCTGAGCAATAGGTTGTCTAGCTTGTTAGTTCCTGCAAAGTTGTGCTGTTTTTGTTTACCTGACTTCTGCCTGTTTCCTGGATATTGATCCTCCACTGCCTGACCAGTGCCTGACCTCTGTATTGTCCATTCGCTGCCTGCCCTTATCTCAGACTGTTTGTCAGATTGCTCATACACTGGCTGCTTGAACCTCAGCCTGTCCCTGGAAATGAACCTGCCTGATCCCTTGGTGTTCTGCATCAGTGTGTCTAACAGAGACTTAACTAGGAGCTAGCAGCCTGGTGGTTCCCCTGATACAAAGTCCAAATCCCTAAAGGGTGAAAACCAGGAGACTGCCATGATAAAGCACTTAGGAGTAGCCCAAAGTCAAACTTGTAGGTTCTACCACCACTGCCTTAACAACCTCTATCTATCCATACAAGTTGCTTTCCAAATAACTCTAATTTGAAGTGTTGACCAGATAACTCTACCTCTCCTTAAATTTTGTTACCCTTTGTGAACGTTGACCAGATTAATCTACCTTTTGATAAGAATTGGTGACCAAATAACCTACCTGCTTATACTGATAGATGATGAGCTAACTCTACCTGTTGGCAGACATTGTTGCCTAGATATCCCAACCTGCTGTCATATGTTGACCAGATAAACCTACCCATTTATAAGAATCACTGACCAGGTTACCTTACCTGAGTATAATAATAGATGACAAGATAACTCGGTTTAGCAGCAGAAGTTTTGAGCAATGTTAAGCTACCGATAAATAGGCTGAAAAGTCTTAAGTGCAGCAAAGAGTGAGCGAGTTGAGCTTCTTATTCATTGAATTATATGACGACATACAAAAAAAGTGATAATGTGCACAGCGGGTGCATAGACTGCAGAAAAAACTGATGGAAAAGCTGTGAAGGAGCTGCAGTGCTTAGCTAGCAATGTGGCCTCTTCATTCTGAAGATCAGCAGGCGTCCGGACCGCAGCCAGTCAGGAGGTGATGACATATCTGAGCATTATACCATTGCTTCTAATGGCACCATTGTGTAACTATACGGCAAGGCATGAATGATGGCACTACTAATGCCTTGAATCCTGAGAATAATTAAAGCACTGGGTGTGCAAAGTGTTAACATTTAAAGTGCCCTTAGGTCATGCTCTCATGTCATTATGAGCTTTATACCGACGGTATTCTCAAATCTGCATCAATCCAATTTAATTTATGAGAATTTAAAATCTCTCTCCCCCGATCCAGCTGTGATGAAACACAACGTTCCTCCTAAAACATCAATTAGTTGATGAAGCAGCATGAAGCGATAGCTCCGAACACGCTGTACTGACGATCTCTCATAATTATACACCGTGCGGTGCTCATGTTTGTACAAGAAAAAGGTGATAATTTAGCGCTGAAAAGTGGGTTAATTCTGTCAGAATTGGAAGGTGAGAACTGGAGTTCACTTTGTAAATGTGTAGAGCGTAGCAGTGCGAATGTCTTTGTCAACACTTGATATGCAAATAAGAGCAGTTTTATGCAGAATATGCTAATTGTTCTGTTTTTGGTCTATCACCAAGTCTTTTGTGCCTTCCTGAGTTACTTTCGAGATATGAGAGTTCCAATATTTGACTTAACCTTCTAATTAGTTTCCAAGCAAAATAATATTCAGGAAAAGACATGAGAAATAAAAATAAGATGCTTGTTAAGAGTTTGCACTTTATTATTATTTATTATTAAAGCGCCATTCATTCCATAGCGCTGTACATATGATAAGAGATATACATACATAATACAGACACTAAGCATAAACAAGACGAGTTACAAACTGGTACAGAAGGAGAGAGGGCCCTGCCCGTGAGGGCTTACAATCTACACTTCAGATTTTCCCTGTCAATTTTCAATTTTTAGAACATTTCAGGCAAAAAAAAATTGGTTTCTATGAAATTTGAAAATTGAAGTGCAGCTCTATATTACAGGACCTGCCTCATTTATAAAAAATAATAAATAAACTTTTCTCAAATATTCTATTAGAGAATTGTGAGATAATGGACAGGGGTCTCCCATGTAGGACCCTCATCTTTTAACCAGAGCAGCCACAAAGAGCTTCTCTCCCTCTGGAGGACCCAGCACATCCATTTATTGCACGGACAGCCCATTGATATCATTGAGAACAATGTAATGCTTTATCTCTCCTGTGGTGGTGCCATAGGGAAATTAAGCAGTCACAATCAGGTTCCCTCACAGATTTACAGCTGATCGTTGCAAGCAGATTATACAATGTGTCCTAACCTTTAAATTGTAAATAAATTGCATAGTGATTACTAAGAATGTGCCATGAGGAGTAAAGACAATACGAAGAGAGGGTACCTCATAGCCATATTCAGGATGCAAATCCCCTTACTCGTGCTGGTTCATGCCACCTAATGCCCTATCCCATGTAAAGAAGAACTTGTATGGAGTCAGAGAAGTATTTGTGGCTCCCCCTCAAGGATGCCATCAGTTGTAAATTAGAAACAGCTGTTTTACTGAACTCAAGTAGGCAACAAGCTGTCACGGAAGGTGTACAGAAAACTAGAAGACACAAAATGAAGATCCGACTGACTGAATCCAAAACTAAGGAACAAAAGGGAGAGCCCTGCATCAGACCTGGCTCTCTCCCTAACTGCTCAGCCTATGCGAAAATCCCAATGGTAGATGATCGCATATCCTCGTACCTCGACTGTATAACACCTGAACACCCTATAATAGTGAGGGGACACGACCACCGGCTCCCTACACTTGATACGGAGGGAGTCAGGGTCACCTGGGATCCAGCAAACAGGAAAACACAAATGAACGAACAAAACTTATCTGTAGAAGACTCAGTAGTAGGATCAGCATGCACACACTCCAGGAAGGAATATAAACCGCAAAGTGATGCAGTATGGGGAGGGATTTAAAGGCATGCAATCAGTGCAACTACATGACAGCTGAGAGAGGCTAACGAGATGAGAAAATGAAAGCAAAACAAAAGGAACCTCAAGGAGGAGGTTCTGAAGGACGTCTGTCAGAGCTTCTCAGATGTCTGGTGGTGACACAAGCTTGATGGTTACAAGAGGAACTTGGCTTGATGGTTGCAGATTCTCGTAGACACGACAGGCTTTGGGGGTATCAAAATCTCTACTTGGTGGCAACAAGCTTACTTACTCCTCTGGCATTACAACTGTGATCTAGCATCTGCCTTTGGTGCCAGTGATAAGAATGGCTCTTGATGCTGTTTTAGAGGCGTGGCTACTGTCCATGTGCAGATCACTCTTAACCAAGCCATGACCACAGGCTACAGATCTTCTCCCTATGTCATGTGCATACATGCTCAGAGTCTTTAGGTGATGCACACATTTAGCCACAGTACTGTGCACACTCTGCCTCTTCTTAGTCAGTCCAGTATTCCACTCTCTACACAGGCATTTCTGATTCTGTCAGGTTGGCAAGTCTCTTTCTCCTGTCCTAGCCTATCACAGTTCCTCTTTATACTTGCTGGTACAAGAGCTTGGAAGTGCTATGGTGGCTCTGATCCAATCTCTAGCTAGGTCCCTACGATGGAGTACCAACCAGTGGTGTAACTAGAAATGACTGGTGCCCACAGCATATTTTTGAAGTGTAATACCCCAGAGTGGCATTACCACCTCTTCTATACCCCCACTATCTTGATTGGTGCAGCAAGTGTCATCTCATACATATTTACTGTCATTTACTGCAGTGTATATATGAATTTCCTTATAAACCTATGTCTGTGAAGGTTCTCATTTATCCAGGTCATGGTATATCTGTAAAGGTTATAGAACTACTACAACAACTAGAAAAGGACAAAATCATTGATCGGGCCATGTATCATCGCCTTTACCCTGGGGAAACCCCTTTATGTATTTATGGACTTCCTAAGATACATAAGGACGGGACCCCTTTCAGGCCAATTGTCAGCAGCATCAACTCTGTGACCTACAATGTGGCAAAATACTTAGCCAGAATCCTAGCGCCCTTGGTTGGAAACACACAACATCACATACAGAACTCTCAGGATTTCACCACCAAAATCCAGAACTTGGTATTGGGCACAGAAGAAACAATGGTCTCCTATGATGTTACATCCCTCTTCACCTGCATACCCACTACAGAGGCAATTGAAACAGTCAGGAAACAGTTGCTACTAGACAACACCTTAGGCTGCAGAAAATAACTTAGCCCAGACCAAGTGTGTGCCTTACTGGACCTTTGTCTGAGTACCACCTACTTCAAGTTCTACAAGCAAAAACATGGCTGTGCTATGGGATCACCAGTCTCACCTATTGTAACGAACCTGTATATGGAGGAAGTAGAAAGGAAAGCCCTGACTACTTTCAAGGGAATTACACCGAGTCATTGGTTCAGATATGTGGATGACACTTGGGTTAAAATTCATAAGCAAGAGTTACAGGCTTTTACCGACCACATCAACTCAGTGGATTATAACATCAATTTCACGCGGGAAGATATGCAGAACAACAAACTGGCGTTTCTGGACTGTCTTATAACAGTGGAAGAGGGAAGGAAGCTGGGAATAGAGGTCTATCGAAAACCAACACACACAGACCAGTACCTGCTATTTGATTCCCACCATCCTCTAGACCACAAACTGGGAGTCATCCAGACACTACACCACCGGGCAGAGAAAATCCTCACCAGCACAGAGGCTAAGGAGAAGGAATTCAAACACATCAGAGGGGCACTTAAAACTTGTGGGTATCCAGTTTGGGCCTTTGTCAAAGCAGAAGGAAGGAGAAGAAAGAGCACCAAGACTACCAGTGAGGGCGAGAAGCATGACAGACGCAAGAATATGGTTATCCCATATGTAGCTGGGGTGTCTGAGAAACTCAAAAGGATTTTTAATAAACATCACATCCCTGTCTGCTTTAAACCCAGCAACACACGGAGGCAACAACTGGTTCACCCGAAAGATCCAACGCCTAAATACAAGATGGACAACATTGTATACGTAGTCCAGTGCAATGAGAAATGCTCAGAACTGTATATCGGTGAAAGAAAACAACAACTACATCAGCATATGGCTCAGCATAGAAGAGCCAAAACCTCTGGTCAAGATTCAGCCATGTACTTACATCTAAAAGAAACAGGTCACACCTTTGAAGACAGTCAAGTACGTGTTTTGGATAAGGAGGCCGATTGGTACAAACGAGGTGTGAAGTAGGCCATCTACATAAAAATGGAGAAGCCAAGCAGCTTGAATAGAGGCGGGGGGGGGGGGGGGGGTAGACATCTATTGTCTGCCACATACAATGTTGTCTTGACACCTTTTTATGGGAGGTCATTATCACCTACTGACTCCAATTAGGATAATGGAATCAACACCTTTGACCCCATGCTGGGTATAATGACCTCTGACCCCATGCTGGGTATAATTACCAGATGTTGATTCAGTTACATATTTATTCCCAGAGAATTCTTGTACAGTCACTCAGAATTGAGAAAGCTCGTTGGAAGAATGAGTGAACCTTTTTTAAGAAATCTACAGTAAGTCCAGTTGCCTTGATTTATTCTTTACAGTTATAAACCTATGTTAACATGTAATGTGCCTGGTTCACCAGCAGGTGGCAGCAGCACTGGCAGAGAGTTCATTTCTCTGGAGAGGAACTTCTAGCTCCATTTCATCCATTTTAGAGAGGGAGGAGTTTAGTTAGTGAGTAATCTAGCCTACCCTCCTCAGGGAGAGGTTGTGCGTCGGCCAGCCGAGCTCTGCCTGCTCTGCTGTGCCCAGAGGCAATGCCTCTGAAGCCTACATGGTTGCTTGTCCCCTCCTTGGCTTGCATTGCCTTTATCCAAGCTGAAGCTAGAGCTTGAGGTACTCAAAGCCAGGACGATAAGTTCCTAGGATTAAAGTAAGGGATAGATTACAGCTAACCTAAATTCCAGCAGAAGAGGAGAAGTTTCCTATTAAACCCAGCTAGCATAGCAGAGCTGAGAGAGCTACAGATATAGCAGAGCAGAGATTGTTGCTGAAGTATTTGCCTGCCACAGTTAAGCCAATTTCCAAGATACCGTTTGGAAACTGTTTGGATTACCGTTTATGCCAAGTAAAGCTGTGTTCAATGTTACAAGTCTGGACTCAAGTATTCCTTCTAGTATAGGCAAAAAAGTTGTTTCACAGGTGCTCGCGCTGAAAGAAGCGTAGGCAATCAGGTGATGGTCAGCCGGCACGCCGTTCAAGTATTCCTTCATCATCCAAGTTAATCACCCCCTTTGTACTTGCGTCAGACGACACCACGTCTGGGATGCAAGGATATCCAGGTAGGAGCACCGTGACACGTGCATACAACATCTACAGAGACATTGTAGGCCACTCTACACCACTCTGGCAATCCTACCCTGGGTACAACATTACCATCTAAAAAGGGGACTCCATGTCCTCTTTGCTGAACTTCAACTGGCGTCACGTTTACTTGCTCTATAAGAGGGACATATTATGTAGAAACCTCCTAAGGGGCAAGGGATCCCCCAGACGCGGGCAGTGGGCCGCTGCAGAAGGTCCCCCTCCCCCAAGAAACTTCTTCTCAACCCCATCCTCCAGTGCATCCCTCACTCCTACATCTAGTCAAGATCTCTCTCTTAGACCAGGTCAGGCAGCCGCTCCATCCTTTTTCTATAGTGTCACTATATATAAAGAAATGTTATAATAGTGTTGAGGGGGTCCTGACAATAAAATCTTTTAGTCTTCATCCTAAGTGGGCCCCTTCTGAGTACTGGCCCCAAAGCAGCCACTTCCCCTGCTTCCCCTATAGCTACGCCCCGGTATGAACTAATGAGTGTCACTGACTGTATTTCTCGGGCAGTGTTAGCCAGTCCTCTCTATTCCAGTGGCTTAGGTATTCCCTCAGCACTTTCACATGGATCTCCCACTGCATTCTCCCACTTGGTCCTCAAGGACACTTCCATTTATAAATAACAGGAACATTCTACACACTATGGGGAGATCCTATACATAACCACTAATATGACCCATAACCCAGTTGTAATGACCGGTGTCACGCACAGGGAGGAAAACAGGGAAAGCCCTGCCCAAGGGAGAGGGAAAGGTGGTGACCCCTAACTCACCTTGCGGCTGGCACCTGACGTCCCTAGACGGGTTCCTCACCCGTGCGGCGATCACGTGCCTAAACCCTGGCTTTCCCTGAAGATAGTGAACGGGCCGGTGGGATCGCTAGTCCGCACCACTGCACTAAGTGGGAAACACCAGGGAGAGGACAGACAAATACAGACAAACACAAACACCCAGGTGGATGACCACAGCAGTCCACAAAGGTCCAACAGGGATCCGGAGGGTAGCGTTCTGAATCAACAGTCAGAGAACGCAGCAACACAGCTCCAGTGGGTCAGGATAGATGTCCAGGCAGGAAGCTCTATCTCTGGCAACCAGAGAAGTGTGAGAGGGGAATATAAGGAGGTTTGGGAGTGCTGGACAAGGAACAGCTGAGGAGAAGGAGCTACGGATCCCTGAGTGAGCCAAAAGGGTTTGCAAAGCAAACTCAGAAAACTACCATAAGGAAAACAGCCCTATCTTAAATAGAGCGTGCAGCCAACCGCTGCGACTTCCTGACCCCGGGTATAACAGAGTCAGGCGTGGTTCTCGATACCCTCGTGACACCAGTATACAGTACCCATCTACAGCGTCCATAGAGGGTAACCACAGCCTAGAAATAAAATGAATACCGAATGGGTTGTTATATAACACTTACATTTTTCTTCATCTTATTCATTTTTATTCTTTGAGAATACTTTTGAGACACAAAGTGATGCCAAGAAGGCACGAAATTCAATGAAAACACCTCCTCCTATTTTTGAGTTTAGAGGAACCTTGAAAATCTAAAGGTTAAGTGCACTCCACAAACCAGGGTCGGTCTTAAGACAACGTGAGATATGATGTACTTTGGTAGAGCCCTAACTAAATGGGAAATAGCTCCTCAACAGCTTTGTTGATCTGTTTCATTGTTAAGTGCGACGAAACAATTAGATTCTTCTTCCAGGAGGTTCTACAGGGTGTGATGATTTGTTCCTAGCTGACAAAAAAGTAACAAAGAACTTTTGTCTTAGCTGTCCAAATATTCTATAATGAAGATGAATTAGCAGCTTGAGCTGTCTCTACAGCATTTGAAAAGAAACAATTGAGTGGAATATTAAATTATCTTTTCAGCACTTAAAAGCCTGAATTAATCAGCCCTTTAAAAAGTTTTTAGTGTCTCGTTCCCAGTCAGCCCTCATTCTTTTCATTCAATAGATATACATGAATGGCACTGACCTTGCCTGGCACAAAAATAAAATCTATGCCTGTTAGGCAAACGCTTTACTTCAAAGATATTCTTCTGTTTTATCAACGACTGGCCAATCATTTAGCTTAGTGGAAAACAGCATATCTTAAAAAGGTAATTTGGAAAATGAAATTCTGCCACCTGCAGGTAAAGCCATCTATTTAATCTCCGCAGCAGAAGCCGTTGGAGCTTAGATTCCAATATCATTAATTAGAGCCTTGTCGGGAAGTGAATGATTGTCCCATGCTTGGCAAGACCAATGTCAAAAGGAGAGGCATGAAGACGAAGGAAAGTCTTCTACAGGAACCACGAGTCAGAATCTGCAGCCAATCTGTCTGGGCAAACTCTATTTTTCAATAAAATAATGTGTTAATTTTGCTTTAGAAACACATGAGTATATTGAATGGGGTCACTATACATGTACATATCACTGGGGATGATCATCTCAAAAACATGAGATCGTTTCTGTTTTGGTCTGCCATGATTGCAGTCATTTACCTGGGTGAAAATGATACTATTTGTGACAAATAGCTATTGGATTTTGGTAATTTTTTTCTGTGTAATGCTCATTCTTCTCCAATTAATGTCCTCCAGTCTTCATCTGTCTATTAAAATGATACCACCTTCTGTGACCAAAGAGTCTTCGTCTCCAGACAAACAAAACAGTCATGGTCAAAGATAATTGAGAAGGAGTCTGGGAGAGGACAAATCAGAGAGGGTCCACCCATGAAGAGTACAGTGTAAGTAGGTTTCACCAATGAAAGAGTACAGCATTGCAAGGCTCCACCCATGAAGATTACAGTATGGGGACGGCTCCAGCCATGAAGAGTAAAGTGTTGAGAGGATCCAACCAAGAAGAATACAGTATAGAGAGCGTCCACCCATGAAGTACATTGTAGGAAGGTTCAAACTATCAAGTACAGTGTATGGAGTCTCCATCCATGAAGAATACAGTGTAAATAGGTTTCAACCATGAATATGTAGAGTGTATGGAACTCCATCCAAAAGAAGTGTATTGTAGTGAGGCTTAGAGTACAGAGTAGAGCAAGAGTTCACAACCTGCAGCCCTCGATACGATGCTGTGTGGCCCCTAAGCATATGGTAACAGACATATATGTCTATGGCTTGTGGCTGCTCACATGTATCTTTCATGTATTCTCCCAATAGATGGGAGTCCTGGAAGTGTAACAAGACATTTAAGATATATACTGTATGTTCAATGTGCCATAAATACAACATTTCAGTTGGTAATGCCCCTTTAAGTTTTATTTCCGGACCCTTGGAATTGGTTCAATGTGAAAATGTGGCCCCCAACCAAAAAAGGTTGTGCACCCCTGGTGTAGAGGGTCCACCTATGAAGTACAGTGTAAGGAGGGTTCACCAATTACATAAAGTGTAGGAAAGGTCCGCCCATGAAGAGTTCAGTGTAGAGAGGCTTCATCCATGAATGAGTATAATCTAGGGAGGTTCCACCCATGAGGAGTTTAGTCTAAAGAGAGTATCCACTCTATAATGTAGGGAGGTGTCATCCATCAAGAATAGTCTCTACCCATGAAGAGCACAGGTGAGACAGGCTCCACCCATGAATAACACAATAAAGAGGCTTTACCCATAAATAATTCACCATAGAGGTGTTCCTTACATGAAGAATTAATGGTTGGGGGCACCAAGAACAGTAATGTAATGATATAACATTGCTTGCATTTCTTTTAATGCATAGTAGCAGAAGGACTCGGTTTCACACGGGTATATTTCATCTGATTCATTTAAAGTTTGTGTGTGTCGTTAAAAGATATCGACAGTATCCCCATAACAGTAACCTCTGCAGCACCCCGCCTCTTTTACAATAAAATCCACAGTCCCCCACCCCTTAACACTGACCCGCCACTTTAAAATGGGACCTCCACAGCAGCCCATCCCCTTAACTTCGACCTTTACAGCAGCCCGCATTTTTAACAGTGAGTTTCAAAGCACCCCACTCCCCTCACAGTGACCTCGTCAGGAGCCCGCCCCTTAACAGTGACCTCCACAGCGCCCTGCCCCTTTAATGCTAGGGCTACACCACGACATGTGTCGCAAGACATTTTGTCTCAACAATTTTTATAATGATAGGCTATGATGTTGCACTGCGACATGCTGCGACTGCGACACGACAGTTGCAAATAATCCATCCAAGGTGTCGCAGTCGCAACATGTCACATGTCACTGTGCAACACCATAGACTATCATTATAAAAATTGCCGGGCGACATTGGTGCAACATCAATGTTGTTCGACATGTAGCAGTGTAGTTGTACCCTAGCCTAAAGCTGACCTACAGCAGTGAAGAAAAATGGCTGGGTTGTTATGAAAACCTGGAGTAAAACTGTGTGTATGTGGAGACTAAGGGCATGCAAGCTTCTATTGGCTGATAAGGGACATGTGACCGTGTGTATGGCAGTTGGGATATAAAGAGAAAGACTTGCAGGCATCTATTGGCTAATGCAATTTTTTGGGAATATCTCAGATACGGTACGTCCTAGAGAGCTGAGACCCCCACAAGATTTATTTCCCGGTAGCAAGGGATGTGTATACCAAGTTTAGTTGAAATAGATGGTTGAATTTTTAATTGATTGCGGAACAAACATATGTACACATATATATGTCCTTGTTTATCTATATAGATTTCAATAATGGACCTCAAAATGATCCATTTATACATTTTTACATCTATATATTTTTGGACACCTGTGGCCAAGACCCAGTGTATTCAGGGCTTTGATGTGTTGAAACTCATTGATTGAACTATGAGAAGGGACGCAACTACCATAGCGGCACACCATGCGACTGCTATGGGGCCCAGAGCAAGAGGGGGCCCAGTTGGGATCATCCTCTCTTCTAATGGGGGTGAAAACTTGGTCAGGACTATACCCTATAAGGGTCCATTCACACATCCGCAAAATGGGTCCGCATCCGTTCCGCTATTTTGCGGAACAGGTGCGGACCTATTCATTTTCAATGGGGCCAGAATGTGCTATCCGCATCTGCATTTGCGGATGTGATCTTCCGTTCCGCAAAGAAATAGAACATGTCCTCTTCTTGTCCGCAATTGCGGACAAGAAAAGGCATTTCTACGAGAGTGTCGGCGATGTGCGGTCCGCAAAATGCGAAACGCACATTGCCGGTGTTCATGATGATTTTGGAGCAGGACTTTTATCTCTGCTTCAAAAATCTTCCTCTGAGCGGAAACCTAATGGACCCCATTATAGTCTATGGGGTCCGTAGGCGCCGTTCGGCTCAGTTATGTGCCGAATCCATCCTTTCCGTTCTCCTGCTCCAGCCTTACACATCCTGACTTATATTAATATGTTTATGCTACTTTTCATCTCTCCTCAGCTCTTTCATACGACAGACAAATAATTCTCATGAATTCTAATTTGGCGTCAGACATGAACATTTTGACAGCTTTGTCGTGTCTCCTGCAGTCATTGCCCACAGAAATCTATTTTGCTGGTAAACATGCACTTTTCTAGACAACTTCTGTGTTCTCAAGGGTCCATGAGTCATTTGGCGAGCCAGTGAGATTTATAAAAGATGACGTCCACATTAGGTGCTTGCTGCTGCAGGCATATTGTGACTTTCTCTTGCACGGGAACATATATAGCACATGACATGCAGGGCAGTAATTGCATTCTCCATATATTGAGACCTGAAGTTTGCTTTTTACAGGGTAAGTAAATGGAAAATTCACCATCCATTTATAGGGCCAGTGAGAGCTTAGTCATAGCGTGCATGGCGAGGTTTATGCTTGCAGTGGACATACATATGCTATAAACATATCACTTAGCCCTGGTCTTCAATCCATGGATGTATGCTCCAGAATTTTAAGGGTTAAAGGCATCTTTGCACTGATTTTGGTATTGCTCATTTGCCTCCTAATACAAAATTACATTTTACGTCTGTATGTCCTTCATGTAGCTCCTGGTGCTGACTTAAATTCATCAGAGCCCTGCTCCTTTATCTCATATCTCTCTGCTCTCCCCCTCCCTTCGCTCAGTGTTACAGATAGCAGCCGGGAGGGGGAGGAGGTTGTACCGGCCAGATCAGAGTGTGGTGAGGAAGAAGAATCCAAGGAAGGCTGCTCACACTGTAGATAGGGAGGAAAACACACACAAGGCAGTGTGCATGGGGAGGACAGCAGCATCCTGGACACACAGATCCAGCATGTATTATTGGGAGCAACACGTCCAGATGAGAAAAGTGTGAAACTAGGAGCAGGTTGTAAACTAGATTTCAGGAGGTCTGATGAAGGAATAAAGATTGTAGAATAAAACTGAAGCTGGCCATACATCTGTAACAGTGTGGCTCAGATCGGTAGTACCTCAGACAAGAGAGTCCTACTTAGTCCTTAAGTTCCTCTTATTTTGGTTACTTTCTTCATTTTTCTCTCTCTCTTCCTCTCTGTTTGGAATAGAATATATATGATTACTGTAACTGAAAAAGTAACTTGCATTAAAGGGTCACTGTACTTTCAGTAAACTTTTGCTATGTCACAGGGACATATCAAAAGTTTTGATCGGTGGGGGTCTGAGTGCGGAGCTCCCCATCGATCTCTAGGACGAGGGGAGGGAAGCGTCCACTTAGCAGGCTCTCTCTCTCTGCTTCTCTTACTGTATCTTGTTGATATGCTGTTTGTACCTCATGTACATATCTTTTAATATCTTGTACGGTTTTGGTTTTCTTTTCTTTTTTATGTCTTATGCCATTTACTTATTAAATGTGAACCTATTTATTCCAATGTCTTTTAATCCCAGCTCCACTGTGTTAGGGGCTAATAAGAGGTACTTTCTGGTTGTGCAGGGTTCAACTGCCCCTTTCAGTTCCTCTGAATTGTCCCTGTACTTCATGGTCTCCTCCTAATGGCCACAATTATGCACCAACACAGCTTTTATAGTCTTCAGTGTGATGTCACATCTGTTGTGTTGTCACTTATCCTTTCATTATTATGTGATTTTTTTTTCTCCTTGTTCTGACCTCGGTTGCTCTGACTCGTGACCTCATGGCTCTCAAAGTAATTACTGCCAACTAGTGTTGGTCGAGCACCAAAATGCTCGGGTGCTCGAGTAGAACACCTCGGGATGCTCGGGTGCTTTCACCAGAGCACAATGGAAGTCAATGGGAGAACCCGAGCATTAAACCAGGCACCACCTGTTCTGAAGAGGCGAGGGCGTCTGGTTCATAGGAAAAAAAGGTCAGAAAATGATGGAAACACCACTGAAATGGTTCGGGAACAGCATGGGGAGGATGTCTGGATGCATCTTGGACTCCCAGGTCGCTGCTGGGAATGATGTTGTCCGAGTAGTACGCCACTTTTACAGACTGACAATAATACGCACAAAACCGAAGATAAAACCGATTTTACAGGAAAAATTGTTAGGAAACATTCTTTCCTGTATATTTACTTGTATATAAAGTGTAAGTTCTGCCAAAAATTACAAAGAAGAGGCACTCCGATACAGACTGTATATCACATAAAGGGGGGCCTCTTTCACATTATGGTACAATTATTCAGGTAGTGGGACTCCTACACTCATAAAGCCTATGCACTAAGGGAAAGGGCTGCCAAACATTACAAGGAACCGGCACTCCAATACTCCCTTTGTTACACATAAAGGAGGGCATCATACACAGCCTTGAAAAATGATGATTGATGGCCTGCTGGTGACCCTCAAAAACATTAGGGGTGAGAGCCTGCTGCTGAGCTGACCATCTAAAAAATTATGGTTGAGGGCCCACTGCTTAGCTGACCCTCTAAAACATTAGGAGCAAGGGCAGCCTAATAAGACTGTTGATATGATGGAGGAGGAGGACAAGAAAAAGGAAATTGAACCTTATACCCTTTTTAGTGGTGGAAGGGGTGCATGGGAATACAGTGTATTCAATACACCATAAAAACCACATTTATAGTGCCTTTATGTTCAGCGCTTTCCTCTGGTGAAGTAGAGAAGTCAGGGGCAATCCAGGCCTTGTTCATTTTGGTAAGAGTCAACCGGTCCGCATTTTCAGTTGACAGGCGGATGCGCTTATCAGTTATTATGCCCCCAGCAGCACTAAATACCCGCTCTGACAGAATGCTGGCGGCAGGGCAGGCCAGCACCTCCAAGGCGTAGAGCGCCAGTTCGTGCCTTGTGTCCAGCTTGGACACCCAGTAGTTATAAGGCACAGAGGGATCACTGAGGACGCTGACACGGTCTGCTACGTATGCCTTCACTGTCTTCCTAAATGTTTCCCTCCTTGTGACACTAGGCCGCGCATCAGGATGAGGGTGCTGGCGGGGTGTCATGAAACTGTCCCAGACCTTGGAGAGTGTTGCCCTGCCTCTGTTGGAACTGCTGTGTGTTCCCCTCATCTCTCCTCCTCGGTTGGCCAAGGAACTACGGACTCTGCCGCCAGCGTTGTCAGCTGGAAATTTTTGGAGCAATTTTTCCACAAGGACCTTCTGGTATTGCACTGTTTTGCTCGTCCTCCCCACCAGAGGAATGAGAGATGAGAAGTTCTCTTTGTAGCGGGGGTCGAGAAGGGTGAACAACCAGTAATCCAAAAACGCATATAACGCAAGGGTCTAGGGAAAGGCAGCCTAACATAAAGTCAGCCATGTGTGCCAGAGTACCAACAGACAAGACTTCACTGTCCCCATCAGGAGGATGACTCTCAATCTCCTCATCCTCTTCCTCCTCTTCGGCCCATCCATGCCAAACAGATAAAATAAAACTTCCATGGGTACTACCCTCTGTAGCGGAGTCCACCGCCTTTGCTCCTCCTCCTCATCATCATCCAATTCACGCTGAGAAGACAAACTGGGGGTGGTCTGGCTATCACCCTGTGTACTGTCTTCCCCCATTTCCACCTCTTCCTCATTGTGAGCAGCGAGTGTTTCAGTAGACACAGAAGTGGGATGGTGACGCTGATAATAGCGGCATCGCCGCTCGCCATCTGTGTTGATTCTTCAAAGTTGTGTAAAACCTCACAGAGGTCAGACATCCATGCCCACTCCTCGCTTGTGAAGAGCGGAAGCTGACTGGAAAGGCGACGACCATGTTGCAGCTGGTATTCCACTACTGCCCTCTGCTGCTCACAAAGCCTGGCCAACATGTGGAAAGTCGAGTTCCAGTGCATGCTCACGTCACACAACAGTCGGTGAGCTGGCAATTGCAAGCGCTGCTGCAGCGTTGACAGACCGGCGGACGCTGTCGATGACTTGCCTAAATGGGCACACACGCGGCGCACCTTCACCAGTAGCTCAGGCAAATTAGGGTAGGATTTGAGAAACCGCTGAACCACTTAGTTAAACAAGTGGGGTAGGCATGGGATGTGTCTGAGCTTGCCAAGCTCCAAAGCCGCCACCAAGTTACGGCCATTATCAGACACAACCATGCCTGGTTCTAGGTTGAGTGGCGAGAGCCACAGCTCAGTCTGGTCTCTTATCCCCTGCCACAGCTCTGCAGTGGTGTGCTGTTTGTCACCTAGGCAGATCAGCTTCAGCTCGGCCTGTTGCCGCTTCCCCACTGCACTGCTACACTGCTTCCAGCTACCGACTGATGGCTGACTGGTGCTGCCAGATGATAATGCAACGTGCTGGACCACAGGGGAAAACACATGAGGCTCACAGAGGGCCGATGGGGTAGTGGTTCATTTACTCACGGTTAGCAGAGCCTCACTGGGTCGGCGTGCAGTGATGAGGAAGACAGCGCTAAATTCTCTTGGGCACTCTCTATTGCAGGGAACACCTAGACATATGGAAGTTGAGATGCCCTTGATGATATAGGTATTTAAGGTTCTTTGGTGGCTGGGCCCCTGTGTTTGTGACGCCAGCACCATAAGGTGCAAATGTTGAGTGTAGTAGTAGTAATGAAGAGTCAGTTGTTGTAAAACAATTGAACATTTACTTGATTCAATTGTCTCAAGGCAGATGTTACAGTCCATCAATAAAGTGCATTCATATGGCATAAGTTCAATTGTATTTCACTTATCAGGTTCAGGCAATTGTCAGTTGAGGAGTTTTCTTTAAAGGGATTCTGTCACCAGGATTACCGATATAGCGATATTTATATGTGCCCATTAGTCTCCATGCAGTGTTTACAATTATCCCACTGTTACTGCTCTGTGTGTGTTAGATTCCTATAAAAACCGATCTTATTGATATGTAAATCATCTCTGTCAGGAGCCCAAGGGGTTATCCCACGATCTCCTGGAGCCCAGCCGCGCCCATCGATCCGGAGCCCAGCACCGCCTACCACTTTATTTATTCACTCCACTATCCCTGACGTCAGTTCTTCTCAGTGCCGTAATCTTGCGCAGGCGCATTGGACACTGTAGTCTGCGCCCGTGCGGACTAGTGGCACCGGCTTCAACGAGTCAACTGCGCATGCGCCGGCTCCCTCTGCGTGAAATGACGGCACTGAGAAGAACTGACGTCAGGGATAGTGGAGTGAATAAATTAAGTGGTAGGCGGTGCTGGGCTCCGGATCGATGGGCGAGGCCGGGCTCCAACGTATCGTGGGACAACCTCTTGGGCTCCTGACAGAGGTGATTTACATATGAATAAGATCATTTTTTATAAGAATCTAGCACACACAGAGCATAAACAGAGGGATGATTGTAAACACTGCATGAAGACTAATGGGCACATATAAATATCGCTATATCGTTAATCCTCGTGACAGAATCCCTTTAAGGTTGACACTTTACAGGCAAGACTTCTGTAATAAAGTCCAATCTCTAGCACTCTGGTACAAAAAATGCTGTTTTCTACTTATCTTGAGCTCTCCAATAAGGGCGTTCTCCCTCGTGGCAGGCATCAGTCTTCTGCTACTCTCCTAAAAAGGTTTAGGTTTTCCACTATATCCCTGAAGGCTTCTAGTGAATTTGGACAATTCTGCGCACTAATTATCCATCGTGTCCCCGCACTCCTAAAGTTGCTCTCAGGCACTTGTGCTTGTGAAGTCCATAAGCTAGACTCAGCTGTAACCCTCTCTGGGCTTACTTCATATTTAGACATAGACTCACTGTCTGGTGCTTGGTTTCTGTGGTTGTCTTCTCCAGGCTTGATCAGGGCCCAGAGGAAAGGAAAACATCTACATGTTGATTTAAACCTGCTTCTCCCTCCAAGAATTTGCTTCTCCTCTCTCACTCTGACTCTAACATAACATTCTGCTCTAAGTTAGACACACCCAAAGCTATATATAGTGTGGTGCCAGCACCACCTAGGGGCGAATGGGTGGAATGACAATGCCAGACTGATAATGTGAATTACCATACATTAGATAAATACATAAATAAGCAGATGTTTAAAGTGTCCCATTTACACCCATATGTGGGACGCTGCAATAATTCAGAGGTGGAAGTTGAGGAGAAGGGGGAGTTGCAGCCACTAAAGTAGGTAGCAGTGGAAACCCTTATGGAAGTAGGGCCCGCAATCCTTGGCATCGGTAGTTCCTGTGCCATCCCAGGGTACGACTCGCTCCACAACGTTCACTCAGTGTGCTGTCAGGGAAATGTAGCGTCCCTGGCCAGAAGCACTTGTCCATGTGTCAGTCATTAAGTGGACCTTCCCAATAACTGCGTTGGTCAGGACACGGGTGATGTTACGGGACGCATGCTGGTGTAAGGCGGGCACGGCACACCGTGAGAAATATTGATGCGTGGGGACAGAGTACCGTGGGACGGCCGCCACCATCAGGCTGCAGAAAGCCTCAGCGTCCACAAGCCTAAATGGCAACATTTCCAGGGCCAGCAATTTGGAAAGGTGCGCATTTAGTGATATGGTCTGTGGGTGGGTGGCTGGGTATTTGCTCTTTCGTTCAAAGGCCTGGGGTATAGACATCTGTACGCTGCGCTGGGACACGAAAGTGGATGTGGTCGCTGATGGTGCTTGCCAAGGTCCAGGTGCACGGCGGGAGGCATCCGGGCCTGTGCCTTGGATAGGGAATTTGCCAGCATGTAACACAGGGGAAGAGGAGGCAGTGGTGTGACCCGCAGACACAGACTGCGGAACACCTACCCCTTGGCAAGGGAGATTGCCATGAGGGGGGTGTTCCGGGGAACAGGCCTGTGTGGTGTGGCCCGCCTTCTCCCTTTTGCCACCCCACTGCCTCTTCCAGCCTGTTGCGGTGCTGCGGATCCCTCCCCCTCAGTACTGCTGTCCTCGCTCGGCTTGCCACCTTCCTCTTCCACTTCCTCACTCTCGTCATCCTCCTGACTTGTTGACCTAGCAACAACCTCAGTTATTGACAACTGTGTCTCATCCTCATCATCAACCTCTTGAGACACTAATTGCAGTTGACTTATTGGCAACTGTGTCTCATCAACCTTGTGAAACACTAATTGCCGTTCCCCACTGTCATCTTCTTCTGACTGTGGATGCTGCAGAGTTTGGGAATCAGGGCACAAGATCTCCTCATGTCCCTCTTCAAGCGGGCTTGGCGAGAGGCCCAAATTAAGGAATGGTGATGAAAAGAGCTCCTCAGAATATCCGAGTGCGGGATCACTTGTTTGCTAAGACTCTCCATGGTTGGTGGAAGGAGGATCAGGGTGAGGATTCTGTTGACCAGACTCTTGGCTACTGAGACTAGACTTGGTGGAAGACAGAGTGGTGCTTAACCGACTGGAAGCATTTTTCTGCTGCAATCCGACCGACCACCTGGTCTCACTGGTCTGACCTGCGCCGCCCTGCAAACCTGTACATGAAGCTAGGTGTCGTAATTGAGTGTGTTTCTTGTGCTCAGCAGCACGGCCACTTCCTCATCCCTTACTGCTCGCCTCGCTCATATTAAATGGTATGTATGCTTGCAAGTATGTCGCATGTACAGTAGCGCAGGTTTTATACGTTTATGCGCAAATAAAGTACACAGACTGTCATGGATATATTTAGAATGCGCACACGTTATACAGGAGGTATAGCGCAAGTAATGTCGCCGTCACCACCGCCTAATAAAAAATGACACTGAATTAATGTCACTGATATTTCAGATGCGCTAATATTATACTGGAGATGTAGCGCAGGTAATGTCGCTGTCACCAGCAGCAAAAAGATTAGACTGAATGTCACTGATATTTTGGAAACGCAAACGTTACACAGGAGATGCAGCGCAGGTAATGTAACTGTCCGAACCGGACACCGTCTACGGAAAGAGTAGACTGGATGTCACAGATATTTTTAGGCTGCGCACACGTTAGACAGGAGATGTAGCGCAGATAATGTCGCTGTCTGCAGAGGCCAAACAATTGCAAGCTATTTAGTGCAGGATGCGCTAAAAATATATATTGCTGCCACACACAACAGTCCTTAAAAGGACTTTTGGGTCTATAACAAGTATAAAAGCTAAAATATTCCTATTTCACGCCCTACATGATTTCTCTCTTCTGCTCTCCAGCTCTCCCTGACAAAGACTGAGCCGAACACGTGTCATCAGGTGCTATATAACACCCGATGACGCGTTCCGACCAGCCAATCCCTGTAATCAGGTGAGTTCTGTGTGTCCAGTTATACAGGAAGAAGTTGTGGTCAGGAGAAGTCATCAGAGTGATCATGACTGAGAAAAGAAGGAGAGAGGACGACTCCAGTCAGAGGAGACATCCCCTGTAAGTCACTGCGTGCGGGGTGCGGTCACGGTGGTTTCTATAGAGAGCACAATACTTCGCTTGCCCCAGGTGCTGGCCACCCACACTGTGCCACTGAGCTAGAAATGTCCCAGATAGGAATATCCCTTTATATTGCCAATGTATAACCATGGAGCGCCTGCACCTATGATTCTTCCTTGTACATGTGCAACCTCCGCTCATCTTTATCCTGGACGCAAACAAGGTGACAGCGGGTGGTTCAGCGTGTGCTCGCCATCAACCAGAGAGGGTTTATGATGTCATCACAGAACCATGCAAGAAAAGACGACCCGACATTTACTTAAAGCCTTATCACCGTGTAAATCATAAAGTCCGTCCATGCAAAAAAAGCTGACGGCACAGATAGGAAATTGCCCATAAAGTAGGCGCCGTTTGCTAATTGTTATTGAGAGCGATTCGGCAGGTGCTGAGCATTATATCCTAATTACAGGCTGATGAGTATCAATATCCACTTAGCAGAATTCCCTGCATCATAATCTATGGCGGTAATCACAGCACCGCCATTACCGCCTGCGTCATTTATACTTTCCTCGTAGAAAACTCTTCTAATGACACATAGAAACAAAATCTGACAAACATGTTAAACATACATTGTATATACATTGTAACTATCCCGTCAGATGTGAGAGCAGGACCAGATCAGGACAGGTTTCTGCTCACTGACAGCCGGCTAAGATATTGAAAATAAGTGTATGAAATACATCATTATATCATTATTAAAGGGGTATTCTGACCCACACCATACATTTTATTTGTCTTTCAGCTTGTTTCCTTTTTTGCCTGTTTTTTTTTTTTCCCGTCTTGGAAAAATAACTATGTAATTCATGCAAATATTTTGAAGTTAAATATATTTTTTTGGTAACACATTTTTTACATGCATTTTTTGTAAACTGTAGAGAAGTCTATGAAAATATGAAAACAAATGTATTAAACTGCAGTAGAATATGCTGAATGATAAAGAAAAAATACCATGTACCGAAAAATGCACCAAAAGTAAGTAAGGCCTCTTTCACACTTGCGTTGTCCGGATCCGGCGTGTACTCCACTTGCCAGAATTACACGCCGGATCCGGAAAAACGCAAGTGTACTGAAAGCATTTGAAGATGGATCCGTCTTCAAAATGCGTTCAGTGTTACTATGGCAGCCAGGACGCTATTAAAGTCCTGGTTGCCATAGTAGGAGCGGGGGAGCGGTATACTTACAGTCCGCACGGCTCCCGGGGCGCTCCAGAGTGACGTCAGAGCGCCCCATGCGCATGGATGACGTGCTATGCGATCACGTGATCCATGCGCTTGGGGCGCCCTGACGTCACTCTGGAGCACCCCAGGAGCCACACGGATGGTAAGTATGCCGCTCCCCCGCTCCCCACTACACTTTACCATGGCTGCCAGGACTTTAGCGTCCCGGCAGCCATGGTAACCACTCTAAAAAAGCTAAACGTCGGATCCGGCAATGCACCGAAACGACGTTTAGCTTAAGGCCGGATCCGGATCAATGCCTTTCAATGGGCATTAATTCCGGATCCGGCCTTGCGGCAAGTCTTCAAGATTTTTGGCCGGAGCAAAAAGCGCAGCATGCTGCGGTATTTTCTCCGGCCAAAAAACTTTCCGTTCCGGAACTGAAGACATCCTGATTAGGGATGAGCGAACTCGAACTGTATAGTTCGGGTTCGTACCGAATTTTGGGGTGTCCGTGACACGGACCCGAACCCGGACATTTTCGTAAAAGTCCGGGTTCGGGTTCGGTGTTCGTCGCTTTCTTGGCGCTTTTGTGACGCTTTCTTGGCGCTTTTTGAAAGGCTGCAAAGCAGCCAATCAACAAGCGTCATACTACTTGCCCCAAGAGGCCATCACAGCCATGCCTACTATTGGCATGGCTGTGATTGGCCAGAGCACCATGTGACCCAGCCTCTATTTAAGCTGGAGTCACATAGCGCCGCCCGTCACTCTGCTCTGATTAGCGTAGGGAGAGGTTGCGGCTGCGACAGTAGGGCGAGATTAGGCAGATTAACTCCTCCAAAGGACTTGATTAACTGATCGATCTGCAGCTGTGGATCATTGAGCTGCTGATCCTCAATTGCTCACTGTTTTTAGGCTGCACAGACCGTTTGTCAGTCTCATTTTTCTGGGGTGATCGGCGGCCATTTTGTGTCTTGTGGTGCGCCAGCACAAGCTGCGACCAAGTGCATTTAACCCTCAATGGTGTGGTTGTTTTTTGGCTAAAGCCTACATCAGGGTGAAGCTGTCACACCAAGTGCATTTAACCAGCAATAGTCTGTTCATTTTTTGGCCATATACAAAATCAGGGGCAAGCTGCGCCTGTCACCAAGTGCATTTAACCCTCAATGGTGTGGTTGTTTTTTGGCTAAAGCCTACATCAGGGTGAAGCTGTCACACCAAGTGCATTTAACCAGCAATAGTCTGTTCATTTTTTGGCCATATACAAAATCAGGGGCAAGCTGCGCCTGTCACCAAGTGCATTTAACCCTCAATGGTGTGGTTGTTTTTTGGCTAAAGCCTACATCAGGGTGAAGCTGTCACACCAAGTGCATTTAACCAGCAATAGTCTGTTTATTTTTTGGCCATATCCCAGTCTAATTCTGTCACTAAATCCATACCGGTCACCCAGCGCCTAAATACTAGGCCTCAAATTTATATCCAGCTAAATCTGTCCCTAGTGCTGTAGCTGGGCGAGATATTTAGTGTCCGTTCAAGCACATTTCTTGTTCTGGGTTGAAATACAATTCCCAATTTAGCAATTTCATAATTTAGTGGTTCCTGCTATATCAAAGCTATTTGAAATCTATCCCAAAAAGGGTATATAATATTGAAGGTGCACATTGGGTCATTCAGAATAACTTCACACACACCCGCTACTGTGTATTTCCAAGTCTAATTCTGTCACTAAACCCATACCTGTCACCCAGCGCCTAAATACTAGGCCTCAAATTTAAATCCCTCTAAATCTCTCGTTACCGCTGTACTGTTGTTGCTGGGCAAGATATTTAGTGTCCGTCAAAGCACATTTTTTGTTCTGGGTTGAAGTACAATTCCCAATTTAGCAATTTCATAATTTAGTGGTTCCTGCTATATCAGAGCTATTTGGAATCTATCCCTAAAAGGGTATATAATATTGAAGGTGCACATTGGGTCATTCAGAATAACTTCACACACACCCGCTACTGTGTATTTCCAAGTCTAATTCTGTCACTAAACCCATACCTGTCACCCAGCGCCTAAATACTAGGCCTCAAATTTAAATCCCTCTAAATCTCTCGTTACCGCTGTACTGTTGTTGCTGGGCAAGATATTTAGTGTCCGTCAAAGCACATTTTTTGTTCTGGGTTGAAGTACAATTCCCAATTTAGCAATTTCATAATTTAGTGGTTTCTGCTATATCAGAGCTATTTGAAATCTATCCCTAAAAGGGTATATAATATTGAAGGTGCACATTGGGTCATTCAGAATAACTTCACACACACGCTTCTGTGCATTTCCAAGTCTAATTCTGTCACTAAATCCATACCGGTGACCCAGCGCCTAAATACTAGGCCTCAAATTTAAATCCCTCTAAATCTCTCGTTACCCACCGCTGTACTGTTGTTGCTGGGCAAGATATTTAGTGTCCGTCAAAGCACATTTTTTGTTCTGGGTTGAAGTACAATTCCCAATTTAGCAATTTCATAATTTAGTGGTTTCTGCTATATCAGAGCTATTTGAAATCTATCCCTAAAAGGGTATATAATATTGAAGGTGCACATAGGGTCATTCAGAATAACTTCACACACACGCTTCTGTGCATTTCCAAGTCTAATTCTGTCACTAAATCCATACCGGTGACCCAGCGCCTAAATACTAGGCCTCAAATTTAAATCCCTCTAAATCTCTCGTTACCGCTGTCCTGTTGTAGCTGGGAAAGTTATTTAGTGCCCGTCAAAGCACATTTTTTGTTCTGGGTTGAAGTACAATTCCCAATTTAGCAATTTCATAATTTAGTGGTTCCTGCTATATCAGAGCTATTTGAAATCTATCCCAAAAAGGGTATATAATATTCAAGGTGCACATTGGGTCATTCAGAATAACTTCACACACACGCTTCTGTGCATTTCCAAGTCTAATTCTGTCACTAAATCCATACCGGTGACCCAGCGCCTAAATACTAGGCCTCAAATTTAAATCCCTCTAAATCTCTCGTTACCCACCGCTGTACTGTTGTTGCTGGGCAAGATATTTAGTGTCCGTCAAAGCACATTTTTTGTTCTGGGTTGAAGTACAATTCCCAATTTAGCAATTTCATAATTTAGTGGTTTCTGCTATATCAGAGCTATTTGAAATCTATCCCTAAAAGGGTATATAATATTGAAGGTGCACATAGGGTCATTCAGAATAACTTCACACACACACGCTTCTGTGCATTTCCAAGTCTAATTCTGTCACTAAATCCATACCGGTGACCCAGCGCCTAAATACTAGGCCTCAAATTTAAATCCCTCTAAATCTCTCGTTACCGCTGTCCTGTTGTAGCTGGGAAAGTTATTTAGTGCCCGTCAAAGCACATTTTTTGTTCTGGGTTGAAGTACAATTCCCAATTTAGCAATTTCATAATTTAGTGGTTCCTGCTATATCAGAGCTATTTGAAATCTATCCCAAAAAGGGTATATAATATTCAAGGTGCACATTGGGTCATTCAGAATAACTTCACACACACGCTTCTGTGCATTTCCAAGTCTAATTCTGTCACTAAATCCATACCGGTGACCCAGCGCCTAAATACTAGGCCTCAAATTTAAATCCCTCTAAATCTCTCGTTACCCACCGCTGTACTGTTGTTGCTGGGCAAGATATTTAGTGTCCGTCAAAGCACATTTTTTGTTCTGGGTTGAAGTACAATTCCCAATTTAGCAATTTCATAATTTAGTGGTTTCTGCTATATCAGAGCTATTTGAAATCTATCCCTAAAAGGGTATATAATATTGAAGGTGCACATAGGGTCATTCAGAATAACTTCACACACACGCTTCTGTGCATTTCCAAGTCTAATTCTGTCACTAAATCCATACCGGTGACCCAGCGCCTAAATACTAGGCCTCAAATTTAAATCCCTCTAAATCTCTCGTTACCGCTGTCCTGTTGTAGCTGGGAAAGTTATTTAGTGCCCGTCAAAGCACATTTTTTGTTCTGGGTTGAAGTACAATTCCCAATTTAGCAATTTCATAATTTAGTGGTTCCTGCTATATCAGAGCTATTTGAAATCTATCCCAAAAAGGGTATATAATATTCAAGGTGCACATTGGGTCATTCAGAATAACTTCACACACACGCTTCTGTGCATTTCCAAGTCTAATTCTGTCACTAAATCCATACCGGTCACCCAGCGCCTAAATACTAGGCCTCAAATTTATATCCCGCTGAATTTGAATACAATACATTGGGCCAAATAATATATTTGTTGTTGTGGTGAACCATAACAATGAGAAAAACATCTAGTAAGGGACGCGGACGTGGACATGGTCGTGGTGGTGTTAGTGGACCCTCTGGTGCTGGGAGAGGACGTGGCCGTTCTGCCACATCCACACGTCCTAGTGTACCAACTACCTCAGGTCCCAGTAGCCGCCAGAATTTACAGCGATATATGGTGGGGCCCAATGCCGTTCTAAGGATGGTAAGGCCTGAGCAGGTACAGGCATTAGTCAATTGGGTGGCCGACAGTGGATCCAGCACGTTCACATTATCTCCCACCCAGTCTTCTGCAGAAAGCGCACAGATGGCGCCTGAAAACCAACCCCATCAGTCTGTCACATCACCCCCATGCATACCAGGGAAACTGTCTCAGCCTCAAGTTATGCAGCAGTCTCTTATGCTGTTTGAAGACTCCGCTGGCAGGGTTTCCCAAGGGCATCCACCTAGCCCTTCCCCAGCGGTGAAAGACATAGAATGCACTGACGCACAACCACTTATGTTTCCTGATGATGAGGACATGGGAATACCACCTCAGCATGTCTCTGATGATGACGAAACACAGGTGCCAACTGCTGCGTCTTTCTGCAGTGTGCAGACTGAACAGGAGGTCAGGGATCAAGACTGGGTGGAAGACGATGCAGGGGACGATGAGGTCCTAGACCCCACATGGAATGAAGGTCGTGCCACTGACTTTCACAGTTCGGAGGAAGAGGCAGTGGTGAGACCGAGCCAACAGCGTAGCAAAAGAGGGAGCAGTGGGCAAAAGCAGAACACCCGCCGCCAAGAGACTCCGCCTGCTACTGACCGCCGCCATCTGGGACCGAGCACCCCAAAGGCAGCTTCAAGGAGTTCCCTGGCATGGCACTTCTTCAAACAATGTGCTGACGACAAGACCCGAGTGGTTTGCACGCTGTGCCATCAGAGCCTGAAGCGAGGCATTAACGTTCTGAACCTGAGCACAACCTGCATGACCAGGCACCTGCATGCAAAGCATGAACTGCAGTGGAGTAAACACCTTAAAACCAAGGAAGTCACTCAGGCTCCCCCTGCTACCTCTTCTGCTGCTGCCGCCTCGGCCTATTCTGCTGCTGCCGCCTCGGCCTCTTCCTCCGCCTCTGGAGGAACGTTGGCACCTGCCGCCCAGCAAACAGGGGATGTACCACCAACACCACCACCACCACCTCCGTCACCAAGCGTCTCAACCATGTCACACGCCAGCGTTCAGCTCTCCATCTCACAAACATTTGATAGAAAGCGTAAATTCCCACCTAGCCACCCTCGATCCCTGGCCCTGAATGCCAGCATTTCTAAACTACTGGCCTATGAAATGCTGTCATTTAGGCTGGTGGACACAGACAGCTTCAAACAGCTCATGTCGCTTGCTGTCCCACAGTATGTTGTTCCCAGCCGGCACTACTTCTCCAAGAGAGCCGTGCCTTCCCTGCACAACCAAGTATCCGATAAAATCAAGTGTGCACTGCGCAACGCCATCTGTAGCAAGGTCCACCTAACCACAGATACGTGGACCAGTAAGCACGGCCAGGGACGCTATATCTCCCTAACTGCACACTGGGTAAATGTAGTGGCAGCTGGGCCCCAGGCGGAGAGCTGTTTGGCGCACGTCCTGCCGCCGCCAAGGATCGCAGGGCAACATTCTTTGCCTCCTGTTGCCACCTCCTCCTTCTCGGCTTCCTCCTCCTCTTCTTCCACCTGCTCATCCAGTCAGCCACACACCTTCACCACCAACTTCAGCACAGCCCGGGGTAAACGTCAGCAGGCCATTCTGAAACTCATATGTTTGGGGGACAGGCCCCACACCGCACAGGAGTTGTGGCGGGGTATTGAACAACAGACCGACGAGTGGTTGCTGCCGGTGAGCCTCAAGCCCGGCCTGGTGGTGTGTGATAATGGGCGAAATCTCGTTGCAGCTCTGGGACTAGCCAATTTGACGCACATCCCTTGCTTGGCGCATGTGCTGAATTTGGTGGTGCAGAAGTTCATTCACAACTACCCCGACATGTCAGAGCTGCTGCATAAAGTGCGGGCCGTCTGTTCGCGCTTCCGGCGTTCACATCCTGCCGCTGCTCGCCTGTCTGCGCTACAGCGTAACTTCGGCCTTCCCGCTCACCGCCTCATATGCGACGTGCCCACCAGGTGGAACTCCACCTTGCACATGCTGGACAGACTGTGCGAGCAGCAGCAGGCCATAGTGGAGTTTCAGCTGCAGCACGCACGGGTCAGTCGCACTACAGAACAGCACCACTTCACCACCAATGACTGGGCCTCCATGCGAGACCTGTGTGCCCTGTTGCGCTGTTTCGAGTACTCCACCAACATGGCCAGTGGCGATGACACCGTTATCAGCGTTACAATACCACTTCTATGTCTCCTTGAGAAAACACTTAGGGCGATGATGGAACAGGAGGTGGCCCAGGAGGAGGAGGAGGAGGATGAGGAAGAGGGGTCATTTTTAGCACTTTCAGGCCAGTCTCTTCGAAGTGACTCAGAGGGAGGTTTTTTGCAACAGCAGAGGCCAGGTACAAATGTGGCCAGCCAGGGCCCACTACTGGAGGACGAGGAGGACGAGGATGAGGAGGAGGTGGAGGAGGATGAGGATGAAGCATGGTCACAGCGGGGTGGCACCCAACGCAGCTCGGGTCCATCACTGGTGCGTGGCTGGGGGGAAAGGCAGGACGATGACGATACGCCTCCCACAGAGGACAGCTTGTCCTTACCCCTGGGCAGCCTGGCACACATGAGCGACTACATGCTGCAGTGCCTGCGCAACGACAGCAGAGTTGCCCACATTTTAACCTGTGCGGACTACTGGGTTGCCACCCTGCTGGATCCACGCTACAAAGACAATGTGCCCACCTTACTTCCTGCACTGGAGCGTGATAGGAAGATGCGCGAGTACAAGCGCACGTTGGTAGACGCGCTACTGAGAGCATTCCCAAATGTCACAGGGGAACAAGTGGAAGCCCAAGGCCAAGGCAGAGGAGGAGCAAGAGGTCGCCAAGGCAGCTGTGTCACGGCCAGCTCCTCTGAGGGCAGGGTTAGCATGGCAGAGATGTGGAAAACTTTTGTCAACACGCCACAGCTAACTGCACCACCACCTGATACGCAACGTGTTAGCAGGAGGCAACATTTCACTAACATGGTGGAACAGTACGTGTGCACACCCCTCCACGTACTGACTGATGGTTCGGCCCCATTCAACTTCTGGGTCTCTAAATTGTCCACGTGGCCAGAGCTAGCCTTTTATGCCTTGGAGGTGCTGGCCTGCCCGGCAGCCAGCGTTTTGTCTGAACGTGTATTCAGCACGGCAGGGGGCGTCATTACAGACAAACGCAGCCGCCTGTCTACAGCCAATGTGGACAAGCTGACGTTCATAAAAATGAACCAGGCATGGATCCCACAGGACCTGTCCGTCCCTTGTCCAGATTAGACATTAACTACCTCCCCATAACCATATATTATTGGACTCCAGGGCACTTCCTCATTCAATCCTATTTTTATTTTCATTTTACCATTATATTGCGATGCTACCCAAAGTTGAATGAACCTCTCCTCTGCCTGTGTGCTAGGCCTAAATATATGCCAATGGACTGTTGCAGTGGTGGCTGACATGAAGCCTGATTCTCTGCTATGACATGCAGACTAATTCTCTGCTGACATGAAGCCAGATTGTCTGTTACGGGACCTCTCTCCTCTGCCTGGGTGCTGGGCCTAAATTTATGACAATGGACTGTTGCAGTGGTGGCTGACGTGAAGCCTGATTCTCTGCTATGACATGCAGACTGATTCTCTGCTGACATGAAGCCAGATCCTCTGTTACGGGACCTCTCTCCTCTGCCTGGGTGCTGGGCCTAAATTTATGACAATGGACTGTTGCAGTGGTGGCTGACGTGAAGCCTGATTCTCTGCTATGACATGCAGACTGATTCTCTGCTGACATGAAGCCAGATCCTCTGTTACGGGACCTCTCTCCTCTGCCTGGGTGCTGGGCCTAAATTTATGACAATGGACTGTTGCAGTGGTGGCTGACGTGAAGCCTGATTCTCTGCTATGACATGCAGACTGATTCTCTGCTGACATGAAGCCAGATCCTCTTTTACGGGACCTCTCTCCTCTGCCTGGGTGCTGGGCCTAAATTTATGACAATGGACTGTTGCAGTGGTGGCTGACGTGAAGCCTCATTCTCTGCTATGACATGCAGACTGATTCTCTGCTGACATGAAGCCAGATCCTCTGTTACGGGACCTCTCTCCTCTGCCTGGGTGCTGGGCCTGAATATATGCCAATGGACTGTTGCAGTGGTGGGTGACGTGAAGCCTCATTCTCTGCTATGACATGCAGACTAATTCTCTGCTGACATGAAGCCAGATTGTCTGTTACGGGACCTCTCTCCTCTGCCTGTGTGTGTGCTGGGCCTAAATATATGCCAATGGACTGTTGCAGTGGTGGCTGACGTGAAGCCTCATTCTCTGCTATGACATGCAGACTGATTCTCTGCTGACATGAAGCCAGATCCTCTGTTACGGGACCTCTCTCCTCTGCCTGGGTGCTGGGCCTAAATTTATGACAATGGACTGTTGCAGTGGTGGCTGACGTGAAGCCTGATTCTCTGCTATGACATGCAGACTGATTCTCTGCTGTCATGAAGCCAGATTGTCTGTTACGGGACCTTTCTCCTCTACCTGGGTTCTGGGCCTAAATTTATGAAAATTGACTCTTACAGTGGTGGGTGACGTGAAGCCTGATTCTCTGCTATGATATGAAGACTGATTCTCTGCTGACATGAAGCCAGATTGTCTGTTACGGGACCTTTCTCCTCTGCCTGGGTTCTGGGCCTAAATTTATGAAAATTGACTCTTACAGTGGTGGGTGACGTGAAGCCTGATTCTCTGCTATGATATGAAGACTGATTCTCTGCTGACATGAAGCCAGATTGTCTGTTACGGGACCTTTCTCCTCTGCCTGGGTTCTGGGCCTAAATTTATGAAAATTGACTCTTACAGTGGTGGGTGACGTGAAGCCTGATTCTCTGCTATGATATGAAGACTGATTCTCTGCTGACATGAAGCCAGATTGTCTGTTACGGGACCTTTCTCCTCTGCCTGGGTTCTGGGCCTAAATTTATGAAAATTGACTCTTACAGTGGTGGGTGACGTGAAGCCTGATTCTCTGCTATGATATGAAGACTGATTCTCTGCTGACATGAAGCCAGATTGTCTGTTACGGGACCTTTCTCCTCTGCCTGGGTTCTGGGCCTAAATTTATGAAAATTGACTCTTACAGTGGTGGGAGACGTGAAGCCTGATTCTCTGCTATGATATGAAGACTGATTCTCTGCTGACATGAAGCCAGATTCTCTGTTACGGGACCTCTCTCCTCTGCCTGGGTGCTGGGCCTAAATTTATGACAATGGACTGTTGCAGTGGTGGCTGACGTGAAGCCTGATTCTCTGCTATGACATGCAGACTGATTCTCTGCTGACATGAAGCCAGATTCTCTGTTACGGGACCTCTCTCCTCTGCCTGTGTGTGTGCTGGGCCTAAATATATGCCAATGGACTGTTGCAGTGGTGGCTGACGTGAAGCCTCATTCTCTGCTATGACATGCAGACTAATTCTCTGCTGACATGAAGACAGATTCTCTGTTACGGGACCTCTCTCCTCTGCCTGGGTGCCGGGGCCTAAATATCTGAGAATGGACTGTTCCAGTGGTGGGTGACGGGAAGCCAGATTCTCTGCTATGGAACCTCTCTCCAATTGATTTTGGTTAATTTTTATTTATTTAATTTTTATTTTAATTCATTTCCCTATCCACATTTGTTTGCAGGGGATTTACCTACATGTTGCTGCCTTTTGCAGCCCTCTAGCTCTTTCCTGGGCTGTTTTACAGCCTTTTTAGTGCCGAAAAGTTTGGGTCCCCATTGACTTCAATGGGGTTCGGGTTCGGGACGAAGTTCGGATCGGGTTCGGATCCCGAACCCGAACATTTCCGGGATGTTCGGCCGAACTTCTCGAACCCGAACATCCAGGTGTTCGCTCAACTCTAATCCTGATGCATCCTGAACGGATTTCTCTCCATTCAGAATGCATTAGGATAAAATTGATCAGGATTCTTCCGGCATAGAGCCCCGACGACGGAACTCAATGCCGGAAGAAAAGAACGCAAGTGTGAAAAGTAAAAACACTGCAAAAACACTTTTGTTTTCCCCCAAAAAAACTTAAGAAACTACATTTTTCTCCCATGACCCCTGGGTTTTATGACATCTTTTAGCATTTTTTAATGCAGTAAATAGAGATGAGCAAATTTTAGATTTTGAAATTCGTTCACGCTTCGTTTGGTGGTAAAAGCAGAATTGCGTTATGGATTCCATTACCGCGGACCATAACGCAATTCTATGATGGAAGACCTAACGGAATACCTTTAGAGGCATTCCGTTATTCATTTCATCATAATAGAAGTCTATGGGCTGTAAAACGGATCCGTCCCATTTCCGTTATGCATTCTGTCATAGAATTGTGTTATGGTCCGTGGTAACGGAATCCATAACGCAATTCTGCTTTTACCACCAAACGAAATGTAAACGAATATCATAACATGAAATTCGCTCATCTCTAGCAGTAAACGAGCATGTGAACCACCATTTTTTCTGGTGTTTTTCCCCTGTAGATGAGTTACCAAAAGGCAAAAAAAATGGGAGACCCAAAAAACCTCATCCTAATGAATAAGAACAGCAGGAGCAAAAAATTTTTGTGTGCCCTGCATTTCATATTTCCCATAGAAGTTTAACTAACATGCGGCGCTGGTGTTTAAAAAAAGATGCCTTTTTTTGAGGAGCAAAAACTACAAAAAATTCTAAAGTGCAGAAAACACAACTAAACCTACAAGTGAACACACCCTTAGGCCTCATGCACACGACCGTTGTTGTGGTCCACCTCCTAGCCGCATTTTCTGTGGCTCGAGTATGGACTCATTCACTTCAATGGGGCCGCAAAAGATGCAGACAGCACTCCACGTGCACTCCACTCCACAAGAATAGGCATTTCTACAATGGGCCGCCCGTTGTGAAAGGCACACGGGTGGCTTACGTTTTTTGCGGATCCTCATTTTGCGGACCGCAAAAATCGGAATGGTCATGTGCATGAGGCCTTAACCCGGACAAAAAAAATGCACAACTTAAAACCATGGGGGTCATTTACTAAGCTGAAATACACCTAAATTAGGTGTATTTTAGGGGCAGATTGTGGCGCCTCTTCATAATGGGGCTTTTTTTAGACCAGCGTTTAAAACTTTCTTAATAAATGTGCCCCTTTGTACACACTGAAAATCTGCTGCCATATTACACCCTGTTCCAAATTATTATGCAAATTCTCTTTAAGAGTCACAAAGATTAAATATTTAGTTTTTCGGTTTGACCCATGGATGGCATTGTGTCTCAGGGCTCTTTTGACCACTGAAAACAATCTCGGACACCTGTGATAATCAGATTGGCAGTTGAGCCCAATTTAAGGAAAAACTACTAAAGGAGGGTGTTCCACATTATTAAGTAATATGGGGGAACAAAAAGAATCTCTCTGCTGCCGAAAAGAGAGAAATAGTTCAATGCCTTGGACGAGGTATGAAAACATTAGATATTTCACGAAAACGTAAGCGTGATCATCGCACTATTAAGAGATTTGTGGCTGATTCAGAGCACAGACGGGTGCGTGCAGATAGAGGCACATCGAGGAAGGTTTCTGCCAGATCCATGCATCGGATCAAGAGAGCAGCTGCTAAAATACCATTACATGGCAGTAAACAGATATTTGAAGCTATTTGAAGCTGCTGGTGCCTCTGGAGTTCCACGGACATCAAGGTGTAGAGTCCTCCAGAGTCTTGCAACTGTGCATAAACCTTCTATTCGGCCACCGCTAACCAATGCTCACAAGCGGAAACGGCTGCATTGGGCAGAACAATACATGAAGACTGATTCTCAAACAGTCCTGTTCACTGATGAGTGCCGTGCAACCCTGGATGGTCCAGATGGATGGAGTAGTGCAGGGATGTCCAACCTGAGGCTCTCCAGCTGTTGCAAAACTACAACTCCCAGCATGCCCACACTGCCTACAGCTATCAGCCTAAAGCAAGGCATGGTGGGAGTTGTAGTTTTACATAAGCTGGAGAGCCACAGGTTGGCCATCCCTGGAGTAGTGGATAGTTGGTGACAAGCAAGGCTGCGACGTCAGCAAGGCGGTGGTCGAGTCATGTTTTGGGCCGGAATCATGGGACGAGAGCTGGTCAGCCCTTTTAGGGTCCCCGAAGGTGTAAAGATGACCTCTGCAAAGTATGTGGAGTTTCTGACTGACCACTTTCTTCCCTGGTACAGAAGGAACAACTATGCTTTCCATAATAAAATCATCTTCATACATTACAATGCACCATCTCATGCTGCAAAGAATACCTCTGCATCAATGGCTGCTATGGGGATAAAAGGAGAGAAGGTCATGGTGTGGCCTCCATCCTCCCCTGACCTCAATCCTATTCAGAACCTTTGGAGCATCCTCAAGCCAAAGATCTATGAGGGTGGGAGGTGGTTTACATCCAAGCAGCAGCTCTGGGAGGCTAGTCTGACATCTTGCAGACAAATTCAAGTAGAAACTGTCCAAAAACTCTCAAGTTCAATGGCTGCAAGACTTTGAAGCTGCTATCAAAAATGGGGTCCTATGTTAAAATGTAACGTGACCTGTTAAAACGTTTAAAAAGTTAAAATGTTGTTAAAAGTTTGATTGAAATAACATTTGATTTCAGAAAATATGCTGCAAACAGAACAAATGACAATTTTGGAACAGTGCATTGTACGTTTTTTTATGTTAAAAAAATATACTGTTATCATTAGGAGGTTTGTTCAATTAAATTTGAATTGTACTCTTAATAGTTGATAACATAAGAATTATGCTGACTGTTATATACATCAATTATTTAGGAAAATGAGAAAAATATAATTTGGAGCATAATAATTTGGAACAGGGTGTATAGAGTACATCAGGTCAATATCATGTTATGGATTTAGTCTTACCGTAAAGCAATGTTCCTAGTGGAGAATTATCTCATAATATGAAATCCGAGGGAGCACCATCTATAAAATTGGAGACCTAGTACAATAAGGCCCCATAGAAGACATTAGATGGAATCAAAGGTGCAGTTTTTGTGCAGTTTTTGAGCCTAAGCCAGGATTGGATCCAAAAAGAAGAGTGTTTTGTATCCACTCCTGTGTTTGGCCACAAAAACTGCATGTGTGACTCCAGCTTACAATGTGAAATACTGTAGTCAGTGTCGGCACGAGCCCCAGAACTGATGACCTCCCCCCTCCTTGTGTAGGTAGTAACAGGTGGGTGGAGCCCACAATGTATCATGGAGATCGCAACCACAAATTGTTACAATGTAGAAAGTGAACTGTAACAGTGATACTGGGGGCACCAACTGCGGTCCAGGAACACCTACAGACATCGTCAGCGGTCCGAAAGGAATTTTCCCTTGATACCTTTGCACTAATCCAGAGTGGGAGACACAATCACATGCTGCGGCTCATTCGGTTGAAAAACTAGCATTTTCTGGCACTTCTCTCACACATAATGAATCCTCTTGATTACAAAATTCCCAAACACTTGTAAATCATGAACAACAAGAGAAAAATATCAATAAAAAGTTATTAGAAGAATGTATCCCCCTCTAATCGATAAAACATTATTACTAAACTTGTAGGCATTGATTTTTGGAGATGAGGGGGGTGGATATGGTATTTTATGGGATTAGGAGGGAGATCAGTTCGGGGAGTTTGTGAACTGGGACGCGTAGTCGGATTCGATGTGCTGATGTTGGGGCTGAATGCTTGTTCTTTTATTATTACTATTTGCAGGTTCTGTTGGGGTTTTGGGACTTTGCTGAATTCCGAATGCTGTGGTTGTCAACACAATGGCCAGAACATGTCCCCCATCACTACCAGCAACGTGACGAGAACAGCGGCCCAACATAACAACAAGAAATATTATTCCATCCCGAGAAAAATATGATATTAGCGCAGGAAATGGAAAATGTGCGCTGAAAGAACGACGTCAGAAATTACTAACCCTGGAGAGGATGAATGTGGAAACACAGGCAGGGGCATCGATTCAGAAGTGGACTGGAGACCATTTATTATCAGGAACTGGTCAAATACAGAAATTCGGCAGATAATGATGATACTCAGGTAAACAGAGGGTGAGGGGGAACCTCTGGGCCAATGGTGATGTAGATTGAGGGGTGGGGAGCGGATCAGAGTGCAATCAATGAGACAAGAAGACTGGTATGAAGTCTGTGAAAGGGGAATAGGAGGGATTGTGATTCATGCTGAATAAGGTCATTGGCGGTACTGTTGGCCATCACATAACTCCTGTATACGTTCCTTGGATGTATGTCCGTTGCATTAGGTTTACAGCTGTCAAATTTTGTACATTCTTGGGCTTACCGGATGGTAGAGATGACTTCTGTTCAATGTTATGTTCCCCATCAGGGGCCTACATAGAAATCACTGGGCCCCATGGCAAGAATGTAAATTGGGCCCCCACGCCCCTTTCATAACCCCTCCCACTACCCGTTCCTGGCCAGTATATATAGCAGTGTACTGATATGTGAGGTATGAGGTATAAATGACAGCTCGTACCTCACATATCAGTACACTGCTATATATCCTATATATTTATGCACACTAGATATATTATACCTCATACCTCACATATCAGTACACTGCTGTATATACTATTTATCTGTACACACTGCATCTATTATACCTCATACATGACATTATATTGTATAATAGATGCAGTGTGTGTGTATATATATATATATATATATATATATATTAGGGAATGGGGTACAAATAATGAGAAAGGCGGAGGACCTTCAGGATCATGCAGTTCCCCATGCTGTTTGGGGTTGAAGGACCTGTGATGATGCTCTATGCAGTTCCTTTACTAGATGTACAGTACAGGACCTGTGATAATGATGATCATGATGATGATGATGTCATCACAGGTCCTGGCAGATGCTCCTATCTAACCTGGGAACTACTCCATTCTTTGTAGATGTACAGGACCTGTAATGACATCATGTTAGGTCCTTTAGATTTCTCAGCAGATGATAGGGATACTATACAGGAGCTAGACTGTAATGAGTGTAACTAGGAGGCAGGGGCCTTTGGTTCACTGCGGGTCCCTTTTCCCCATGGGCCACATAACAGCTTCATAGCCTGCCTCTATGGGAAGAACACCACCCATGGGGGTTGTTTAATTGTTTTTGACAAAACTCTAATAACAAATTTGAAAAAAAAAAGGAGAAAGACAAGAAATGGAGAATGGAGGGAGAAGAGGAAGTATAAGGGAAACAGAGAAAGAAGAAAAAGGAGGAGAATAAATGGAAAAGTAGAAGAAATGAGAGGAAGAAGGAAATGAATTAAAAAGCAAAGATGAACAGGACAAGACAAGAAGACAAGAAGTTGCAAGAGGTAATGAAGGAAACTGAGAAGAAAGAAGAGAAAAAGAAGGAAGAGACAGTAAAAGAAGAAGAAAAAAGTAGAAGATGAAGGAAGTAAAAAATAAGGAGAAGGGAGCGTAGAAGAGGAAGTAACTGAAGAAGAAGGAAAAGTAGAACAGGAGGACTAGATGAAGAAAGAAAAGAAGAGAATGGCAGAAGAAAATGAAGAGGAAAAGAAGGAACAGAATAATAAGGCAGAGGGGAAGGAAAAGGAAGTGGAGAAAAATAATGATTAGAGAAGTTAGAAAGAAGACGACAAAGAGAAGAAAAAAAGGAAGGAAGAAGAAAACAAGGAAGAAAAGAGGAAATTATGAGAAATTATAGGAAGCAATAAAGAAAGACAAGAACAAGCTAAAGAAAGATGAAAAAAAACTGAAAATGAAGGAAAAGAATTTAAAAGAGGAGAAGATAAAGAAGGAAGAGGAGAAGATGAACGAACAGAAGGTGAAAGAAAAGGAGAAGAAAAAGAAAAAGAATAAAGAAGAGGACAGGATAAAGGAAGAAGAGGGAAAAGGACAACATGAAGGAAGAGAAGAGGAAATAATAAGAAAAGATAAAGGAAGAGAAGAAAAAAGAAGAGAAGATGAAAGAAGAGAAAAAAAAAGAAGAGGCTAAGCAGTGGATGGAAGAGAAGAAAGGGGAAGGGAAAAATAATAAAGCGGACAAAAAGAAAGAAGAGAAAAAGAAGAGAGGGGAATGAATGAAAAAGAAAGATGAATAGAAAAAAGGAGATAAAGCAAGAGGAGAAAACTAAGGAGGACTAAAGTAAAGGAAAAGACAAGGATGAAGAGAAGAAGAGAAAGAGCAGAAAAATGTGAACATGCTAACAAGACAGAGGAACATCACGTGCACTGGGGAGCGAGACCTCAATGCTATAGGATGGTCTGTTTGCTGGTCTAGAAAATGCATGGAGGGATTCTGTAGGCAGCCGGTAAGAAGGCGCAGCCATTGCCACATTTCCATCACTTTTTTAAACTGTTTCCCTGTTTCATGGAACATAATTTCATTATTATTATTTCAGGAACTGTTTCAGCCTCAGACAGATGAGTACAAACTATTGCTCTCTGTTATCACTCACTTCAGCTTACTTTGACCGGTGAGGGGTCTATATTATCCTCCATCATCAACCGTGAGACATTGCCATGAAAATTGAATTCACAAAACCCTGAAACTTGATGTGTTGCTGAACGGAAACAAGATGGTATTTCACATGCAGAGAGCAAATCAAATTATCCCAGAAAAATGCACAATTGTTGCTTTTTTCCCAAAAATGGATAAGACACAAAGGTGAGAGAGCAGAGACGGCGAGGAATCTTATCAGTCTCCGTCACCCGGGGCGCCTTTTATTTAACATTGGATTTGCTTCTGTCATTTCCATTTCCCTAAATCCAGCGAGTTGCAAATCCCAGTAAAATCCTGAAAACACCTTTGATTTCTTTGACCTGCAGCTTAGAAGCTTCTTCTTTGTGGCCGAAGCTTTCATCTGCTAATTGTCTTTATGGATTTTATCACACAATGTGTCTTCAGGGACCACAGAGCAAATGGTGACCACATAGATCCAATGTTCTTCATCTGTCAGACAAAGGCCGTGATATTGACTGACTGATTAACAACCGGTAACAAGTGGAGCAAAAAACCCTGACCACCAAAATACAATAAAGCAATCAGTGCTTCCTATATCTGATGACTGTACAGCGCCGGGCGTAAAGAGCACACTGTCCACACTGTGCTGACATACGGTAAACTAAGTATAGTGAGTGCAGCTCTGGAGTATAATACAGGATGTAACTCAGGATCAGTATAGGACAAGTAATGTAATGTATGTACACAGTGACTGCACCAGCAGAATAGTGATTGCAGCTCTAGAGTATAATACAGGATGTAACTCAGGATCAGTACAGGATAAGTAATGTATGTACACAGTGACTGCACCAGCAGAATAGTGAGTGCAGCTCTGGGGTATAATACAGGATGTAACTCAGGATCAGTACAGGATAAGTAATGTATGTACACAGTGACTGCACCAGCAGAATAGTGAGTGCCGCTCTGGAGTATAATACAGGATGTAACTCAGGATCAGTACAGGATAAGTAATGTATGTACACAGTGACTGCACCAGCAGAATAGTGAGTGCAGCTCTGGAGTATGATACAGGATGTAACTCAGGATCAGTACAGGATAAGGTTTGTCTGTCTGGTTTTGACCTCTTTCTGTTTGACTACTCTTTACCCCATTAAGTTTAGTTCCTTGCACTCAGTCAAATGAAGAGAAGTACGCTACACCTTAAGTGGAGCGTGTGGACTGCTGGGGGCGCATGAGACAACCAAACAAGGACCGTGTTTTAATTTCGGCAGTATTCCATTTATTCGTAAGACTTACGAATAAATGGAATACTGCCGAAATTAAAACACGGTCCTTGTTTGGTTGTCTCGTGCGCCCCCAGCAGTCCACACGCTCCACTTAAGGTGTAGCGTACTTCTCTTCATTTCCATTACCCTAGTGGCAGGGTGGCCCCTGCCCAAGGTGTTAGGACGGATCTTGGCTGCACCAACCATACCTTATCTATACTTGATCTCCATTACGGTTGCATCCAATTGATGCAACCGCAGTAGGTGAGCAAACCATTTCTTTCATTAGAAATTTGTTTGTTTGAATTTACTTACCCTATGAGCGCCTTCTCTATCCCATTGGCCATCATTTGCTGCACTCAGTCAAGTCAGGGACTGTTGCCAAGTTGTGGGGTGTCATTTTGGGTGGATTGTGCAAGTAGTTAAGGACAGTGGTGCAGGCGGAGTTCAGGGCTGCATTGTTGCCTCTCTTTCATGACAATACTTGATATTGCATGAGGCTGCAGTTTGGTCTCTGGGTCTTCTTCTCAGACTACAAGTGTAATACGTAATCACATCCCTCCTCTCTCCTTGTTAGTCAGTGTGAGTGCCCTGATATTTCCACACCTAACCTGCTTCCTACTGAGCACAGTATGAGATCTTATGAAGAAGAGACACAGTCAATAACTTTCACATAAAAGAGTGCAGGAGAGGGCAGTTCTACATTTCTGTCACTGAGGAGGATGCTCTCAGCAGGTAGTACATGGATTTGGATGAGATCCGTTTAAGGAATTGTAAATTTGCTCAGCTCTAGTTCTAAGTCTCGTAATGTGTGTTCACAAAGGGAGGCAATCCATGGGAAGCTTACAGTTCTTATCATGGGGCATGTACCTTCTTTGGGGAAGATACTCCACAAGTGACATTTTTGTTGAGAATACTTGTCTGTAAAGATACAGTAGGTGCTCCAGGGTGACACCCATCATTTGCATCTATGTTTTCACAGTCAAAAAACTTTCAAAAATTTACAGGAAACTTTCTCTTTCTTTAACCGTTCTTTTGAAACATTCTCGTACATTTTTATACATTTTCTCTATTTTGATACATTTTTATAAAACTCCAAAGAGTTTAATCAAGATTTAAGCTGTGAAGAATGTTCGCCCAGATATGAACTGATAAATTTTGCGCTGACTGGCATCCCAAGGTTGCATGTCACTGTGAGATGGAATGAATGACGGCTTAAGAATGGAGGTCGTTAATATTTATTCTATTAATCACTTTTATGTCTGAGCTTTTTTTCAGGGTTAAATCCGAGTGTCAGAATTCATCAAACCTAAGTCAAAAATTCTGAAAACAAACGGTTTATTGGACAAGTGAGAAAGTTAAAAAAAAAACATGACAATAGGAAAGAACCATTACAGCTAAAGCAAACAAACACTGGTGGGAGAGTTATGCGAACCTCATGTACCAGGCCCAAATCTGACCAAGGTCAATGTTGGGACCCCTCAAGTACATGAGGTAAATGTGTCTGTGGATGGAAGCAACTTGAAGTGCTGCTCACAGAGGTAACATTTAATAATAACCACCTGACACCTTAAGTTTTCTTATATAACCTAAACCTAGAAGAAGCTCCATACTGTGCATTAAAGTGTGGACATAAAAGAAGAAGTTATTTTGTAGCATATTTGTAAATTTAAACTAATTTCTTTCTGTTAAAGGGGTTGTCCAGAATTAGATTTAAAAAAAATGGCTGCTTTCTTCCAAAAACAGCACCAAACCTGTCCAAATGTTGTGTGGTATAGCAGCTCAGCCCCATTCAATAGAGCCCAGCTTCAACACCATGCCCAAACCACGGACAGGTGTGGCGTTTATTCTGAACAAAGGCAGCCATGTTTTTCTAATCTTGACCAACGACTTTAATTTTAGCGGAGAGAGGAGTGGGAGCATAGGTTTCTAGTATAAGAAGAAATGCCAGTATACTTGGCTTTGGTCACACTTGGACAATAAAATGTTCTGCCTAATCGAATATCCAAGTCTCCTGCAGGGACAGACAGTTAAAGGCTATGGATGTATTTTATGGCAATTATTATTATTATTATTTTATTCTAATTATTTTGGAATAAAATCATTTTACCAATTGGTCTTTTATTCAGTTCAATTCAGTGAGCCGGAGAAGGAACAGTCTGCAGAGCAATGAAAACTGAGGGTTGTAGAAGACAAGCATTTGAAAATTTTTAATACTGACCACTTGGAAAAATGATTTTAGCCCAAGATAAGTAAAATTCAAAAATTTCTAATTTCACTAAATTGCCCCAAAGGTGTCCATAGCTTTTAAAGGATTTTCCAAGATGTTAATACTGATGACCTATCATTAGGATCCGATCCGTGGGGGTCCAACTCCCAGGACCCCCACTGATCAGATGTTCGAGAAGGCAAAAGCACTCACAGTAGCACTGTAGCCTTCTTGCAGCTTTCCCTAGGCCGCCTGACGTCATATTCATCAGTCACGTGGCCTAGGAGCAGCCCAGCCCCATAGAAGTGAATGGGGCTGAGCTGAGATACCAAGCACAGCCGCTATACAATGTACGGTGCTGTACTTGGTGAGCAAGAAGAAGGCTGCGGCGCTCATAGGAGTTCCAGTGCCTTCTCAAACAGCTGAATGGTGGGGGTCCCGGGGTCGGACCACCATCGATCAGTTTTAAAATCTCAGAAAACCTATTTAAATTATACCATTTTGTCCACCTGCAGGCATCACTAGGGAGAGCTTAGGAGCTTACGGTTTTATCTTTAGATGCAGTGTATAACTGGTATACAATAAGCTCCCCCTAGTGGTGACAACTGAATGTTATGTTTTTTATGTAAGCCTATGCAGGGAGGTTGTAGCATTGTATCAAACAAAACTCAAACCACTATAAAGATATATTTAAAAAATTATCAGTGCAGTATTATATACCCGTTTAGAAACAATAATAAACTGGTATTCAAGTGAGGTAGTTCACTTTAAGCAATGCCACTGAAATACTCTAAAAATTACCTCAAACATGGATCTGTGCTTCCATGCTTGAAATGGGATCTATTATTTTCCCTGGCTGCAGCAAACGCCTAAAAATCCATCTAATGATGAAAGTCTACTGCTCGCCAAAATAAGGGCTTACATCTCCACAAATAACCCAAAAAATATGATGAAAGCCGCCTCGGCCTTAACTGCGTGAAGATCACAACTGCTGCTCACTCCGCTTAAGGAGCACTCACAGCTTTTTACAGTGAGAATTGAAAGTTTGTGAAATTGTAAACCCTTGAGAATTTTCTATATTTCTGCTTACATTAGACCTATATCTACATCAGAGTTTCACACAAGTCTTAAAAGTAGACAAAGCTAACCAAATCAAACAAATGTCCCAAAAGTATGAGACTTGGTGATTTATTTATTGAGGAAAATGATCCAACATGTCTGTGAGTGGTAAAACTTCGGGAACCTTTAGGACTAGCAGATAATTTGAAGGTGAGATTACAGTCAGGTCTTATTTCAATCAATGGATAGACAATCATGTGAGCAGATGACCTGTTTTATTTAAAGTACAGGGATCTATCAAAGTCTGATCTTCACAACACATGCTTCTGGGAGGTTATCATGGCACGAAGATAATGGAGATTTTTGAGAACCTCAGAAGAAGAGTTGTTGATGCTCTTCAGGCTGGAAAAGGTTAGAAACGATCTCTAAAGAGTTTGGACTCCACCAATCCACAGTCAGACAGATTGTGTACAAAAGGAGGAAATTAAAAATGAGCCAAGTTTTAAAAAAATCATTTCAGACGCTTCAGCAAATTTAAAAAAAAATAATTAGCTTTGTTCAGAATTAATTTGTCATGAAGCGCATTTCTATATCCCAGACTGCAGGGAGAGTGTATCTCAAAGTATATCACTGTGCATTGCAGCAACATGCACAGCTAGTCCTTTCTGGTAGTCAAACAGTTACTGTGACAGGAAGGTGGACACCCCAATAACAGTAAAGCTTATTAACCCCAATTTGAGAATCAAGGCCTAGTAGAATAGTTTATCTATTAAACAAGGTGGACACTATTTATTTAGATAGCTCTGATCCCTATACAAGGATTGATGAAAACTGCGCTGTATCCTGTGGATCCCTTCAGCTTCACACTACAGTCCCTGCACTGTCCCCGCAGTCTCCCTATGCTCTCGCTATGCTCACCATACAGTGTGTAAAAACTCTCCCTACAATCTCCCTATAATCTCCCTATGCTGTCCCTGCACTGTCCCTATTTAGAATTTAAAACAAATTCTACTTCGGATGCTTCGATTCGCTCAACACTAGAGGAAATTCAAGACTATTATCCAGGAGTGGTCGAACAACAAAGATCACAACAAGATCAAGGTGGGTAATAGTCTACAAGATCAGAAAGAAACCCAAGGTAACCTCTAAGCAACTAATGGTCTTTCCCACCCTAGATAATATTAATGTCCATGAGTCCACCATCAGGACGACACTGAACAACAATGGTATGCATGGAAAGATTGCAAGGAATTTGCCTCTGCTCTCCAAAAAGAACATTGCTGCCCATCTGCAGTTTGCTAAAGATACCTGGACAAGCCAGAAGGTTATTGGAACAATGTTTTGTGGACGGATGAGACCAAAATACAACTTTTTGGATTAAATGACAAGCGTTATGTTTACAGAAAAGAAAACCCTGCAGTTCAGCATAAAAAGTTCATCCCATCTCTGAAACATAGTGGTGGTAGTATCATGGTTTAGGCATGTTCTGCAGCATGGATTCCAGGACGGCTCAGCATTGATGGAACAATGAATTCTGAATTATATCAGCAAATTCTAAAGAAACATTTCAGGACGTCTGTCCATGAGTTGAATGTCAAGAGAATGTGGGTCATGCAGCAAGACAGTAACCCTAAGCCCCCAAGTCCTTCTACCAAAAAATAGATGAAGAGGAATAAAGATAAAGTTTAGGAATGGCCAAATCACAGTCCTAACCTTAAAGGGGTTATCCGACCCCTAAAATGCCCCCCCATATGCCCGGGTCCCTGACACAGAATATACTTACCTTGCCTCCATCATCCGCATTGCTCCTGGTCTCCACGCGGCCGCCACTGCTTCTCCCTGTGCTCGGATGAAAACATCAGCCAATGGCCAAGGCATATGGAGGGGGGGGGGGCATTTCAGGGGTCGGATAACCTGTTTAATCCAAAAGAAATGTTGTGGAAGGACCTGAAGTAAGCAGTTCATGGAAGGAAACCACCAACATACAGTAGCAGAGTTGAAGCTGATCATAAAATTGAATGGGCTAAAATTTCTCCAAGCTGATGTTCAGGACTAATCAACAATTAATGAAACATTTCAATGTAGTTATTGCTACAGGGTTCACATGCATTTGCCAATCACAGACGCGATAAAGGATAATTTTCCACAAAAAATAAATGACCAAGTCTAATATTTTTGGCTCATCTGTTTGATTTGGTATTCTTTATCTACTTTTAGGACATGTATGAAAATTTTATGTAGTTTTGGGTCAAATTTATGCAGACATATGGAAAATTCTGAAGGGTTCCCAAACTTTCAAGAATCACTGTGTGTTCAGAGCAGAGAAATCCTAACAAAGTGGTTCTTTTCTAGTGGAATCGCCGGGACTCCCAGGGGCAAAGCCGCATCATGGGAGCATTTCAGTTTCTCAGCTGAATTCATTTATGTTTATTCTCATGTTTAAGAAGCATTCTCATTGTTTGCGCGTCTGCAGAGCCAGATATTGTGATCAATATACTATTACTGTATGGCGGTATCACATTCTGCAGAGAGAGTCCAGGCGGCCAGCATTTTATGGGGGTCACTTACTGGATGCTGCTAGAGCTTAGCTATCAATGGCTCACTAGGGAAGATGTGTCAGTTTTTAAGTCACTTGATACACTGTGGGATAAACAGTCTACACTCTCTATACATTGTATCTGTATTGATACATTAGGTCAAATTTACTGATCTTGAAAACACAATCTTAATACCTATTAACTATTTAATCGAGCTACACCTAACAAAGCACCTCAGTTCCAGAGAAGTAAAGGGTGAGCCACCTAAACACTATTTTTGCAATCCTAATACCAACTACTTGCAACAGAGTTTTGTGCCAGATTCTTTGCCAAAAAATGTTGCATCTTAGGTCTCACCCCCTTGAAGAGCTAAGTGCAGGGAATTTTTCTAACAATATATGTGCCAAATTGCACCAACTTTGCACATTTTACAAGTAAATGTTGGCCGTTGTAGCAAACAGAAGAGAGATTTGTGCTGGTGATATCTTTAAAGCGTTTGTCTCATGAAGACAACCCCTTTCCATATGTCCTAATAGGGCTTATGGACATCATAGACACGGAGACGCGATTCTGGACATGTCCAATAGCCAGACACAACAAACAGTTAAGGACTAGTATGCTATGTTACCCCTGACTTCATTCAGACCCTAGGCTGCATCTCTAAATAATCAGACTCCAGACCAGATCCCAAAATTCATTCAGAATCCTTGCCATGCTCCTAAAATTCATCAGACCCCTGCATTCATCGAACCCAAGAACAGACCCCTAAATTTAGAATATTCTTGACCAGTTTGAGACTTCCCAATATAGAAGTATTCCATCAAAGATGCATTTCTGTGGACTATTCTATTCACCTCGGTGGCAGTGATTTATCAGACCCCAGACCAGACCTCTAAATGATCAGACCCCAGATCAGATTCCTAAATTTTAGACCCCAGACTTGATTCCTAAATTATCAGACCCCAGACCAGACCTCTAAATGATCAGATCAGATTCTTAAATGATCAGACCCCAGGCCAGACCCCTAAATTATCAGACCCCAGACCAGACCCCTAAATTATCAGACCCCAGACCAGACCCCTAAATTAAGAAACCCCAGATCAGATGCCTAATTGGGAGTTGTATCAGTTCTTGTAGGTTTGTCATATCCCATAATGTAATGTATTGTGGTTCATGGCATTGAGATGGCTGTAGGGTTTGTATATGATTGCTGTTCTCTCACAATGAAATAAATCAGGCTCCATTCCGGCACCGTACACACAGGACTACGCCAGGAGAGATTTTTAAGGGCCATTTAAAATTATTTTTGATTTTGAATGCAGCTCCAGATGTGAATGGAGGATAAGACATTAAGTATCTCAAGATCAGTCCAACAAAACCTGCACTTTATTCCTAATTGTGGGGACAGTAAAGTGTTCTCAGAGGATTTCATCATGAATATTCACATGTGACTCTCGTGTCTGACCTATTACCATGGCTTGTTTTTCCCGAGAGCCCATCTTGCTGGAGACACGGCCATTGTTCTGCATGCTGGTTCAAGGCTGGGTAATGGATGTGACAGATCTGTTTCCTGTTCAGCCGTATATTCAGCGAGCTGCCGGGTTCTGGGCGCCTTCCAATATGCAAATAATAGAGAAAATGCAATAAGAAAAGAAAATCAGTATTAATGTCCTTAATGGAAAACACATTCATCAAATCTGCACACAGGACGCGATTCCCTGGAAAAAAGAAAAATGTTACTTGATGCGAAAACTTCGGAAGTATTCTCCCCCAGAAATCCACAAAGTGATTAATTACATCCCGGAAAAGAAATGACTCTATATATCAATGTGACTCTGCGAGAGATATACAAAGAGCAGATACCTCACTGTGCAAATAATGATATTAGCACACAACACCCTCCACAAACCTACAGGTTAATGTAAGAAGAAGGAAAAGGGGAAGGGGGGAGAAAACTGCTGTATATTGAGTGCAGCTCTGGAGAATAATACAGGATATAGCTCAGGATCAGTAAATTATAAGTAATATAATGTATGTACAAACTGACTCCACCAGCAGAATAGTGAGTGCAGCTCTGGAGTATAATACAGGATGTAACTCAGGATCAGTACAGGATAAGTAATGTATGTACACAGTGACTGCATCTGCAGAATAGTGAGCGCAGCTCTGGAGTATAATACAGGATGTGACTCAGGATCAGTACAGGATAAGTAATGTATGTACACAGTGACTGCAACAGCAGAATAGTGAGTGCAGCTCTGGAGTATAATACATGATGTAATGCAGGATCAGTACAGGATAAGTAATGTAATGTATGTATACAGTGACTCCACCAGCAGAATAGTAAGTGCAGCTCTGGAGTATAATACAGGATTTAACTCAGTATCAGTACAGGATAAGTAATGTATGTACACAGTGACTGCACCAGCAGAATAGTGAGTGCAGCTCTGGAGTATAATACAGGATGTAACTCAGGATCAGTACAGGATAAGTAATGTATGTACATGGTGACTGCACCAGCAGAATAGTGAGTGCAGCTCTGGAGTATAATACAGAATGTAACTCAGGATCAGTACAGGATAAGTAATGTAATGTATGTACACAGTTACTGCACCAGCAGAATAGTGAGTGCAGCTCTGGGGTATAATGCAGTATGTAACTCAGGATCAGTACAGGATAAGTAATGTATGTACACAGTGACTGCACCAGCAGAATAGTGAGTGCAGCTCTGGAGTATAATACAGGATGTAACTCAGGATCAGTACAGTATAAGTAATGTATGTACACAGTGACTGCACCAGCAGAATAGTGAGTGCAGCTCTGGAATATAATACAGGATGTAACTCAGGATAAGTCCAGGATCAGTAATGTATGTACACAGTGAGTTCACCAGCAGAATACTGAGTGCAGCTCTGGAGTATAATACAGGATGTAACTCAGGATCAATACAGGACAAGTAATGTAATGTACACAGTGACTGCACCAGCAGAATAGGGAGTGCAGCTCTGGAATATAATGCAGGATGTAACTCAGGATCAGTACAGGATAAGTAATGTATGTACTCAGTGACTGCACCAGCAGAATAGTGAGTACAGCTCTGGAATATAATGCAGGATGTAACTCAGGATCAGTACAGGATAAGTAATGTATGTACACAGTGACTGCACCAGCAGAATAGTGAGTGCAGCTCTGGAGTATAATACAGGAGGTAACTCAGGATCAGTACAGGATAAGTAATGTATGTACACAGTGACTGCACCAGCAGAATAGTGAGTGCAGCTCTGGAGTATAATAGAGGAGGTAACTCAGGATCAGTACAGGATAAGTAATGTATGTACACAGTGACTCCACCAGCAGAATAGTGAGTGCAGCTCTGGAGTATAATACACAATGTAACTCAGGATCAGTACAGGATAAGTAATGAGTGTACACAGTGACTGCACCAGCAGAATAGTGAGTGCAGCTCTGGAGTATAATACAGGATGTAACTCAGGATCAGTACAGGATAAGTAATGTATGTACACAGTGACTCCACCAGCAGAATAGTGATTGCAGCTCTGGAGTACAATACAGGATGTAACTCAGGATCAGTACAGGATAAGTAATGTAATGTATGTACACAGTGACTGCACCAGCAGAATAGTGAGTGCAGCTCTGGGGTATAATACAGGATGTAACTCAGGATCAGTACAGGATAAGTAATGTATGTACACAGTGACTGCACCAGCAGAATAGTGAGTGCAGCTCTGGGTTATAATACAGGATGTAACTCAGGATCAGTACAGGATAAGTAATGAATGTACACAGTTACTGCACCAGCAGAATAATAAGTTTAGTGATATGGATTACATTTACTCTGCTATTAGTCAATTTTTGGGGAATTAAAGGGTTTCTACCACTAAGGTTTCACATATTTAGCTGTCAGACACTAGCGATCCGCTAGTGTCTGCTCTGCCCAACCATCCTAATATAATTGCTTTTGGGGCAGCCGTTTTAAAAAAGAACTTTTATTAATATGCTAATGAGCCTCTAGGTGCTATGGGGGCGTCATTAGCACCTAGAGGCTCCGTCTACCTTCAGAAACTGCCACCGCCCAGCGCGTCCCTCCAGCCCGCCCATCTCCTCCTGAATGCGATCCTCCTTGTGAGCGCCTGTATTCCGTGCATGCGCAGTGAATGTCTGACAGCTTCCCTGCTCAGACATCTCCACTGCGCCTGTTCCTCGGAGCACTATGGCGTCATCGCGCAGGCGCAGTGGAGATGTCTGAGCAAGGAAGCGGTCAGACATTCACTGCGCATGCGCAGAATACATACGCTCACAAGGAGGATCGCATTCAGGAGGAGATGGGCGGGCTGGAGGGACGAGCTGGGCGGCGGCAGTTTCTGAAGGTAGACGGAGCCTCTAGGTGCTAATGACGCCCCCATAGCACCTAGAGGCTCATTAGCATATTAATAAAAGTTCTTTTTTTAACAAAACGGCTGCCCCAAAAGCAATTATATTAGAATGGTTGGGCAGAGCAGACACTAGCGGATCGCTAGTGTCTGACAGCTAAATATGTGAAACCGAAGTGGTAGAAACCCTTTAAGCACAGCAGTTATGCAGTTCTGTTATATCTGTGCATAGATTTTGGGCATTTGAGTTATGTCAAAAACTACAGAAAAAATTCGTGTTTTCTAAATATTTCCTAAAGTTTTCATAAATAGAATTAATTCTCTTGTTAATTTTACTAAGATGTAAAGTATATTTGGCTTATTCTTTATTGTATATAAATAGATCCATCTTTTGGACGCAAAGCTCCAACCCTTTGCCATATAGTTATATATAGCATAGAGCACAGTCGTGATAACATTCTGGATGTCTATAGCCACCACTAGGGGGAGCTTTGGAACTTATTTTTTTTTTTTTAAATTACTACATTGGGGCTGTTTAAAACTGAATGCAGTGAGCTCCCCCTGGTGGTGGCTGGATTCAACAATTTTTTTTCTCCATCTAACTCTGGCTGTAAGTAAGGGAGAAGGGCATCTCGCTATGTAAAGTAAAAAATCATTTTTCCCAAAGTTTTATGGTTTATTAATCAACCCAAATGCTGCACTTGTTGAGCATAAAAAAATTGGGTCCACTTTAAGATGTTTTTCCAGAAAACTGTCTGATTTCTACTCTTTTTTGTGAACCTGTAGCTGTTTATATTTTAGGGATAGAGGACTTTTATATAATCTCTTCCATACTACAGTGACGTGCTAAATATGTAAAAGTACAAACACCCCTCTCTGCCTTCTCTGCTACCAAAATCTGAAATATAAGCTGCAAAAATAAATCTCAGCTGGAAAAGCAATTATCATGTTTAATTAGACTAGCAGAATTATCCAGTCACATCAGAGCTGCAGAGATACAGGGCAAAGAGCAGAATTACATTTACATTTCAGTAAGGATAGAATGTGCTATATAAGTAAACTTAATGTAATTATTAAAAAATAAAGTTAGTGTAAATGTTCCATCAGAAAGTGACATTGGATTTACATCAGTTTATATATATACATATATATATATATATATATATATATATATATATATATATATATTATTTTTAGATTTTTAGATTTTTTTTTTCCAGCTCGTTAAAAAAAATCTTAACATTCATCTTTCACACCTCCACACCTTTTGTCCATCAGAATAAAACTGACATTTTCAGTTTTTTTGCAGCTTGTTTTTCAGCTTTGCTGTATAGACTGATACAGAGTCAACAGAGGCATCTCATTATCATTAGAGGGAGGCATCAGTAGAGTCATCCCTCTATAACTGGAGGGCAGGGTAAGTAGAGTCATATTATCATTGGAGAATGGGTCAGCAGAGTCATCTCATTATTATTGGAGTGAGAAGTCAGCAGAGTCATCTCATTATTATTGGAGTGAGAAGTCAGCAGAGTCATCTCATTATTATTGGAGTGAGATGTCAGCAGAGTCATATAATTTTCTTTAGAAGGCAAGGTCAACAGACTCATCTTATTATCCTTAGAGGATGGGTTTAGCCTAGTCATCTCAATATCTCAATATTTGACAGAGGAGTCAGTAGAGTAATTTCCTTACCATTAGAGAACAAAGTCAGCAGAGTCACCTCATTATCATTAGAATGAGTCAGCAGAGTCCTCTCGTTATCAGAGGAAGGGGTCAGCAGAGTGAACTTAAATTATGATTAGAAGATAAAGTCAGTAGAGAGGCCTCATTAACTTTAGAGGACTGAGGTAGCATAGTCGCCTCATTATCATTGGAAAGAGGGGTCAGGAGAGTTAACTTATTATTATTAGAGGGCGGTGTCAGCATAGACATCTCCTTATCATTAGAGAGCAGGATCAGCAGAGTCATTTCATTCATATTAGAAGGTGGTGTCAGCAGAGCCATCTCATTATCATTACAGAGCAAATTCAGCAGTCATTTCATTATCATTAGAGCTTAGAGACTAAGATAAGACAGGATATGCTATACTGATGAGGCTCTGTAGTCAGGTCTCTGTCACTCTCTGGTCTTTTGGGGATGAGGCTTTAATCTTCCTGTTTTATTAGAAACCGAAGCCACAACCCAGTGCCAGATCCATAACATGACAGCCGCCAACAGATCCCACTGATTTATAATAGGGTCAGTTGGATTCCATTGTAGGCTCCGTCCTTTGGATGGGAAGAATAGCCATGCATGCCACGCAATTCATTCTTCACATATGAAGGATTCCTCGCTGAATGCATGGTGCTGGCCGCAGAACCACAGAACCTCGCGGTGCACCATCTGCTGTTATATTGTTCAAGACAACAGGGCTGGGCTGCAGTACCAGACCCAGTCACACTCATATGGATGGCACTGTGCTTTATACTGCAGCTCTTCGCCACAGGGATCCCTGCAGATCATACACTGATGGTGTATCTTAGGGAGATTTTTTGTACATTGAGCTCAGTTGGTTTCTCCTTTGCTCAGACTTTTTGCAGCAGGCAATAAGCAGCGCTGCCATTTATGCTGCTATAAACCGTTAATGTCACCGACAGTCAGCGCGAGGCAATTTACCTCAGCCATTGGTTTGCAGCACAAATATGCTTCCAATTTCATGCGCAATAAACACTCTCACATAACTAATTTTGTGTTATCTTTGTATTTTTAACCTCACAATCACGCGCTCTTTGATTGAGCGCCCCTCTCCTGACGCTCCTCTCTTGCATAAACTGCAATTCTCTTCCTGCTCACGAGACGGGAAATAAAGAGACCTTTTATATTTTACACTTATTTACTACGTTGGTCACGAAAAGTAAATCAGCCAGGCGTGTAATCCAGTAACGACCTTAAAGAGGAAGGAGGCAACCGGCAAGGTCAAACGCAAGGACGGTCGGAGAAAGGGTTCTATTTAGAAATCACTGTGTCCAATTAACATAGAGCTAGCAGAGTTGGTCGTCAAAGTGGTCCTCCTCTCTCAGGACTCATGCACATGAAGGTGTGCCACCCATGAGGTGCATTGTGGACCTCATAATGCGGTCCCCAATGCACGGTACTGTCCGTGTGACTGCTGCAGATGGATGCACATATTTAACTTGAATGGGTCCGTGATCAGTCCGCACCGCAAAATAATAGAATAAGCTCTATTTTTTTTTAAAGGTGCGAAGGCACGGTACGAAATGCCACAGAAGCACTCAGTCATGCTTCCGTGGTCTTCCATTCAGTGACTTCAAGTGAATTGGCCCCTATTAGTGTTGGGCAAGCATGCTCGGCCGAACACCATTTTGACTCGAGCATCGCAATGCTTGAGTCTTCTCCCCGCACAAGCATTCTGTGTACTTTATTTGCGCATACACTTACAAAACCTGCTGTACTGTACGTGTGACATACGTGCAAGCATATATACCATTTAATATGCTCAAGTCAAGACGAGCAGTAAGGGACAGGGAAGTGGCTGTGCTGCGGATGGTGCACACAGAGGCCGTGGCCCTGGGCGTGGTGAAACTGTGTCTGCTGCCAGAGCACAAGAAACACACTCATCCACGATATCTAGCTTCATGTTCCAGTTTGCAGGGCAGCGCAGGACACTACTCTTAAAGTCAGACCAGTGTGATCAGGTGGTCTGTTGGATTGCAGCAGATAATGCTTCCAGTTGGTTAAGCACCACCCTGTCTTCCACAAAGTCCAGTCTCAGTAGCCAAGAGTCTGGTCAACAGAATCCTCACCCTGATTCTCCTTCCTCCCACCATAGAGAGTCTTGCCAAACAAGTGATCCCACACTCGGATATTCCAAGGAGCTCTTTTCATCGCCATTCCTTGATATGGGCCTCTCGCTAAGCCCGCTTGAGGAGGGAAATGAGGAGATCTTGTGCCCTGATTCCCAAACTCTTGAGCATCCACAGTCAGAAGAAGATGACGTGGGGAACAGCAATTAGTGTTTCACAAGGTGGATGATGATGATGAGACACAGTTGCCAATAAGTAAACGACAATTAGTGTCTCAAGAGTTTGATGATGAGGATGAGACACAGTTGTCAATAATTGAGGTTCTTGTTAGGTCAACAAGTCAGGAGGATGACCAGAATGAGGAAGTGGAAAAGGAGGTGGTGGACGATGAAATCACTGACCCAACCTCGGAAGGTGGCAAGTCGAGCAAGGACAGCAGTACAGAGGGGCAACCATCCTCAGCACCGCAACAGGCAGTAGGATGGAAAAAGGGAGAAGGCGGGCCACACCAAACAGGCCCGCAACAGTTTCCCCGAGCACCCCCTTGCGGCAATCTCCCTTGCCAAGGGTTGGTGTTCCACAGTCTGGAGCTTTTTTGAGGAAAGTGCGGACGATAAAAGAATTGTCATTTGCAACCTGTGCCGTACCAAAATGAGCAGGGGCGTGAACACTAGCAACCTCATCACCACCAGCATGATCCGCCACATGGCATCAAAGCACCCCAATAGGTGGGCCGAACGCCTGGGTCCACAACCAGTGTCTGCAGGTCACACCACTGTCTCCTCTTCCCCTGTGTTACTTGCTGGCCAATCCCCTGTCCAAGACGCAGGCCCGGATGCCTCCCACCATGCACCTGGACCTTTGCAAGCACCATCAGCTAGCACATCCACTTCTGTGTCCCAGCGCAGCGTACAGATGTCTATACCCCAGGCCTTTGAACGAAAGCGCAAATACCCAGCTACCCACCCAGAGGCCATAGCACTAAATGCACACCTTTCCAACTTGCTAGCCCTGGAAATGTTGCCATTTAGGCTTGTGGACACTGAGGCTATCCGCAGCCTGAATGTGGCGGCTGTCCCTTGTTACTCAGTCCCCAGCCACCAATATTTTTCCCAGTGTGCCGTTCCCCGCCTTACACCAGCATGTTAATTCACCCGTGCCCGGACCAACGCAGTTATTGGGAAGATCCACTTAACGACTGACACATGGACAAGTGCTTTTGGCCGGGAGAGAGTTGTATCCTATGATGGCACAGGTGCTACCGACGCCAAGAATTACGGGCCCTACTTCCATCAGGATTTCCGCCACCACCTACATTAGTGGCTGCAACCTCCCCTTTCCTTCTCCTTCTCCACCTCCTTCTCCACTTTCACCTCTGAATTATCATCTTGCAGCACCAGTCAGCCATCAGTCAGTAGCTGGAAGCAGTGTAGCACTGCAGTGGGGAAGCGGCAACAGGCCGAGCTGAAACTGATCTGCTTAGGTGACAAACAGCACACCGCCGCAGAGCTGTGACAGGGGATAAGAGACCAGACTGAGCTGTGGCTCTCGCCACTCAACCTACAACCAAGCATGGTTGTGTCTGATAATGGCCGTAACTTGTGGGCGGCTTTGGAGCTCGGCAAGCTCACACACATCCCATGCCTAGCCCACGTGTTCAACTTAGTCATTCAGCGGTTTCTCAAAACCTACCCCTATTTGCCTGAGTTATTGGTAAATGTGCGCAGCGTGTGTGCCCATTTCCGAAAGTCATCTACGGCTGCTGCCGGTCTGTCAACGTTGCAGCAGCGCTTACAATTGCCAGCTCACAGACTGTTGTGCGTCGTGAGCACGCGCTAGAACTCCATGTTCCACATGTCGGCCAAGCTTTCTGAGCAACAGAGGGCAGTAGTGGAATACCAGCTGCAACATGGTTGTCGCCTTTCCAGTCAGCTTCCGCCCTTCACAAGCGATGAGTGGGAATGGATGTCTGACCTCTGTGAGGTTTTATGCAACTTTGAGGAATCAACACAGATGGTGAGCGGCGATGCCGCTATTATCAGCGTAACTATCCCACTTCTGTGTCTACTGGAACGCTCGCTGCTCACAATTAAGGCCGACGCTTTGCATGTGGAAATGGGGGAAGACAGTACACAGGGTGATAGCCAGACCACCCCCAGTTTGTCTTCTCAGGGTGAATTGGATGATGATGAGGAGGAGCGGGAGACGGTTAACTACGCTACTGTCACGGCTCGGTGGTAGTTTGCCGTAACACTTTCGCCACGCATGATTCTTGCTGGTGGCATCGTGTTGTTGTATTGCATGCGTGTGCACTTCCCCTTTAAGGCAGTCTTCCTTCCTTTGTGGTGTGCACTTGGTTAAGGTGTGAGCAAGGTGAAGCTGGGTCTCAGGTCTCTTCTTATTCTGTTGCTTTGAGACTAAGATCATTGTTATGTCTGCCTTTAAATGAGAAGGTACATACCACCGCACCGCCTACATAATAAGTCAACAAAGCCCGCCCAGGAGACTGCGCTACCGCCCACAGAAGTTCCGCCCACAGAGGTCTGGTCCAAACACCAACAAGCCAGCCAGGAGCGTGACGTCACCACCCCACCCACACAGCACGTAAGCAAGGTCCTCCTACTACGATACGCCGGCATAGCAGACACAGTCAATAACATGCCGGCCAGTGAGCGTCATAGCAACAAGAACAACAAAGCATGTACGTACACGCCTCCCGTCCCTCCCATGCCCCCCACACGCCCACAGAATCCCGAACTATTGCGCCAAAAAACTCCATAAAAAGCACAGTAATCAAACCCATAATGTACAGACCTATTGTCCTGATGAAGAGGGCAGTCCGCCCTAGAAACGCGTAGACTTATACTAATAAAGAACCGACTTTATTTTACCTATCTGAGTCCTGTCTTCTGCAGCAGCGCCGCTATAAATAAGGTTCAATTTTTTACCTCTATCCACCGCTACCCTTTAAATGAGAAGGAGCTTGCTCCTTTCTTGGATGCAATCTGAGGGCCATCCTAGTTCTACATCGATGTCATATGCGATTTCTTCTGCGATGTCATCCCTTTGTCTCCTCCTTGTCCTTTCCCTACCTTATCTGTTGTTATGCTTGGTGTGCGTTTGATTTGGACATTTGTTGTCTTGTAGTTACATGTGTGGTCTGTTGTTTGTTGTTGTCCAACATGTATGCTAGACATTCCCTTGTTTGTTTGTACCTCCGGAAGGGGGTCCCTGGGGTTCCTAGTTGCTAGGCCTGTGTGAGACTCCGGTTCATCCGTGTCATGGATGAACCAGTCATCTCTAGTGATGAGCGGCAGGGGTCATATTCGAATTCGCGATATTTCGCGAATATTTTTTAGAATATTCGTCGAATATTCGAAAATTCGTGATTTTTTTCTTGAAAAAAATCGGCAAAGTAATGATTGTGTAATATGCGAATTTTCGTAATTCGAATTTTCGGATTCGAATTTTTATTGCGAATTTTTCAGCTTACAACTATTAGACAAAGAAGATTATAGCACTATATTAGCTAAATTGCTCTATATTAGATTTTTCAAATATTCGTTATATTGCTATAACAGTTTTTTCGAATATTCGTAATATATAGCAATATAGCGAATATTCGAAAAAAACGAATATAGAGCAATTTAGCTAATATAGTGCTATAATCTTTTTTTTATAGTTGTAATTTTTTTCCAATCTGAACTTCAGATGAGAAAAAAATTACAACTATTAGACAAAGAAGATTATAGCACTATATTAGCTAAATTGCTCTATATTAGTTTTTTTTTTTTGAATATTCACTATATTGCTATAACTTTGTTTTTCGAATATTTGTAATATTCTAAAACAAGAATATATAGCAATATAGCGAATATTCGAAAAAACGAATATAGAGCAATTTAGCTAATATAGTGCTATAATCTTCTTTGTCTAAAAGTTGAAAAATTCGCAATAAAAAATTCGAATCCGAAAATTCGAATTACGAAAATTCGCATATTACACAATCATTACCTTGCCGATTTTTTCAAGAAAAAAAAATTGTGCATTTTCGAATATGACCCCTGCCGCTCATCACTACTCCTAAAGTCAAGTATATTGCAGCCTTCTTATTGGCCCACAAGCTAGAAGCAGGAAGGGATCATGTGTACTGATTTAAAAAAAAAAAAAAAAACGAAAAAAAAAAAAAAACGGAAAAATAAAATCGGGAAAAAATCTGAAAAAAATCTAATATTCGAAATTACGAATCTATATAACTATATTCGAAATATTCGCGAATTTTCGAAGTACCTATATTCGCGATAAAAATTCGAAATTCGAATATTCGTGATCAACACTAGTCATCTCCTTGCCAAGACCTTACTACCAGGGATCATCAGGGCTAGTTATGGCCCAGGTTCCGGTGCATGAGCCCTTCTATCTTCTGGGTTTGCTAATGCGGTTAGGAGGTCAGGGATAGGATGAAGGTGGCGATAGGAGGTGACCTGCTCCCTTATCCTTGCTTCCAGGCCTAGTGGCTTTCCCAAATTTCAGACATTGTACGGTGGGGGGTTTCCCCCACTCTTAACCATGACAGCTACAGAGGGTAGTACCCATAGCAGGTTTATTCCATCTGTTCAGCGTGGATGGGCCGAAGAGGAGGAAGAGGATGAGGAGATTGAGAGTCATCCTCCTGATGAGGACAGCGAAGTCTTGCCTGTTGGTACTCTGGCTCACATGGCTGACTTTATGTTATGCAGACTTTCCCGTGACCCTCGCGTTATACACATTTTAGCCAACACCGATTACTGGTTGTTCACCCTTTTCGACCCCCACTGCAAAGAAAACTTCTCATCTCTCATTCCTTTGGTGGAGAGGACGAGCAAAACAGTGCAATACCAGAAGGTCCATGTGGAAAAATTGCTCCAAATATATCCAGCTGACAACGCTGGCGGCAGAGTACGTAGTTCCTTGGCCAACCGAGGAGGGGAGATGAGGGGTACACACAGCAGTTCCAACAGAGGCAGGGCAAGACTCTCCAAGGCCTGGGACAGTTTCATGACACCCCGCCAGCACCCTCAACCTGATGCACGGCCTAGTGTCACAAGGAGGGAAAAGTTCTGGAAGATGGTGAAGGAGTACATAGCAGACCATGTCAGCGTCCTCAATGATCCCTCTGTGCCTTACAACTACTGGGTGTCCAAGCTGGACACGTGGCACGGAATGGCGCTCTACGCCTTGGAGGTGCTGGCCTGCCCTGCCGCCAGCGTTTTGTCAGAGTAGGTATTTAGTGCTGCTGGTGGCATAATAACAGATAAGTGTATCCGCCTGTCAACTGAAAATGCGGACAGGTTGACTCTTGAAAAAATGAACAAGGCCTGGATTGCCCCTGACTTCTCTACTCCACCAGAGGAAAGCGCTGAACATAAAGTCACTCTAAGTGTGGCTTTTATGGTGTATTGAATACACTGTATTCCCATGCACCCCTTCCACCACTAAAAAGGGTATATGGTTCAATCTTCCTTTTCTCTTCCTCCTCCTCCATCATATCAACATGCTTATTAGGCTGCCCTCGCTCCTAATGTTTTAGATGGTCAGATAAGCAGCAGGTCCTCACCCCTAATGTTTTATATGGTCACCAGCAGTCCCTTGCTCCTAATGCTTTTGAGGGTCACCAGCAGGCCATCAATCATAATTTTTCAAGGGTGTGTATGATGCCCTCCTTTATGTGTAATAAAGGGTGTATCGGAGTGCCTCTTCCTTGTAATTTTTGGCAGCCCTTTCACTTAGTGCATAGGCTTTATGAGAGTAGGAGTCCCACTACTGGAACAATTGCAGCACAATGTGAATGAGGCCCTCCTTTATGTGATATACAGGTTGTATCGGAGTGCCTCTTTCTTGTAATTTTTGGCAGCACTTGCACTTTATATACAAGTAAATATACAGGAAAGAATGTTTCCTAAAATGTTTTCCTCTAAAATCGATTTTATCTTCGGTTTTGTGCGTATTATTGTCAGTCTGTAAAAGTGCCGTACTACTCGGACAACATCGTTCCCAGCAGCAACCTGGGAGTCCAAGATGCATCCAGACATCCTCCCCATGCTGTTCCCGAACCATTTCAGTGGTGTTTCCATCAATTTCTGACCTTTTCCTATGAACCAGATGCCCTCCCCTCTTCAGAGCATGGGTGTCACGGAAGGTGTACAGGAAACAAGACAACACAAAATGAATATATGACTCACTGGATACAAAACTAAGGAGCAAAAAGGGAGACCCCTGCATCAGACCTGGCTCTCTCCCTGACTGCTCAGCCTATGCGAAAATCCCAATGGTAGATGATCGCATATCCAAGTACCTCGACTGTATAACACCTGAACACCCTATAATAGTGAGGTGACACGACCACCCGCTCCCTACACTAGATACGGAGGGAGTCAGGGTCACTTGGGATCCAGCAAACAGAAAATCACAAATGAATGCACAACACTTATCTTGTAGAAGACTGGGAAGTATGATCAGCATGCACACACACTCCAGGAAGAACTATAAACCGCACACTGATGCACTATGGGGAGGAATTTAAAGGGATGCAATCAGTACAACTACATGACAGCTGAGAGAGGCCAACGAGATGAGGAACTGAAAGCAAAACAAAGGAAGCTCAAGGAGGAGGTTCTGAAAGGCATCTGTCAGAGCTTCTCAGATGTCTGGTGGTGACAATGGGGCACCTGGTTTAATGCTCTGGTTCTCCCATTGACTTCCCTTATACTTGGGTGCTCAGTAGAGCACCTGAGCATCCTGATGTGTTCTACTCGAGCACCAGAGCACCCGAGCACTTTGGTGCTCGATCAACACTAGTCCGCATCCATGATACAGTGTTCACATGGCTTTATATTGCAGACCCGCTGTTTATGGGCTACAACAGCCGTGTGCATGAGATCTAAGGGAGAAGACACATCACTGTTTCATTTAGAGTTCTTCTGATCTGTCAAAACAGAAAAAAAAACGGATCCTGTAAAAAAACGGATCCTGTAAAAAAACGGATCCTGTGCATCAGTTTGCATATTTGGCATTCTATTTTAGGCTATCTGGCTATCTGCTATTGATATCCGTCATAGGATCTTAATAGCGCGGGAAAATGCTTCCATTTTGTCCCTATTCATTGTCAATGTAGCCTAAGTGCTCAGTTTCTCTGCAGCGTCACCAAAGAAGAAATGAAGTATTACACACGGTCCATTCACAGCAATGGGTTTTCAGAGTAATACAGGACAGATCCTTCGAAGAGAGACGCTCTTTCTAACCTCTCCTATTTGGCCAAGTGATCAGGGTTCTTTACAGAGAACTCCTCCTCTATTAACTCCAAATTTCCTAATAGCGTGTATGTTGTATTTTAATATTCAGACATTTAATTGTTTCATATCCGGGCTTCTTAGACACTTCAAGATCAATTTTCACTTTTTCCATTCCCACAATATTAACTTGACGCATGTCTGCCTCCAGGTGATGGCCCTGGTGTTCAAGGGGTTATTTACAATGAGTAATTAATGATGATACCATGTGCTAAAAGTTTGGTACCTCTTCAGTCAGACATAACGTCATGTTCAGGTATTACCAAAATGTGTGACAATGAGAAGAAATCTTGTTTCTTTCCAAATAGTATAAAAATTGTGAAACGTTCATGAGCTTCACCAATACTGACTCAATGCGCTGTGAGAACAGAGTAATCTGCATCTAGTGATGGTCTAGTGCTGAGACTGATAAATAAAATGATGTGAAAGTTTTGTTAAAATATATGTGTACCCCATAGAATCTATATGAATCGAGTGACCATGGGGTTGAGAACTATTATCTGTGGTCTACAGACCAAGAATGATGGACCAAACACTAATTGTGTTCCCTACAAGTTGATTAGTTTGAATGGTCATATTGCATTTTACCCAGGCATATACCGGGAATGGTTTGGACATATCACTCAACTTTAGTTGCCTTCAATGGCCAATCACAGTCTTTAATTACATTAATGGTGTCAGCAGAATGAGTGAATGTCCATAATAGACAGGTATGGGCAGAGAGGTCCACAACAGAATCCATTGGTGTCAGTGGGCAGAGAGGTCCTTACTGGAGAAGGTGGGGTGAAGTATTAAACAGATTTCATTAATAGAAGACTAATTTGAATTTATTGCAACTTTATTATGCAGGGGTCATATTTGTTCATTAACTCTCCAGGAGTCATTAATTATACAGAAGACATCAGAAAAGAATGTTCATTAGCATCAACGGCTTAGGCTCCTGAGTTTCATCGCAACAGAAAACTATTAAGAATTTACCCAGCAACGGTACAGTGCCCCGGCGGGCCAATCTACTAGTAAGTTTGGACTTTGGGCCAATGAGGTCCCTGACTTTGCATCTGATCTCTAGGTAAGGAATTTAAGTCTAATTTCTGATTGTCACTGCTTGTGATTTTTGTTTCCATGCTCCTATTTGTTCTGTGTGCTCCAACCTTCCTGTGTACTGACCTCGGCTTGTTTTTAGGATTTATCCCTCATCTACTGATTAGGTTTATAATAATCCTCCTGGCTTTGACTCCTTGGTTTGTTTCTGGATTAACTCCTTGCCTACTGATTAGGCTTCTACTGAATCTCCAGGCTTAGACTCTGGCTTGTTTTATTCTCTTGCTACTCCCTATTTCCCTAGCAGCTCTTGCAAATGCCTTGGGGTAGCTTTATATCTACTAACCAGATTGGCTATGCCTGTGCCTTTGACACAGTGCTGCCATGCCTGAGCCCCAGATCGTGGCACTGGAGCTCGGACAGGTAAGTTGGTGACAGGTTTAGTGTCTTTGAACACCTATTTTAAAAAACATACACATAGGGGCACATTTATTAAGACCGGCGTTTTAAACGCCTGTCTTAATAAACCCCTATGCTGGTGGTAGTTCTGCCGAAGTTATGAAGAAGAACAGACCTTGGCGTGAGCAGGGGTGAAGTTGCAGATTGTTGCGCAACTAGCTGTTGTGCCGCAATCTGCGCCGCAATACGCCTAATATAGGCATATTTCAGCATAATAAATGACCTCCATAGTGCAATGACACTGGTTGTTCCTAAGACTCCAGAACAGGACTTCACCTATAGCAGTCACCTTTTCTGGGTCCTAACAGTGCCTCCCTGTACTCTGGTAACACTAGGACCTACAGTAGAACTGAGGCATTACTAGTAGCAATCCCAAGGTACAGCGGCACACAAATAGACTCGAACAGGATACTAATAATTCAAAGATTGTGGATACCAATACACAGAGCTTTTGCTATACCCAGTAACCAACGAGCAAAACACATGAACATTTAAAGGAAGGTTGATCAATCAAAACTCCTCCCTAAGTTAACCAGGCAGAGATCAGAAGCAAGGCTCGCATAGCAACAACAATGTTATGAAACAGACGAGCATGACGCAACAGAGAAATCACTAAATATTAGATGACCCCCCCAATTCATGGTCATATATAACGAAGAGACCTAGAGGACCTGGTAAGTCTATGTGTTATATGGACCTCCCAACATGTAATACTTTTGTTTTCCTGCAATGCTGCAGAAGGGATTTTTAACTTACTACCAGCTCCTGCTGCAGGTTATAGCTGCTCACTGTGCATCATCTTATTGTTCGGGACGCCTGGAAAGGAGTAGCCCTTGAACTTCAATATTTTAATTATGGGTAGGTACAATTGTATTTCAATTTTCAAATATAATCTATATAGAGTACATTTAGTGTGAAGTCTCATAAGAAAACTTAATTTTAAAATCAGCAAAAGTAAACCATGCGGTCATAATTACAGGTTAACGGAATATTTGACATCTCATTCATAATGCCCTTTCAGTCTGACCTGACATCCAGCCGTGTGTCTATTTATACACATAAAGTCTCAAGAAAAAAACAAACTTGTATGTGAATGTAATTAGATTTGTGTTATGGTGAACCTGGAGCCTAAAAAAAATCCTGTAATTGTCCTTAGTGGTGGTTTTATCATGCTTGTTAAGTGGGTCATTTAAAATAGCAAAGGGCCATTGAGTATAATGATAGACCATTCTAATAAAATCCCTTAATTACATACACAGGAACCTGGATATTAAAGAGTCTCACTCAATGAGGAATATAGCCTAGAAGAAAATGCAGCGGAACGCAACGTGGATCCAATTTACCCTGCACATGTAATGTGATTAAACCAATTAATTTTTTCACTGATTGGCATGAAAATTAATGTAGCAGGAAAGACTCTCGCTACAGAGATTTCCCGTCATCTTTTCCTTAAACGTTCACATCAATCAGGGGAAAAGCAGAATTAAGAAAGATGAGGGCTTTTTAGGAGAATGAATTAAGAAGTGCAATTGTAAAATAAAAATTTCTTCAGTTCCCGAGGCCAGAGGAGCAATACAATGTACGGAGACAAGTTGACTACATGCCAAGGTAGACAACTTAATTCTAAAATGAAACTACAGAATGTCCAGTCTTCTTGGCTCTGCTAGTTCCTTAAAGGAGTCCATTAACCTTTCCATTATACACAATGAAACAAGTCAAGAACATATAAACAACTTAATAATATAATATCAGACGTCTACTGTCTATACTTCTATTCCATAAGCTCCAAGACCACAAATATTTACATGATGGTGGTCTGGGAGTCTGTAGAAATTATAATAGTTATGTTCTTGTACATAGGAGCAGTATTATAGTAGTTATATTCTTGTTCATAGGGGACAGTATTATATTAGTTATATTCTTGTACATAGGCGCAGTATTATAGTAGTTATATTCTTGTACATAGGAGCAATATTATAGTACTTATATTCTTGTACATAGGAGCAGTATTATAGTAGTTATATTCTTGTACATAGGAGCAGTATTATAGTAGTTATATTCTTGTACATAGGAGCAATATTATAGTACTTATATTCTTGTACATAGGAGCAGTATTATAGTAGTTATATTCTTGTACATAGAAGCAGTATTATAGTAGTTATGTTCTTGTATATAGGAGCAGTATTATAGTAGTTATATTCTTGTACATAGGAGCAGTATTATAGTAGTTATATTCTTGTAGATAGGAGGCAGTATTATAGTAGTTATATTCTTGTACATAGGAGCAGTATTATAGTAGTAATATTCTTGTACATAGGAGCAGTATTATAGTAGTTATATTCTTGCAGATAGGAGGCAGTATTATAGTAGTTATATTCTTGCAGATAGGAGGCAGTATTATAGTAGGTATATTCTTGTACATAGGAGCAGTATTATAGTAGTTATATTCTTGTACATAGGAGCAGTATTATAGTAGTTATATTCTTGTACATAGGAGGTCGTATTATAGTAGTTATATTCTTGTACATAGGAGCAGTATTATAGTAGGTATATTCTTGTACATAGGAGCAGTATTATAGTAGGTATATTCTTGTACATAGGAGCAGTATTATAGTAGTGATATTATTGCACATAGGGGGTAGTATTATAGTAGTTATATTCTTGTACATAGGAGCAGTATTATAGTAGTTATATTCTTGTACATAGGAGCAGTATTATAGTAGTTATATTCTTGTACATGGGAGCAGTATTATAGTAGTTATATTCTTGTACATAGGAGCAGTATTATAGTAGTTATATTCTTGTAGATAGGAGTAGTATTATAGTAGTTATATTCTTGTTCATAGGGGGCAGTATTATAGTATTTATATTCTTGTAGATAGGAGGCAATACTGAATAAACTGGAAAACCTATATTTGTAAGATTAAACAAACTCTGGGCTGCAGAGTTTTTCAAATCTTTGTTTTACCAGCTATGTAATTGAAAATATATTGACAAGCTGTTATGCAGACATTAAAAAAATAATAGAAAGAAGTCTTTGTGCTGATTATTTTACTATTGATGTTGATATTAGACATGACTTGATTTGCAGGTAACCTAGGGTATATGTTGCAGGTATCACAGACTGGGGTACACATGATGACGCTGGCTGGATCATATCTACTCTTGGTTATATGTAGTTTTAGTGATGTGTATGGACCACCTTTTCTTCCAGGTGTTTACATACTTGGTCTTATGGAGTAAATTCATAGTTAATTCATCTCATTCTCAAATCCACTGAAGGCTGAAGTCATTGAGCTGCCAGGGAGAGGAGGTGCACAGCGCCAACAAGGCGGTGACCGCTGCTGATTAACACCCTGCCACGCTCGTTGCTTCACCTCCGTTTCATCATTTCGTTTCATTTCCTCTTGTTAGAGCAGTAAAGGCCTCACAGTGAGATCTGTTCAGGATCTTTTTATTTTATTTTACACCATGGGCTGCAGTAAAGACAAAGCCACAGGAGAAAAATCAGGAAAGTAATAATATCAGGCGGCGAGAAATTCACAGCACAATCATTTTACAGAAGAAGTACATTCACAATGAGAAGTCATATGAGATCCTGACAGCAAAGTGAAGAAGACGGAGAAAACGATTCATCAATCACACACAGTAACAAAGTAACACAATTATCACAGTGTAAACACCGGGCAACACGTATCACCCTGTATACACTACAGAGATGTCATACTGTATACACAACACATGTATCACACTGTATACGCAACACATGTATCACACTGTATACACAACACATGTATCACACTGCATACACTACACATGTATCACACTGTATACACTACACATGTATCACACTGTAGACACAACACATGTATCACACTGTATACGCAACACATGTATCACACTGTATACACAACACATGTATCACACTGTATACGCAACACATGTATCACACTGTATACACAACACATGTATCACACTGTATACACTACACATGTATCACACTGTATACACAACACATGTATCACACTGCATACACTACAAAGATATCACACTATATACAAAACACATTTATCACAGTATATACGCAACAAGTAATGAAATATTGAGGCACTCAGGTTGAAAATTTTGCAATTCAAGTATGGTTTTATTTCATATTTTCTGCATCATCCATTTGCCCATGGTATATTGTCACGGATGGTGTAACAGAAAACAAGAAGTTACAAATAAGGATCCGACTGGCTTGATCCGAAACTAAGGAACAAAAGGGTGGCCCCTATTTAATCCCTGAAACTCTCCCTGTCCTCTCAGCCCATGCAAAGATCTCTATGATAGAAAATTGCATGCCCTCATGCCTCGACTGTATGACACCTGAAAACCCTATAATAGTGAGGGAACACGACCACCGGCTCCCTACACTTAATACGGAGGGAGCCAGGGTCACCTAGGAACAAGCAAACAGGAAAACACAAATCAATGAACAGACTTATCTGTAGAAGCATCAATTGTAGCATCCAGCATGCACACACTCCAGGAAGTTGTATAAACCGCAAAGTGATGCAGTATGGGAAGGGATTTAAAGGGATGCAATCAGTGCAACTAGATGACAGCTGAGAGAGGGAAACAAGATGACAAAACGAAAGCAAAACAAAAGAACCTCAAGCAGGAAGTTCTGAAGAACGTCTGTCAGAGCTTCTCAGATGTCTGGCGGTGACATATATATAAATAAATGACAGAATATTTCCGACTAGATGTTTCGGTCACGATGGACCTTCATCAGCGGTCATATTATCTGTAGGGTGGGTAGTGGTATTCCTGGGGTACTGGATGCGGGGTTATCGATCCAGCGCCCCAGGAATACCACTACCCAACCTACAGATAATATGACCGCTGATGAAGGTCCATCATGACCGAAACGTCTGGTCGGAAATACTCTGTCATTTATTTATATATACCACAGGCAAATGGATGATGCAGAAAATATTAAATAAAACCATACTTGAATTGCAAAATTTTCAACCTGAGTGCCTCAATATTTCATTACTTGGATAACGGCCTAAACAGCGCTTAATTGGCACCGGTGACACTTTTTGAACTGAGTGCGGTTCCTCATTTTACTAACAGTATATACGCAACAATCACAGTGTAAACACCGGGCAACACATGTATCACACTGAAGTGGTTTAAAATTTTACAGGCACTCTGTCACCTGGAGCTGCAGATAAAGAAAGTTTTATTTACATATAACGTACCTTTAATGAAATAAAATATGTGACAATTGAGATAAAATTTATATGACAAAATTAAAAATGGCAAAATATAAAAATGTAGTAAAAAGATGTAATAAAAAGTAGTCCACCATGGTAGGACAGTCAATAATCCTTTAATGAAAGTCCTGCCAGCAAAGGATGGGAGAAATTACTTCACAGTCCTAAAACTTCTTCGCAATCCTAGAAATTCATCCAATAAACTGAGTACAACCTGATAGTTCATAAGAATAATTTAGCAATCAAAAAACATGATGGTAGACAAGATTTTTCCTTTTATAATTGAAGTCTGTTCATGGTTTTATACTGTCTATTAAAAACGATGATATTGTCATAATAAAGTAATAAAGTAACTTCTTAGTTGTTGTTAGATACTAGTTGGTATCAGTTCCTTAGTAGTTAATTGCAAGGAGATAGAACACGGGAATAAATATACAGTCGTGGCCAAAAGTTTTGAGAATTACATAAATATTGGAAATTGGAAAAGTTGCTGCTTAAGTTTTTATAAAAGCAATTTGCATATACTCCAGAATGTTATGAAGAGGGATCAGATGAATTGCATAGTCCTTCTTTGCCATGAAAATTAACTTAATCCCCAAAAAACCTTTCCACTGCATTTCATTGCTGTCATTAAAGGACCTGCTGAGATCATTTCAGAAATCGTCTTGTTAACTCCGGTGAGAATGTTGACGAGCACAAGGCTGGAGATCATTATGTCAGGCTGATTGGGTTAAAATGGCAGACTTGACCTGGTAAAAGTAGGGTGATGCTTGAAATCATTGTTCTTCCATTGTTAACCACGGTGACCTGCAAAGAAACACGTGCAGCCATCATTGCATTGCATAAAAATGGCTTCACAGGCAAGGATATTGTGGCTACTAAGATTGCACCTCAATCAGCAATTTATAGGATCATCAAGAACTTCAAGGAAAGAGGTTCAATTCTTGTTAAGAAGGCTTCAGGGCGTCCAAGAAAGTCCAGCAAGCGCCAGGATCGTCTCCTAAAGAGGATTCAGCTGCGGGATCGGAGTGCCACCAGTGCAGAGCTTGCTCAGGAATGGCAGCAGGCAGGTGTGAGCGCATCTGCACGCACAGTGAGGCGAAGACTTTTGGAAGATGGCCTGGTGTCAAGAAGGGCAGCAAAGAAGCTACTTCTCTCCCAAAAAAACATCAGGGACAGATTGATCTTCTGCAGAAAATATGGTGAATGGACTGCTGAGGACTGGGGCAAAGTCATATCCTCCGATGAAGCCTCTTTCCGATTGTTTGGGGCATCAGGAAAAAGGCTTGTCCGGAGAAGAAAAGGTGAGCGCTACCATCAGTCCTGTGTGATGCCAACAGTAAAGCATCCTGAGACCATTCATGTGTGGGGTTGCTTCTCATCCAAGGGAGTGGGCTCACTCACAATTTTGCCCAAAAACACAGCCATGAATAAAGAATGTACCAAAACACCCTCCAACAGCAACTTCTTCCAACAATCCAACAACAGTTTGGTGAAGAACAATGCATTTTCCAGCACGATGGCGCACCGTGCCATAAGGCAAAAGTGATAACTAAGTGGCTCGGGGACCAAAACGTTGACATTTTGGGTCCATGGCCTGGAAACTCCCCAGATCTTAATCCCATTGAGAACTTGTGGTCAATCCTCAAGAGGCGGGTGGACAAACAAAAACCCACTAATTCTGACAAACTCCAAGAAGTGATTATGAAAGAATGGGTTGCTATCAGTCAGGAATTGGCCCAGAAGTTGATTGAGAGCATGTCCAGTCGAATTGCAGAGGTCCTGAAAAAGAAGGGCCAACACTGCAAATACTGACTCTTTGCAAAAATGTCATGTAATTGTCGATAAAAGCCTTTGAAATGTATGAAGTGCGTGTAATTATATTTCACTACATCACAGAAACAACTGAAACAAAGATCTAAAAGCAGTTTAGCAGCAAACTTTGTGAAAACTAATATTTGTGTCATTCTCAAAACTTTCGGCCACGACTGTATACTTTTTGAAAACAGCTATGTCGCTGTGTCAGGGTGCTGGCTGCTAAGGAGGAGAGTTGTAATAAACTTGTTCGTATTTCTCCAAGCAGACACCAAGTTGTTAGTATTTGTGTATGCCCCAACAGATAAGTAGTTGTACCGTGGTGGCCATTTCCAGATGAAGAGCTGTGACTGAGGCACTCGTGTTCTACTCCCCGAGACTTGCTCTTGTATGTATAGCAGTCCGCTGATGTTCTGCTGCGCAGCGTTTTGTGTGGTGCTCGGCATCTCATGAGGCGTCCCACATGTGAGATGCTTGTGCCGGACTTCTGTTATAGCGGGCTTTACCTAAATATCTTCTATTTAGAAGAATTAATTGCAGATTGTGTTGTTGCTCCTGTCAATATTTTCTCAGATTGATGAATACCATACGCGTTTTGGGGCACCCTGCTCCTTTATCAGTGGCTGGTTGTCATTTTGTTTCTGTTTGCGCTTTTTTACACCCCATGTAGGGGAGCAACATTTAGTTGGATTAAAAAGGTGGAATGGATCTTCTATTATATACATATGATAATTGTAATTCATCTGGGGATCCAAATAGTCACAGTATGGTCATATGCTGTATGTGACTTTTCATTGATAATTCCTATCTATATAGTATAGCAGATGAAAGAAGATAACATCTGACAGGAGCAATAAAATAATGGTACATATAATAATAACCAATAACAATGGTGATAACTTTGAATATCTCTAAAAACACCTTTTTATCTTGTTTTGCATTGAATGTGAAAAATTGTAAAGGAATATTCAAATATGAGTAAAGCTACAGGCTAGAGTGTATAAAGTGGAAAAAATTGCGTTTTAGCTGCGCTTTTAATGCATTTTTCAGTTTTTTCATGCATAGGTGTTTCTACATTTGTCCAATCGAATTTAGGGTAATTATAATGTTGGTTCAGAGGTAAAAACAATATGAAATGTTTTGTGTCTTATTATGTCCTTTATACCCTAGGTCAAATTTATGGGCAAGATATTAGGGTTTCTTTTATCTATATTTCCCTTTTTTTGTTTTCTTTTATGTTTTGTCTTTAGATCTTTTTTAAGTTAGGAAATGTTGAGAAGGAGGAAGGAGCTGTTGAGAGGGAGAGGGATGCCCCCCACCTCCCCCGGAGACGAGATCGAGGTGCTGGTAAACAGCCTGGCCTCGATGTCGCGTCCGAGAAAGGCACCCAACCCAATTTTATAGAAACCCAAGTAGCTCCATTTCGGCGTTGAGACCATTGGGGATCAAGGTTTCGAATTCGAAAATTCCTCTGGATTCCAACCTCGACATCATGGCTAAAAGGTCCCCCCCCCCCCCCCCCCCTCCAAGGTTTTTTTACTTTTTCAAATGCTGCAAAGGTAAGTTTTGATGGGTCTTGATTATGCGTCTCTTTATAGTGTTTTGATAGGGAATGTTGTTCAAAACCTTTTCTGATATTATTCATATGTTCTGATATTCTTTTAAAAAAAATCTGTTTTGTTCTGCCGATGTATTGTTTCCTACATGGACATTGCAAAATATAAATGATGTTAGTGTAGTTACATGTCAAATGTTCTTGAATTTCTAAATTATACATGTTCTTTGTGGATTGTATATTAGTAGTTTTTTGGGGGGAATTATGTAACTTAACAATTGTTACATACTCCACATCTGAAGAATCCTTTTTGATTAAGCCAATTCTGTGTTTTCTCTGTTTTGTTTTTTATTGCATGTAGGGGCAACTTTAAAACCTAAATTAGGTGCTTTTGTTTTCGTTGGTATCAGCGTCAGGGTGGGGCCTATAGTTTTGTCTTCTGATAAATGGTGCCAATGGTTTTTGATTACTTTCTCTATTCTCCTGTAGTGGCCATTAAAGGGGAGAATGATACATACAGTATCATTCTCCCCTTTAATAGCCATTGTAGGACCGTTGTAGGAGGATAAAAATGCCTGCCATAATAGTAAATCCGCCATCATAGACTTGGTCACACGGATATGATGGCGAGAAGACTTAAAGAGAACCTTTCATATGTTTTAATTATAGGAGCTAAATACCTGTAGTTGCGGGGTTCCCCCCGCTGTTGCTGACACCCGGTTTTTCTTTTAAACATCCCTCCTACGCCCTCCTGAGCCCTCCTGAAGTTTTTGCGCTCAGTATTCGAATACCGAGCATCGGTTTAGGGAGGAGGAGACCCCAGGGTTTCTCAATGGGCGTCTCCTTCTCCCAGGCTGTGCCGCTCTCCGATGTGATTGGATCGCGGCAGGGAGAAGGAGACACCCACTGAGAAACCCTGGTGTCTCCTCCTCCCAGTACTGATGCTCGGTATTAGAGAAAACTTCAGGAGGGCGCAGCGGGGTGAAGGGGCGATGTTTAAAAAAACAAACGGGTGGCAGCATCAGCAGGGAGTACCCCGCAAGTACAGGCATTTAGCATCTATAAGTAAAACAAATTAAAGGTCCTCTTTAACACCCCGGGTAGGCGACGAGAAAAAACCCTGGCTATAGGCATAACCCGGCAGGCAAAAAACAATAAAGGGACTGTAGTTGATGGAGCATGACTTTACTTACTTACAGAAAACCTTCCATCATGTCAAACAACTTTGACAATTTGCAATCAGGCCACTGGAAAACCATGGCAACCGTATCAATCTCAATTTCTAAAAATGAAAGGCAAGTTATAGGACCCCTCCGTCTTGTCAGGGGACACCGGAACACCAAAGCGTTCCATAAGTTGAAGAAAATTATTTAAAAGATAACGGCAAGCATCGCCTGAATCTGGGGCAACAAATAAAAAATCATCCAAATAGTGAAAAACTGATCGGGAGCCGGTTACATAACAAGCAACCCACTCAAGGAATGTGCTAAACATTTAGAAATAATGGCAGGATATAGAGCAACCCATGGGGAAGCAAGTATCGTAGTAATAAAGGCAGTTGACATAGCAACCCAACAAGTGATAATAATCTGGATGAACCGGAAAGAGACGAAAGGCAGACTCAATATCCGACGTTACCAACAGCGCTATAGCCAGAGAGAAGGAACGCCCAGGAAGAAAAGCTGATGTCTCCTCCCTGGTGTTCCGATGCTGTTACTTAGCATACATCATGGGAGAATGTAACGGGGGCCACAGCGGCGCAACGGAGCGGCGCCCTGAAATAATAGAAAGTGCAGGGACATCCCCCATGTATGCCCTACATGTCCTGCTACTTAGCTAATAAAGTATGGACCCATGAATGTGGCAGCGGCACTTGTGTTCTCCCTGTTGACCAAGGTCCAATCAATATTAAAGATGGCCCTGGTTACAGCGGATGGCAGCGTGGGGGCCTCCGCAAGAGGAGCACTCGTGCTTGTATTTGCAAAGGCCCCTAAACCGGCAATGACCCTTGTTGAACAACCAACAGGCTCCAGGGCGGCGGGCGGCCACCGATCCCGATGCTGACGATACCCCGGGGACCAGTGGCCGCCCCAGGAAATAACATAAGGCAGAGCCATACATCCATTGCCTTGACCCCCTACCCTATATAAGGTTGAAGGGACAACCTGTGATGGAACTCCTCATCATACCTCCACCACGCGGAGCCCCCATAAGCTTTATAGGCGCTGTATATGGTGTCCAACAACACTCATGGTCTTAGCGACCCGGGGGTGGCATTCGCATGTTTTTTTGGGAGGACGGTACTCCTTGTCTACCGTGTGTTGGTCTATCATAACTAGGGACCATATATCGACATATAGATTTGCCAATTTTTTTTCCTAGACTTCTTCTGCCAAGTGAGCCCAGCTGACACCGCAGAAGAAAGAATCTTTATGCAACCCGGCTAAAACTGGAGGTTTTTTTTTGCAAAGGATTAGGGATAGGCGGTTGGGGAGGGGCAGATTGTAATTTATCTAGGACGGCCTTAAGGGCCGTGACAACTTCAGAACCCTGGCCACCCGTATATTAAAACTCACCAGACGAAGCAGGACCTGGTGTCACGGGAGGAAGCGTGGATGTGGTCGGTGCTGAAATTGTCACTGGAATCGAAGACAGACAGGCCGGAGTACAAACCAGGCTAGAGGCCCTGGAAGATTGGGAAGGCTCCCGCCTCTTGCGTCTTGAATGGGACACTAAAGCAGATTCCACAGATTAGCCGACGAAACATCCGAAGATGGCGGTGAGCGCCATATTGAGGATCTGGAGCTCCGTCTTCTCCCAGAACCCCTTGAACGGTAACAGGACTGGCGCCTGCAAGAACCATGACGCGCCCGATGCCTATGCTCCGCAGATGATGAAGAAGGCGAACGGCGTCCACGTCTACGAGGTACAGTTGAAGTGGGGGTATGGGGGCCATCTAGTAAAGGGGCATCCTGCAGGGGAACGCAGAGTACTGCTGCTGCAGGGGGCTGTATAACATCCCCCACACTATTAAACTCAGGTGGAAGGAATGCAAGGAGCTCATTAATTGTGTAACGTTGGTGGTGGAGTGGGGGGCTGCTTTGTAGCTGAGGAGGAACTAGCCTGCGCGCCTATTTCCCTTTTTACACCGATTTCCCGCGCACAGGACGGCTGCTGGGAAGTTGGGCCGGCAGCAAGAGGAAGGGGCGGGGCTACAGGAGCGCGCTGCAAAGACCGTTCCCTCCTCCTACTATGCCTGGAGGAAAGACCGGGACCTAAAGGAGTGGTGCGACTACAGGGAAAAGGGGGGCTGTGACCTAAGTGGTTGGGGGGTGGGTGCACTGTGCAGAATGTCGGGGTCCCCCCCGCTGCTAGCAGTGCAGCTGCAACACTCCGCACCAGAGCCTAAGACAGGTCTAAGTTAGGAGGTGAAAGCGGAGGGGGAAGGGAAAGGCCAGCAATAAAAGAAGACAGCCAACCTTCCCCTTCTAAGGAGAGACGCGCAAGAAGAACTGCCCGGCGGGTGGCCATCTTGCCTGCGAAGAGCTGCTACTGCTGGTGAGTACAGTGATTCTCCAGCCAAGAGACTGGACGGAAGGGGATAGGGGGGATATATAATCTAAAGGCGGGGCTAGCACCGCCTAGGAACCGGGAGGGTGGCTGTCAGCCCGATTTAACCCTTCCCCTGCCACTTACAAGGGAGATGGGGTAAAAGCAGCAGATGTATCACACTGTATACACAACAGAGATATCACACTGTATACACTACACATGCATCACACTGTATACATAAAACAGATATCACACTATTTTCATTACATAACATCAACTGACACGACACAACACAACGTAAACACAAAACAACATTGCTAGATGCAAGGGAACACAATAATTACAGTGTAAACACAATGTAACATCACCAAGCACAATACAACACACTGTAAACAAAGTACAGCACTATCAGACACTATACAGTCTTTGCATTATATGCACCGTATCCATCTCCTTGTTTATTTCATTTGCTTTTTCCTCTTGTAGACAATTAGACGCTGGTAGAAAAGTTACAGATTCCTGATCGACCTTTAATGACTTTGTCTCCATAATAAGAAGCTTTTAGAGAGAGAATTCTCATCTGTCTCTTCTTGCCATTCTAGCCGAGTTCATCTACAGATGGAGATATAATTACTGCCCGATGGGAGTCAATGTTTTCTATTTCATGCAAGTCTGCAGCAGGTTGTGACACTGAGCCAGAGCCGTCTTTAACCCGGGGCAAAAAGGGCAGCTGCCCCGGGCCCAGTTGCCCCTGGGAGGCCCACTGGAGGACCTTTCATGGGTCCATACTTTATGGGTCAGCATCACCCTGAGCGTTGTTCAGAACTCTTCATTTATCAGGACACCATATACAGCGTGGTGGAGGTATGACGAGGAGTTCCGTCGCCGGTCGTCCCTTTAACCTGATATAGGGTAGGGGGTCAAGGCCATGGACATCTGGCTCTGCCTTATGTTGTCTCAGAGACCATCCTTTCCCGAGGCGGCCACTGGTCCCGGGGTCTCCTCAGCATTGGGACCGCTCTGGAGCTTGTTGGTTGTTCAATGAGGGTCATAGCCGGCTCGGGGGCCTGTGCAAATACAAGCACTAGTGCTCCTCTTGCGGAGGCCCCCACGCTGCCATCCGCTGTAACCAGGGCCATATTTAAAGAGGACCTTACCCCAGTGACGTCTTTCCGTTTTTTTGTTTTTTTTCAAAGGACCCCCCTTTCGTCCGCTGTGGTCCCCGTTTGTTTTGCCGCATCATATGCTAATGAGGCAATTCGGTTCAACTAGGCAGGGACTTGAATTTGTCCTGGGCGCAGTTATCTTCTCCCTGGCTACGAGCGCATCCAATTAGAGCGCCCCGCTCTTAGCCAGGGAGAAGGAGATCAAGTTCTCGCGAGGTTCGCAAGAACTTGAGCTTTTACACATCCCGAGCCGTGTGCCATCTTGGAATCCCTTAGGGGGTGGTGGGAGGTAAATTTTTAAACTTAACATCATAATCGTTTGCCTAGGGGGAGTATTAGTATAGGTTGAACAAGTTGCTAGTTTTCTAGGGTTGTTTTTCATACTTACCCACAGGATGCTGCTGCTGCCGCCTCTGCCGCTGCAATGTTCTCCGCTGGCGACTCCAAGATGGCGCACGGCTCGGGATGTGTAAAAGCTCAAGTTCTCGCGAATCTCGCAACAACTTGAGCTACTTCTCTCTGGCTAACAGCGGGGCGCTCTGATTGGATGCGCTCGCAGCCAGGGAGAAGATAAACGCGCCCAGGACAAATTCAAGTCCCCGCCTAGTTGAACCGAATCACCTCATTAGCATATGATGTGGCAGGAGCAGCACTATGAAGTGCCTTTTGCGCTGTGGCATTAGAAGAATTTTGATATTTCTGACTTTTAGACTAACCAGACTGTCTATTACTCTGTAATTCCCCTAGCGCCGTTCTATGGAAACAGTAGGTTTAAAGAGCACACCAAATGCTTCAAATAACTTCTTTATTAACTTTAACTTTTCTTCATATATAACACTGCCGCCTCCGCAGCAGATAGTCCATGTACAAAACACGTGTTGAAAATATATCACAAAATGGCGGTATGCATAAGATGGAGGTTCAACTGTTCAATCTTGTCTTTTAACATAAAATGGTGGATATATTTCTCTCTTCAGTATCTGTATTGTCACTTTAAGTTATTTAAGCACTATATGATCTCTCTGAGAGGTATATCCGAAGTTTAAGTAATAGTTCTACTTGCAGTATGCAGTTAGCAGTGATTATTTGCAGATTGGTTGAGTGTGATCTGGTATGGTTGTATGTAATTTGGATTGCAATATGCAATCTAAATCCTTGCAATTTGTAGCTTGCAATTTGTATTTGCAATTGTATGGTTGCAATTGCTTAGGAGCAGTTTGCAGTTTGTATGCAATTTGTATGGAATCTGGTTTTATGCTTGCAATTTGGTGGAGCTGTAAGTAAACACACATATAACTTGTTCAGTATACAGTTCTAATCACAATACTAGCAACATGAACATTATATAACTGTTTTAACTACCTATTTTGGCCTCTTGTTCCCATAAAACTCACCTCCCAGTGGAGAGAATGTCTCTTCAGCTCCTGTCTCTGGTGAATAATGATTTTAGCAGCAGTAGCTGGGGGAATTCCTAGACAGGCTGTGTGTGAGGCTGTCTATGATTGGTGAAAACTCTTGCTGTGTGAGAAGCTGGCTGTGATTGGTCTAGACTTCTGCCCAGCAACAACAGATTAACACTATGCTTTCTGTTGTTTCTGCTGTGTCACTGAGCTTACCTTACACTACAAAATGAATCTTAAAGACATATTATCTTTTTCTGCTTCTGTGAACACAAAATATAACAGTTGCATAACATCCAAAACATGATGTCACAGTAAATAACTCTGCTTTTGTCTTTAACACATAAACATAGGAACTGTATTAAGGTTATTAGCAGGTCTAGCTGTATACACATATAAGCTATACTAGCAACCTAGAACAGGTCCTAGCTGGCCAGCTAAACTCCCACCAAAATTACCTATAATTCTATGTTCTTAGTGGTAGGACTTGAACGTAAAATTGAGGAATTTTCTATCAGGTTCTCACCTCTAAAGTGTCTTTTATCATTCTTAAGTAGAACAACTAACTTCTGTATAGGACATTCCAACTTGAGTGGAGTAGTGAGAAGTTTTCCTTTTTTGTCAAGTTTTGAGTCTCCTATTTGTAACAACACTCTTCTTACTAGTTTGTCTTCATCCTTTTGAACTTCTAGAACTTTTGACAATTTCCATTGACTTCTAGGTAAATCTTATTCTTTCACTAACACTATGTCACCAACTTGGACATTTCTTCTGGGTGTTTGCCATTTACTTCTTAGCATAAGATTGGCTAAGTACTCTTTCCTCCATCTATTCCAAAACTGTTCTGATAGATATTGAACTCTTCGCCATCTCCTTTTAGCATAGAAAAATCCTCTTTGGTGAACTTGCCAGGTGGTGGCTGTATGAAATCAGACTTAAGGTGAAGTAGATGGTTGGGAGTTAAAGGGTCCAAACTTGTTGGATCGTTGATGTTATCAACTGTAAGTGGACGACTGTTAACAATAGACATTACTTAATAGAATAGGGTCCTAAGTGAAGCATCATCTAGTCTTCCGGAGTTCTTTTTCAACACTAAACCTAACACATTTCTCACAGTTCTGATTTGTCTTTCCCAAACTCCTCCTGTATGGTTTGCATGTGGAGCATTCATATGAAAATCACACTGTTTCTCTAGCAAATACTCAGTTACTGTCATGGTCTTACCTTCGTTTGACATGTGCTGGCGGCCATCTTGGTTTCTGGGTCTCTTGTAGCCTCCCACCCTGCGGCTTCTCCTTCCCACTGGGAGGAGCTGGATGCCTAGCTCATATATATAGAAGGTCTGTGGCTTCAGTTCCTTGCTTGGTCCTCCTGTGTTCACATGCTTCTAAGACTGCTGCTGCTTCTGGTTCCTGATCCTGGCCTCGTCTGACTACCCCGTTGGTTCCTGATCCTGGCTTCGTCTGACTACCCCGTTGGTTCCTGATCCTGGCTTCGTCTGACTACCCCGTTGGTTCCTGATCCTGGCTTCGTCTGACCACCCTCCTGGTTCCTGACCTCTGTCTACGCAAGACCCTGCTTCGGTTTAGCCATCCGTTTGGACTTTTGCTTACGGCTTGATTTCCAATAAAGCCTTCTTATTTCCACTCATCTCTGTTGTACGTCTGGTTCATGGTTCCTTGACATTAGGACCAAGCCATGAATTCTGACGGTACAGGGCCACCCTCGCTACCTACGCTGGTTGCCAGACTTGATCAGCAGGATCACCTGTTGGGTCGGTTCGCTGTGGCGTTGCAAACCCTGCTTGAACGCACGGCTCATTTCGCTTCCGTTGCCGATGGGTCGGTTGTCGCTCCTGGGCCCGCTCCTACTGCCGCTCCGGTTGTTGCGCCAGAGTCTACTCCGACACCTGTTGCTGCGCCTGCGGTGTCTCGGGGTATGACCGGTTCTGCCCCCCTTCCACAGCGCTTTGGGGGAGAGCCAACTCAGTGCCGAGGTTTCCTCAACCAGGTGGGCATTTATTTCGAGTTGCTGCCACATGCCTTTCCTACTGAGAGATCAAAGGTGGGCTTCTTGATCTCGCTGCTCTCGGACAAGGCCTTGGTCTGGGCCAGCCCTTTATGGGAGAACAACAATCCGGTGGTTGCCGAGTTTTCCGGTTTTGTTGCTTCTCTTCGGAAGGTATTCGATGTGCCGGCTCGTGCTGCCTCTGCTGCGAAGCTCCTTATGTCCATCAGACAGGGTTCACGATCCGTAGCTGAATACGCCATTGAGTTTCGTACCCTGGCAGCAGAGGTGGGCTGGAATAATGAGGCTCTGGTCGCTGCTTTCTCTCATGGTCTCTCGGATGCCTTGAAGGATGAGGTTGCAGCTAAGGACCTACCAGTGGAGCTCGAGTCTCTTATTTCTTTCCTGATTTTGATTGACACCAGACTCAGGGAGAGACCTTCCTTTAAGGAGAGCCTGCGGAGGTCTCCTAACAGATTGGCGCCTACGTTTGCTGTCCCACCCGTGCCTCCCTCTCCTCCCACGCCTCCTGGGGATGACTTGTCTGGGGGTGAACCCATGCAGCGGGGGTTTGCTCGCCTGTCCGAGGGGGAGAGGGTACTCCGGAGACGCGAGGGCCGATGCATGTACTGTGGTCTCGGTGGGCATTTTCGGTTGGCATGTCCGAACCGTCCGGGAGAACGCTCGCACCTGAGGTCCTGTCGGGGGCAGATCTTGGGTGGAGTCTCCTCGTCCCCGGTTTCCCGTGTTGACAAACCACTGATCACGGTTGTCCTCTCCTGGGTCAGGGGCTCGGTGACGACCCAAGCGTTGGTGGACTCTGGTGCTGGTGGTTTGTTCATTGATAGAGTGTTCGTTGCCGCCAATTCCATTTCTCTGCAGCCTCGAGGTTCCCCACTGGCTCTTGAGGCGATAGACGGCAGACCCCTTCTGCCGCCACACGTGACTCATGAGACCCTTCCAGTGGGGATAGCCATTGGTGCCGTTCACAGAGAGTCGGTCTGTTTCCAGGTTATTTCGTCTCCACACTACTCGGTGGTCTTGGGGTACCCCTGGCTCCAGAAGCATAATCCGACTTTCGATTGGAGATCGGTCGAGATCCTCTCGTGGTCACCGCAGTGTGGGGCTAGTTGCATCCATGGGCCTGTCAAGTTGCTGTGTACTTCCTCGGACTCTCTGTTGCCTCCTGAATACGAGGAGTACCGGGATGTATTCGATAAGGTGCGCGCGGTTGCCCTACCTCCGCACCGCCCATACGATTGTGCCATAGAGTTACAATCCGGTGCCGTTCCTCCTCGTGGCAAAGTCTATCCACTGTCGGTAGCGGAGAATGAGGCCATGGAGGAGTACGTGAGGGAGGCGCTTTCACGCGGACACATTCGCAAATCCTCGTCCCCGGCAGGGGCTGGATTTTTCTTTGTGAAAAAGAAGGGCGGTGAGTTGAGGCCTTGCATCGATTACAGGGGTCTCAATCGCATCACGATCAAGAACGCTTACCCGATACCCTTGATTTCCGAGCTGTTCGATCGCCTCAAAGGGGCCACGGTCTTTACCAAACTCGACCTGAGGGCGGCATATAACCTGGTAAGGATCAAGGCGGGCGATGAGTGGAAGACCGCGTTTAACACCAGGACCGGTCATTATGAATCCTTGGTTATGCCCTTTGGGTTGTGCAATGCGCCCGCAGTCTTCCAGGAATTCATCAACGATGTTTTCCGTGACCTGTTGCAGCAGTGTGTGGTGGTCTATTTGGATGACATCTTGGTATATTCTGAATCCATGGAGGCCCACATTATGGATGTCAGACGAGTGTTGCAACGGTTACGAGAGAACAGGCTGTTCGGTAAGCTTGAGAAATGCGAATTTCACCGATCCCAGGTAACCTTCTTAGGTTACATCATTTCCGCTGAGGGGTTCTCCATGGATCCTGAGAAGGTTTCGGCTGTCTTACAGTGGCCCCAGCCCAGTGGTCTCCGTGCCCTGCAGCGCTTTTTGGGCTTCGCCAATTATTATCGGAAGTTCATCAGGGACTTTTCCATGCTAGCCAAGCCTCTCACGGATCTGACCAGGAAGGGCAGTAATTTCCAGGTCTGGCCGCTCGAGGCCATCCGAGCTTTTGAGGCTCTAAAGTCCGCCTTTGTGTCGGCTCCGATTCTGTCGCATCCCAACCCTGGGTTGCCCTTTGTCCTCGAGGTGGACGCGTCTGAGACGGGAGTAGGCGCCCTTCTGTCTCAGCGTAGAACACCAGAGGGTCCTCTGCTTCCTTGTGGGTTTTACTCCCGGAAACTGTCTTCCGCGGAGTGCAACTATCAGATTGGTGACAGGGAGTTATTGGCCATCGTGCAGGCCCTTAAAGAATGGAGGCACTTGCTCGAGGGTTCGGTGGTTCCGGTTCTCATCCTGACGGACCACAAGAATCTGACCTACCTTTCTGAGGCCAAGAGATTGACACCACGTCAGGCCAGATGGGCTCTGTTCTTGTCACGTTTTAATTACGTGGTCTCCTACCTACCCGGTTCCAAGAACATCAGAGCGGATGCCTTATCACGGCAGTACTCCGAGCTGTCCGGGGAGGAGTCGATTCCGACTTCGGTCATACCTCCGAATCAGATCCTGGCCGCCATTCGCACCAGCCTGACCTCTCCCCTGGGTGAGCAGATTTTGGCGGCTCAATCTGGTGCTCCCTCTGGGAGACCCAACGGCAGGTGTTTTGTGCCTGAGGAGTTGCGCACTCGGTTGTTGCGAACCTACCATAACTCCAAGGCCGCGGGGCATCCTGGAAAGAATCAGCTGTCCTGGGCTGTTTCACGTCTGTTCTGGTGGCCTTCTCTACGTTCCGACATCGCCGCATATGTAGCGGCATGCTCCGTTTGTGCCCAGAGTAAGTCCCCTCGGCACCTTCCGTTGGGCCTTTTGCAACCCATAGCCACCGGGGAGCGCCCATGGTCACACCTGGGGATAGATTTCATTGTGGACCTCCCTGCATCCCGAGGCCATACGGTCATTCTCATGATTGTGGACCAGTTTTCCAAAATGTGCCACTGTGTTCCTCTCAAGAAGTTACCCTCTGCACAAGAGTTGGCCACGATTTTCGCCAAGGAGGTCTTCCGGTTGCACGGTTTGCCCAAGGAGATTGTGTCGGATCGGGGGAGTCAGTTTGTGTCCAGGTTCTGGCGCGCCTTTTGCTCCCAGTTGGGGATTCATCTCTCTTTCTCCTCGGCCTACCACCCTCAGTCCAATGGGGCCGCAGAACGATCTAATCAGGCCTTGGAGCAATTCCTTCGTTGCTATGTCTCCGATCACCAAGACAATTGGGTTGACCTCCTGCCTTGGGCTGAGTTTGCCAGGAACACGGCGGTGAACTCTTCCTCTGGGACGTCTCCCTTCATGGCCAATTATGGGTTCCAACCTGCCGTGTTACCGGAGGTATTCTCTCCCCAGGATACTCCGGCTGTGGAGGATCACCTTTCCGTCCTACGTGCTTCTTGGGTACAGATCCAGAGGTCCCTTGAGGTCTCTGCGCAGCGCCAGAGACTCCAGGCTGATCGCAGACGAGCGCCCGCTCCTTCCAACCAGGTCGGAGACCGTGTATGGTTGTCCACCCGCAACCCCAACCTTCGAGTGCCCACTCCCAAGCTGGCGCCTCGCTTTGTTGGTCCCTTCCGAGTGCTTCGCAGGGTAAACCCGGTAGCCTATGCCCTTGCGCTTCCTCCTGGCATGCGGATCTCCAACGTGTTTCATGTCTCCCTGTTGAAGCCGTTGGTGTGTAATCGTTTCACTTCCTCGGTTCCTCGGCCCCGTCCGGTCCAAGTGGGCAATCGTGAGGAATATGAGGTGAGCAATATCCTGGACTCACGCCTGGTCCGCGGTCGGTTGCAGTTTTTGGTCCATTGGCGTGGTTATGGTCCAGAGGAGCGTTCCTGGGTTCCCTCCGCAGATGTCCATGCTCCTGCTTTGCTCCGAGCCTTCCACGCACGCTTCCCTCAGAAACCGTTCCTTACTCCGCGGAGGAGGGGCCCTTGAGGGGGAGGTACTGTCATGGTCTTACCTTCGTTTGACATGTGCTGGCGGCCATCTTGGTTTCTGGGTCTCTTGTAGCCTCCCACCCTGCGGCTTCTCCTTCCCACTGGGAGGAGCTGGATGCCTAGCTCATATATATAGAAGGTCTGTGGCTTCAGTTCCTTGCTTGGTCCTCCTGTGTTCACATGCTTCTAAGACTGCTGCTGCTTCTGGTTCCTGATCCTGGCCTCGTCTGACTACCCCGTTGGTTCCTGATCCTGGCTTCGTCTGACTACCCCGTTGGTTCCTGATCCTGGCTTCATCTGACTACCCCGTTGGTTCCTGATCCTGGCTTCGTCTGACCACCCTCCTGGTTCCTGACCTCTGTCTACGCAAGACCCTGCTTCGGTTTAGCCATCCGTTTGGACTTTTGCTTACGGCTTGATTTCCAATAAAGCCTTCTTATTTCCACTCATCTCTGTTGTACGTCTGGTTCATGGTTCCTTGACAGTTACTTTTTCTTTATTGATTTCTTTTAGAGCTTTCTTCAATTCATTCTTTGCTCTGACAAAATTAGATCCTTGGTCAGATCTAAGCTCTCGGACGGTACCTCTAATGGCTATCAAACATCTTAAGGCGTTAATAAATGCGTCAGTTGACATATCTTCTAAAATTTCCAGGTGAATTGCTCTGGAGCTCAGACATGTAAAGATTAGTCCATATCTATTGTACTCCTTGAGGTTTTGTTTGGTGATGAATGGGCCAAAACAATCCATTCCGCTATAAAGAAATGGTGGTGGTGGGTTTACACGATCTGCTGGTAAGTCCGCCATTCTTTGTTCTTCCGTAGGTCTACGTGCCTTTCTGCAGACTACACATTTACTTATATTACTTATACACAATTTTTTTTGCTTTATAAGACGCACCTGATGGGGGATCTGTGGATGACGTACTTTATGGGGGATCTGTGGATGACGCACTGTTATGGGGGATCTGTGGATGACGCACTGTTATGGGGGGATCTGTGAATGACGCTCTGTTATGGGGATCTGTGGATGATGCACTGTTATGGGAGGATCTGTGGATGACACACTGTTATGGTAGGATATGTGGGTGACGCACTGTTATGGGGGATCTGTGGATGACGCACTGTTATGGGAGGATCTGTGGATGCCATACTGTTATGAGGGATCTGTGGATGACGCACTGTTATGGGGGATCTGTGGATGACGCACTGTTATGGGGGGATCTGTGAATGACGCTCTGTTATGGGGGATCTGTGGATGATGCACTGTTATGGGGGGATCTGTGGATGACGCACTGTTATGGGGATCTGTGGATGACGTACTTTTATGGGGGGATCTGTGGATGACGCACTGTTATGGGGGATCTGTGGATGACGCACTGTTATGGGGGGATCTGTGAATGACGCTCTGTTATGGGGATCTGTGGATGATGCACTGTTATGGGAGGATCTGTGGATGACACACTGTTATGGTAGGATATGTGGGTGACGCACTGTTATGGGGGATCTGTGGATGACGCACTGTTATGGGAGGATCTGTGGATGATGCACTGTTATGGGGGGGATATGTGGATGATGCACTGTTATGGGGGGGATCTGTGGATGATGCACTGTTATGGGGGATCTGTGGATTACACTGATGGGGGATCTGTGAATTACACTGATGGGGATCTGTTGATTACACTGATGGGGGATCTGTGGATGACATTTATGGGGCCCTGTGGATCACACTTATGTCATCCACAGATCCTCATAAGTGTCATCTACAGATCCCCCATCAGATGAATCAGTGTGGAGGGAGGAGGCGGAGACACTCATGGTGTCCGCAATTACTGTACTGTACTTACTGTAGTACCTTATGTATAGCATTAAAAAGGCGCAGACCGGCAGCTCCCTCGGTCATGACCCGCCTGCCGCAGCTCCCTACTCATGCGCCGCCTGCCCGCCTGCCTGCTTATCTCACTTTATGAATGAACAGGCAGGCAGGGCAGGCGGTGCATGAGGAGGGAGCTGCGGCAGGCGGGCAGGCGGCGCATGAAGTGGGAGCTGGGGCAGGCAGCGCATGAGGAGGGAGCTGGGGAAGGTGGCGCATGACCGAGGGAGCTGCCGGTCTGCACCGTATTAATATACATAAGGTACTACAGTAAGTACAGTACAGTAATTGTGGACCCATTCAGATTGAATGTACTTAACAGCTGCGGGGCCCAGTGTATTAGAGTAGAGTCACTGCACCGGGCCCTGCCATGAGTGTCCCCGCCTCCTCCCTCCACACTGATACTTCGCTGGCCGCGCTGTGCAGCATAGCGGCCATCGAAGTATCCGCTTTATAAGATGCACAGCCAGTCCCCTCCTCTTTTTTGGGGGGGTGCGTCTTATAAAGCGAAAAATACGGTAATTCCAATTCTTCTCTCAGAAACTTGCTTACTGATGCTGAAACTACGGCTGCTGTCTGTTCAAGTCTTGGTATTGTCTGAATACTGGTAGGTGCAACTCTGGCATTCCCCATAACCAGGGCACAGTGTATCTTTTCTTCTCCTATTACTCTTATGTAGGAGCACTGACCATAACCATATCTAATGGCATCTGAAAAATTATGAAGTTCTATTTTCTTGTACTTTCCGAAATCATGAGGTACAAAACATCTGGGTATTCGAACTTCCCTCAAGTTTTGCAAGTCTCTTATTCAACTCTCCCACCTTGGCCTCAAATTTTCAGGTATGGGCTCATCCCATCCCAACTTCTGTCTGCATAATTCTTGCAGTAATTATTTTGCTCTGAGGATTACTGGGGCCAAGAATCCCAATGGATCAAATATAGAAGCCACTGATGAAAGAATGGTTCGTCTAGTTGCAACTTTCTCTTCAATAGATACTTTAAAGAAGAACTTGTCGTTCTCTACATTCCATCCCAATCCAAGTACGTTCTGAACTGGAAGATGATCATAATTGAGATCTACATTCCTTATTGTTGCTGCATGTTCAGAGTCACTGATGGATTCCAGTACCTCTCTGTTGTTTGAGATGAATTTGTGAAGGCGCAGATTTCCTCTTGCGCATAACTCTTGGCTTTCTTTCACTAGTTTGATTGCAGATTCTGGAGACTCTAGCCTTATGAGACCATCATCTACATAATAATTTTTTCTTCTGAAAATTTGCTGCTAATGGGCAATCCTTTTCATTCTGATTAGCCAGGTACTTCATACCATAATTGCCGCAACCTGGAGATGATGCTGCTCCAAACAAGTGTACTTTCATTCTGTATTCTGCTGGCTCTGTATCTGTATCTCCATCTTCCCACCATAGAAACCTCAGGAAGTCTCTTTCTTCATTTTTCGCATGAAACTGGTGGAACATCTTTTCAACGTCACACATGACCACTACGGTATACTTTCTGAATCTACAGAGTACTCCAGGCAGAGTGTTTGTAAGATCTGGCCCTTTTAGTAGATGATCATTAAATGCAACACTATTGTACTTTGCTGAGCAATCAAATACTACTCTAATCTTATCTGGTTTCTTTGAGTGGTAAACACCTTGATGTGGGATGTACCACACTTCTCCTTCTTTAGGTTTATTATTAACTTTCTCTGCAGGTCCTTTTTCGAGGATGCCTTCCATGAATTTCAAATAATCCTGCTTGAATTTGGGATCTCTTCCCATCTTTCTCTTCAAACATTTCAATCTTGCTAGGGCAAGATTTCTGTTATTTGGCAGACGAGGTCGTTCTCTAAAAGGTAAGGGCATTTCAAGATTACCTTGTTGATTCTGCTAAATACTTTCTTCTAGAGTGTGTACGAACTTTATGTCTTCTTGGGATACTCTCCTTTCTTTAGAACTTATATCTTCAAATTCGGATTCAAGGATCTTGATTACTTTTGCTGGACTTACAGTTGATAACTATTGGACAGATATTCGATGATACAATCCTGTCACCTGTCTTGAGTTTGCGATCTGCTGTTTTCCTCCAACAACACCCCATCCTAGATCAGTTTGAACAGCATAGGGTTCACCCTTTCCTCCTGTGATTACCCTGGTGCCAAAGCTTCGGGACAATCGTAGCTTATCAACAGTCCAACACCAAACTCCTTCAGCTGGGACATTTTATGAGATATGACAGATAGGTGCTCCCATTCATTGACTGTTTCACAGGTAGGTATGTGATCTCGATCTAGAGGTATATCGTCTTTTGTATAAGCTGGAGGTAGATCTAATGTGCAGTTTAAATAAAGTCCTCTAACTCTCAGTCCTTTGACCCTTTGACTGTTCACTAATGACAAACTCAGAGAACTCTTGAAACCTTGGGAAGTTCTTACATAGATCTAACTGTTTAGTCACATAGCGATTCCATCTAGAAGCCACTTCTTCAGGTAGCTTAGTTAGCATCCTGTGGTTTTCTAGATAGTCGTTCAGTACTTCCAGTCCTTGAACATGTGGGATGGCATTGCTGCATGCTAGCAGGAAGTCACCATACTTTTGGAGTCTGAAGTGTTCTTTAGGACCTATTTTAGGCCAGTTATTCAGTTTCTCTCTAAAGGCTCTTTGTACTCCGCTTTGTACTCCGCTTTTCCAGACTCTGGAATAGCTTATGCACTTCCCCTTGAATATTGTCATTTTCCCAATGACTTGAAAAGTAATAGAAAAAATGACAATATCAAAGGAGAAAAGTCACAGGAAAAAATTACAATATACAGGGGGGAAAGGTCACAGGAAAAATGTCATTTTTCTTGTCACTTTTCCCTCGGATATTGTCCTTTTTTCTGTGATTTTTCCCTCAGATATTGTCTATTTTCCTATTACTTTTCCCCTTGAATATTGTCATTTTTCCTGGACTTTTACTTTAGATATTGTCCCTTTTTCCTGTGACTTTTCCCCCAGATATTGTCCTCTTTCCTGTGACTTTGCCCCCCGGATATTGTCCTCTTTCCTGTGACTTTTCCCCCAGATATTGTCCTCTTTCCTGTGACTTTTCCCAACGGATATTGTCCTCTTTCCTGTGACTTTTCCCAATGGATATTGTCCTCTTTCCTGTGACTTTTCCCAACGGATATTGTCCTCTTTCCTGTGACTTTTCCCCCGGATATTGTCCTCTTTCCTGTGACTTTTCCCCCAGATATTGTCCTCTTTACTGTGATTTTTCCCCCAGATATTGTCCTCTTTCCTGTGACTTTTCCCCCAGATATTGTCCTCTTTCCTGTGACTTTTCCCCTGGATATTGTCCTCTTTCCTGTGACTTTTACCCTGGATTTTGTCCTCTTTCCTGTGACTTTTCCCCCAAATATTGTCCTCTTTCCTTTGACTTTTCCCCCAGATATTGTCCTCTTTCCTGTGACTTTTCCCCCAGATATTGTCCTCTTTCCTGTGACTTTTCCCCCAGATATTGTCCTCTTTCCTGTGACTTTTCCCCCAGATATTGTCCTCTTTCCTGTGACTTTTCCCCTTGGATATTGTCCTTTTTCTTGTGACTTTTCCCTCAGATATTGTCCTCTTTCCTGTGACTTTTCCCCCAGATATTGTTCTCTTTCCTGTGACTTTTCCCCCGAATATTGTTCTCTTTCCTGTGACTTTTCCCCCGGATATTGTTCTCTTTCCTGTGACTTTTCCCCCAGATATTGTCCTCTTTCCTGTGACTTTCCCCCCAGATATTGTCCTCTTTCCTGTGACTTTTCCCCCAGATATTGTTCTCTTTCCTGTGACTTTTCCCCCGGATATTGTTCTCTTTCCTGTGACTTTTCCCCCAGATATTGTTCTCTTTCCTGTGACTTTTCCCCCAGATATTGTTCTCTTTCCTGTGACTTTTCCCCCAGATATTGTCCTCTTTCCTGTGACTTTCCCCCCAGATATTGTCCTCTTTCCTGTGACATTTCCCCCAGATATTGTCCTCTTTCCTGTGACTTTTCCCCCAGATAATGTCCTCTTTCCTGTGACTTTTCCCCCAGATATTGTCCTCTTTCCTGTGACTTTTCCCCCAGATATTGTCCTCTTTCCTGTGACATTTCCCCCAGATATTGTCCTCTTTCCTGTGACTTTTCCCCCAGATATTGTCCTCTTTCCTGAGACTTTTCCCCTTGGATATTGTTCCTTTTTCCTGTGACTTTTCCCTCAGATATTGTCCTCTTTCCTATGACTTTTCCCTCAGATATTGTCATTTTTCCTGTCACTTTTCCCCTTGGATATTGTCCTTTTTCCTGTGACTTTTCTCTCAGATATTGTCCTTTTTCCTGTGACTTTTCCCTCAGATATTGTCATTTTTCCTGTGACTTCCCTCATCTCTGCGGTTTTGACTTATTTTCTCCTCTACATCATAAAATCCTCGTCTTCACTTTACTGACTTGGGGAAGATTGAAGTCGCACTTGCTGCCAGCCGGCATTTTATCGCGTGCGGTTAGTGAGAAGTGTTTATATAATTCTGCTACTGAATCTATCGGAGAGTCATGGAGCTAAATTTTACAGCAAGAAAAGCTCCGGGCGTCAGATGCTTTATCGATCCCTCAAGGTCAACTTGTAGTTGTGTTAAGTTCTTTCCCCGAATCATTCATTGTACATTCAGCGCTGACAGCAGAGGAAAATTGTTACTGGACGACCCAAGTATTTGTCTGTCCACCCTAGAATTCTAGGGTAATATATGGACCTTGTGCCGCCTCATCGTGACCTGAATTCTATTACCTGATATAGGAAAAATCTATAGTCGTATAAGAAGAGATACAAGCAATAGAGAAGATCAAGCTTCTATACTGGGGGTTTACCCATAGGACAGCCTGCAACCAAGCGGGGAAGAGGAAAATAAATGCCCCAAGGTGAGCAAGATTGATTGGTGACTCACATGGAGAGGAATTTTTAATAACCGTGGCTGCAGTAAGGGCTCCAAAATGCAAACCACTGAGACCACATTAACATTGTTCCCATCAACAGAAATCATAGGGCCATGTAACTAACCCAGATATGGGCCCAAAACTTTATTAAGCTACTCAATTAATGTCCACCATTCTGGTTACAGAGTTTACAGATAAATTATATAATTCTGTCTAGTTCCAATAACTCTTAGAGCTCACAGCATACAGATTATACAGCCTCCACCAGGGAGAGTTTATTACATACAGTTTACACAGCCACCACTAGAGGGAGCTCAAAACATGCAGACAAATAAATAGAAATAATCTGTATATAGATATACAGATTAGTCCAGCCACTGCTGGGGGAGCTCACAGCATGCAGATTTATACAGCTCCTTACACTTCAGTGCTAGTTGAATAAATCCGTATGAAATGGGCTTTTCCCAGTGGTGATTGTTTAAATCCATATCTAATGTGCTCCTTCTAATGAAAAAATCTTCATGTAGTGAGCTCCATTTAGTGGTGGCTGTATAATCTGTATCTAATGAGCTCCCTCTAGTGGTGGCTGTATAATCTGTATGTAGCAAGCTCCCCCTAGTGTTGGCTGTGTAATCTGTGTGTATTAAGCTCCCTTTAGTAGTGGATGTATAATGTGTAGGCAGTGAGCTCCCTCTAGTGGTGGCTGCATAATCTGTATGTAGTGAGCTCCCTCTAGTGGTGGCTGTATAATCTGTATGTAGTGAGCTCCCTCTAGTGGTGGCTGTATAATCTGTATGTAGTGAGCTCCCTCTAGTGGTGGCTGTATAATATGTATGTAGTTAGCTCCCTCTAGTGGTGGCTGTATAATCTGTATGTAGTGAGCTCCCTCTAGTGATGGCTGTATAATATGCATGTAGTTAGCTCCCTCTAGTGGTGGCTGTATAATATGCATGTAGTGAGCTTCCTCTATTGGTGACTGTATAATCTGTATGTAGTGAGCTCCCTCTAGTGGTGGCTGTATAATCTGTATGTAGTTAGCTCCCTCTAGTGGTGGCTGCATAATCTGTATGTAGTGAGCTCCCCCTAGTGGTGGCTCTATAATCTGTATGTAGTGAGCTCCCTCTAGTGAAGGCTGTATAATATGTATGTAGTTAGCTCCCTCTAGTGGTGGCTGTATAATCTACACTGCAACCTCTACACCCACTATAGGCGCGAATTATAACCAACATATTATGAACTACTCATTGCACCCCTCCATATGTCTCCCAGTCTTTATAACGGTCTTTTTAGACCAGTTACACTGATATAAAATGTATTCAATCTCTGTCCAGTCAATATTCAGAAAAAAACTATGTTACTGAGCGTGACGTCTCCCCTCCGCCTTCCGGGTCACATACGGGCGGCCTCTTCTATCCATCACTTCCTCCAGGGAAGGTCTCGGCCATTAATAGAAGCTCCATGTTATGTTTGTTTGCAACCATTTAAGGCCTTTTCCAGCAGAGTTAACAAGTCAAATGTTCCCGAGTCCTGAGCCGTAATTAGTGAGGTTGTGGGCAGCCCCGCGTCTCTGCTTCATCTCTTTCCTGAATTGCGATACCTAATGGATCCACAGTCCAGTGATAGCGATGAAGATAAAAGCCGAGGTCACTTGTCCAGGGACCCAGAGGCCAGAACCGAAGTTCACTCAGGCAGAAAACTTCCTAACTCGCACCGACTAATAGTCCTCGTGCAACCAGAAGAAAGGAACAGATCGCCCTCTTCACCGAACACCTCCATACAGAAGCTGCGTACAGCTGACAGCGCGGGATGATGGAGTGATAGTTATTATCAGACCAATTCAGGGGCTGAAATACGAAACCTCGTCTGTAGGATTAGAAAGACTTGTGCAAAATGTGATTTAAAGTTAAAGGAAAACATTGGACAACATGGAGTTTTAAAGGGAATGTTCACTTCTGATCATCATACTGCACACTTATAAGTGTTCTACATAAAAATATGCCACATTGAAATTAAATAAAATGAGTTACAATTTGTGTTATACTCAAGAGCTGCACTCACTATTCTGCTGGTAGAATCACTGTGTACATATAATACATTACTTATCCTGTACTGATCCTGAGTTACATCCTGTATTATACTACAGAGCTGCACTCACTATTCTGCTGGTGCAGTCACTGTGTACATACATTACTTATCCTGTACTGATCCTGAGTTACATCCTGTATTATACTCCAGAGCTGCACTCATTATTCTGCTGGTGGAGTCACTGTGTACATACATTACTTATCCTGTACTAATCTAGAGTTACATCCTGTATTATACTCAAGAGCTGCACTCACTATTCTGCTGGTGGAGTCACTGTGTACATACATTACATTACTTACCCTGTATTATACTCCAGAGCTGCACTCACTATTCTGCTGGTGCAGTCACTGTGTACATACATTACATGACTTATCCTGTACTGATTCCGAGTTACATCCTGTATTATACTCCAGAGCTGCACTCACTATTCTGCTGGTGCAGACACTGTGTACATACATTACTTATCCTGTACTGATCCTGAGTTACATCCTGTAATATACTCCAGAGCTGCACTCACTATTCTGCTGGTGCAGACACTGTGTACATACATTACTTATCCTGTACTGATCCTGAGTTACATCTTGTATTATACCCCAGAGCTGCACTCACTATTCTGCTGGTGCAGTCACTGTGTACATACATTACTTATCCTTAGACACTGTATTACACTCCAGAGGAGCACTTACTATTCTGCTCTAGAGTCAGGGGTCAACAGTTAGATGTAAAGTTCTGAGCTTAAAAGCAATAGAAATAGGAAAGCAGCAGAATTGTAAATGCAGCTTTGGATGTGACTGGAGTATAGAATTATTATTGGTGGAATCAGTGGCGTGCCTAGGGGGAGCGGGGGGTGCAAGCAATGAGCGTTTCCATCAATACAGATGAAAGCGCACATTGCATTGGAGCGCTGACGCCCATATACTGTGGTGGGGCACGGGAGCACATAGTTCCCTGCCCTGCCGCCGATCACCGCAATAGGTTTCAGGCCTAGAGGCCTGAGACCTATGTGGTGGTGAAATCCCGGCGCAGGCTTGCGTGATGACATCATCGCGCGCGCCTGTGCAGGGACGCAGCAACACAGTGAAGTGCAAGCGCCTTCCTCTGCAAACAAGCGTCTTTTTTTGTTTTAATTTTATGTGCCAACTTTGAAAGACACGGGGGGGGGGGGGACAGGAGGACATGTGGGCGAAAAATATTGTGGGATACTGTGTGGGGCAATAATTATAGGAGGGATTACTATTGGGGGCAAATTACTATATGGGGCAGTGTGGGGGAAACTACTGTATGGGGCAGTGTGGGGGAAATTATATTATTTCTGGGCACACTATACAGGAATTATTACCTGGAGCACAATATAGGGTGTTATTATTACTGGGGGTCTCTAGGGGACATTATAGCTGCTGTGGACACTATAGGGACATTTGGGGTAATTTATCAAACTGGTGTAATGCAGAACTGGCTTAGTTGCCCATAGCAGCCAATCAGGTTCCACCTTTCATTTTTGACAGCTCTTTTGGAAATCCAGTTCTACTTTACGCCAGTTTGATAAATGACCCCAATTATGTCTACTGGGGTCACTATTTTTCAGCAGTATAGTACCTGGGGCATTGGGGGCACAATGGGCACAGTATTGGGGGTGGCAGCGGATGACACTGTGGGCAGGGCCGGTTCTAGGTGAAATGGGGCCCTGGGGCGAAAAACAATAAGGGCCCCCCCCCCCCCCCCATGACACTCGATGACTTTTACAGAAGAAACTGTATATTTTGGGGCACAGTGTAGAGGTATACTGTATATTTTGGGGCACAGTGTAGAGGTATACTGTACATTGTGGGGCACAGTGTAGAGGTATACTGTATATTGTGGGGCACAGTGTAGAGGTATACTGTATATTGTGGGGCACAGTGTAGAGGTATACTGTACATTGTGGGGCACAGTGTAGAGGTATACTGTACATTGTGGGGCACAGTGTAGAGGTATACTGTATATTTTGGGGCACAGTGTAGAGGTATACTGTACATTGTGGGGCACAGTGTAGAGGTATACTGTACATTGTGGGGCACAGTGTAGAGGTATACTGTATATTTTGGGGCACAGTGTAGAGGTATACTGTACATTGTGGGGCACAGTGTAGAGGTATACTGTATATTGTGGGGCACAGTGTAGCGGTATACTGTATATTGTGTGGCACAGTGTAGCAGTATACTGTATATTGTGGGGCACAGTGTAGAGGTATACTGTACATTGTGGGGCACAGTGTAGCGGTATACTGTATATTGTGTGGCACAGTGTAGCGGTATACTGTATATTGTGGGGCACAGAGTAGAGGTATACTGTATATTGTGGGGCACAGTGTAGAGGTATACTGTATATTGTGTGGCACAGTGTAGAGGTATACTGTATATTGTGGGGCACAGTGTAGAGGTATACTGTATATTGTGTGGCACAGTGTAGCGGTATACTGTATATTGTGTGGCACAGTGTAGAGGTATACTGTACATTGTGGGGCACAGTGTAGAGGTATACTGTACATTGTGGGGCACAGTGTAGAGGTATACTGTACATTGTGGGGCACAGTGTAGAGGTATACTGTATATTTAGGAGCCAAATAAAATTTTTAGTCGCCAAATCGAAACCGAATGAAAATTTTGGTATCGTGACAACGCTACGCCGATCAGATCGGCGTAGGGTTGTTTCAATACCAAAATTTAGATTCGCTTTCGTCACCATAAAAAAGTATTGCGATACTCAATACCACGCAAAAAAACCACGTGCATTTCGCATTTTATGAAACGTTCGGCCCGTAATTGAACAGTCCTATCCTATTTTTTGGGGTGACAAGGTGACTAAAAAATGGCGAATGCTCACCGCATAGGAGATATTTTTTTATAATTTAATAGTTTGGACTTTTCGGACGCAGCGCTACGTAATATGTTTATTTATTGTATATATTTTTATATGTAAAATTGGGAAAGGGGGATTTAAACGTAATATTTTAGAGTACTTTCACACTAGCGTTTTTCTTTTCCGGCATAGAGTTCCGTCACAGGGGCTCTATACCGGAAAATAACTGATCCGTCATATCCCCATGCATTCAGGATGCATCAGGATGTCTTCAGTTCAGTCATTTTGACTGATCAGGCAAAAGATAAAACCGCAGCATGCTACGGTTTTATCTCCGGCGAAAAAAACGGAAGACTTACCTGAAGGACGGATCCAGCATTTTTCCCCATAGGAACGTATTAGTGCCAGATCCGGCATTCAAAATACCGGAATGCAGGATCCGTCCTTCCGGTCTGCGCATGGCGGTAAAAATGTGTAAAACGATACAAGACGGATCCGTCTGTCCGCATGACAAGCGGAGAGATGGATTCATTCTTGCAATGCATTTGTGAGATGGATCCGCATCCGGATGCATCTCATAAATGCTTTCAGTCACATCCAGATCGGTGGCTCCAGCGGGCAGTTACGACGACGGAACTGCTTGCCGCATCACACTACCGCAAGTGTGAAAGTAGCCTTAGTGTTTGTGTTTTATTTTCACTTACTATTAGCCCCCTTAGGGGCTGGAACCCTTGTCCTATTCACCCTTAGGCCCCTTTCACATGGATGAGATTTCTGCGCGGGTGCAATGCGTGAGGTGAACGCATTGCACCCGCACTGAATCCGGACCCATTCACTTCAATGGGGCTGTGCAGATGAGCGGTGATTTTCACGCATCACTTGAGCGTTGCGCGAAAATCGCAACATGCTCTATGTTGTGCGTTTTCATGCAACGCAGGCCCCATAGAAGTTAATGGGGCTGCATGAAAATCGCATTTTATCCGCAAGCAAGTTCGGATGCAGTGCGATTTTCACGCTTGGTTGCTAAGATGAAAGTCTATTCACTGTATTATTTTCCCTTATAACATGGTTATAAGGGAAAATAATAGCATTCTTTAATACAGAAAGCATAGTAGAAGGTCAATATAATAAACATTATATGCACCCCAGTATAATAAACATTGAGAGCGCCCCCCCAGTATATCAAACATTGAGTGCACCCCCCAGTATAATAAACATTGAGTGCGCCCCCCCAGTATAATAAACATTGAGAGCGCCCCCCAGTATAATAAACATTGAGAGCGCCCCCCAGTATAATAAACATTGAGTGCGCCCCCAGTATAATAAACATTGAGAGCGCCCCCCCCAGTATATCAAACATTGAGTGCGCCACCCAGTATAATAAACATTGAGTGCGCCCCCCCAGTATAATAAAAGATTGAATGCGCCCCCCGTATAATAAACATTGAGAGCGCCCCCCAGTATAATAAACATTGAGAGCGCCCCCCCAGTATAAATAAACATTGAGTGCGCCACCCCGTATAATAATACATTGGAGCGCAGTATAATAAACATTGAGTGCGCCACCCCGTATAATAAACATTGAGAGCGCCCCCCGTATAATAAACATTGAGAGCACCCCCCAGTATAATAAACATTGAGTGCGCCCCCCCAGTATAATAAACATTGAGTGCGCCCCCCCAGTATAATAAACATTGAATGCGCCCCCCGTATAATAAACATTGAGAGCGCCCCCCCAGTATAATAAACATTGAGAGCGCCCCCCCAGTATAATAAACATTGAGTGCGCCCCCCCCGTATAATAAACATTGAGTGCGCCCCCCCGTATAATAAACATTGAGAGCGCCCCCCGTATAATAAACATTGAGAGCACCCCCCAGTATAATAAACATTGAGTGCGCCCCCGCAGTATAATAAACATTGAGTGCGCCCCCCCAGTATAATAAACATTGAGTGCGCCCCCCCAGTATAATAAACATTGAATGCGCCCCCCGTATAATAAACATTGAGAGCGCCCCCCAGTATAATAAACATTGAGTGCGCCCCCCAGTATAATAAACATTGAATGCGCCCCCCGTATAATAAACATTGAGAGCGCCCCCCCCAGTATAATAAACATTGAGAGCGCCCCCCAGTATAATAAACATTGAGAGCGCCCCCCCCCAGTATATCAAACATTGAGTGCGCCCCCCCCCAGTATAATAAACATTGAGTGCGCCCCCCCAGTATAATAAACATTGAGTGCGCCCCCCCAGTATAATAAACATTGAGTGCGCCCCCCAGTATAATAAACATTGAATGCGCCCCCCGTATAATAAACATTGAGAGCGCCCCCCCAGTATAATAAACATTGAGAGCGCCCCCCCAGTATAATAAACATTGAGTGCGCCCCCCCAGTATAACAAACATTGAGTGCGCCCCCCAGTATAATAAACATTGAATGCGCCCCCCAGTATAATAAACATTGAATGCGCCCCCCGTATAATAAACATTGAATGCGCCCCCCGTATAATAAACATTGAGAGCGCCCCCCCCAGTATAATAAACATTGAGAGCGCCCCCCCAGTATAATAAACATTGAGAGCGCCACCCCCAGTATAATAAACATTGAGAGCGCCCCCCCAGTATAATAAACATTGAGAGCGCCCCCAGTATAATAAACATTGAGTGTGCCCCCAGTATAATAAACATTGAGAGCGCCCCCCCCCAGTATATCAAACATTGAGAGCGCCCCCCCCAGTATATCAAACATTGAGAGCGCCCCCCCAGTATAATAAACATTGAGAGCGCCCCCCCAGTATAATAAACATTGAGTGTGCCCCCAGTATAATAAACATTGAGAGCGCCCCCCCCAGTATAATAAACATTGAGAGCGCCCCCCCAGTATAATAAACATTGAGAGCGCCCCCCCAGTATAATAAACATTGAGAGTGCCCCTCCCAGTATAATAAACATTGAGAGCGCCCCCCCCAGTATATCAAACATTGAGAGCGCCCCCCCAGTATATCAAACATTGAGAGCGCCCCCCCAGTATAATAAACATTGAGAGCCCCCCCAGTATAATAAACATTGAGAGCCCCCCCCAGTATATCAAACATTGAGAGCGCCCCCCCCCCCCCAGTATATCAAACATTGAGAGCGCCCCCCCCAGTATATCAAACATTGAGAGGCACCCCCCCCCCCCCCCCCCCAGTATAATAAACATTGGTAGTGCAGTGGGCAGTGCCAATGAGGGTTAAAAAAAAAAAAATTAACTCACCTCCTCCAATTGATCGCGTAGATGCCGGTCTCCTGTTCTTTCTTTAGGACCTGTCAAAGGACCTGTGGTGACATCACTGTGGTCATCACATGGTACATCATATGATCCATCACCATGGTAATGGACCATGTGATTAGCTCAGTGACGTCACCACAGGTCCTGAAGAAAGAACAGAAGACGGGCAGCTGCGCGATCAATTGGAGGAGGTGAGTTAATATTTTTTATTTTTTTTAACCCTCATTGGAACTGCCCACTGCTCCTCCAATGTTTATTATACTGGGGGGGGGGCCCGCACTCAATGTTAATACAAATACAGGAGGCGGGTGCCGGAATGAAATAGCCGGCACCCGACCTCTATGATAGGGGGCTGCGATCAGCGGCAGTTAACCCCTCAGGTGCCGCTCCCTGTCATAGAGGTCGGGTGCCGGCTATTTGATTCCGGCACCCGCCTCCTGTATTTGTATTACAGGTCAGTTTTCTTCATTGGTGGCGCAGTGGCCACAGCCCCTCCCCTCCTCCTCCCATCCCTCTTCTTATTGGCGGAGGCGGCGGCAGCAGCAGCACAGGGGGAGGGAGAGAGCCCCCTTGCCTCTATGGAAGCGCTGGCCCTGCCTAAAGTTAGTTGCGGGCCGGCGCGGGGGGCCCCTAAGGACTCGGGGGCCCGGGGGCAATTGCCCCCCTTGCCTCTATGGAAGCGCCGACACTGACTGTGGGGACACCAGGATGAGGAGGTTGATAGAAAAACTGAGAAATCTAACGTGTCTGTGTTACAAACTGTAGAGACGAGATGCGGCTAAAAGAATTTCTCATGGCGGTCTAACAGAGGAGAAGAGGAAAGAGAAGGTCTACATGACAGGAGATGTCCCTGGATGTAAGAGGTATGTGGTCAAGTATTGGGGGGTGCCAGAGAAATGACCCGCCCTGGGTGACAAACACCCTGGGCTTGCCACTGGGTGGAAGTCCTCATAAGTTTTTTATTAAGATCTGTTCTTTAGATTAATTCGATGAATACTGAGTCAGAACAAGACGTCTTCAATGGCAACAGGGAATGAGCAGCCGGCACAGATTGTAATTATGAATCCTGGTGGTCAGCGCGGGCGGCTGCGCGTTTCGAGGCCTCGCTGTTTGTTTTCTGTTCTTCGCTGCCTCTTATTGCTCCGTTAACTGTTCTCCGCTTTGATTCCCTGGATGACAAATTAAATGAACCATTTAATTAACGAGTCAGTACGCTTGATGAGTTTGAGAAAACTTTCTTTTATTAGTGATGAGAGTGCAATTAAGGACATGTTGCACCGGCTAACGACTTTAATACAAACAAATTGCATGTAATTAACTTGACTTTTTTCCCATTCGCCAGGGAACCTGCAGCACATTGCACACTCAGTTAGTTTTTTGACCCCTTGGCACCTGCCAGAAAACTGATAAAGTCACCACAGTTATTGCCCCTCCTTTCCCATGATTAAGAGACAGCCGCCATGACCTTCTGCGCAAACTGTCCAAGCACGATGAATAAAAGTCACAAGAGCAACGGAAACACGCAAAAAGAATGGTCCCATTCAGACCCCAGACCCCTAAATTGTAAATCTTCTAAAGCCTGAGTAATTCCTTTAATCCAAGCCAGACCCCAAAATCCAGACCTTAGATTAAACCCTAAAATTCAGACCCCCAGAGCAGAAAAAATAATTCCAATTCAGACCAGATTTCATTAATTAGACCTTAGTCCAGACCTCAATCCAGACCCAAAAAATTCAGACCCCAGTTCACACCCCATAGTTCAGACCTCAGATTAGACTCGTTAATTCTGACCTCAGATCATACCCCTCTAATGAGTCTAATTAGTAATTATTACATTCAGCTCCTCTTTAACAGATGTGGCTCCTCTTCGGCTCTGGGCACCACCTCACACAGAGTCCTGAATAGGGGCACCCCCTCACACAGAGTCCTGAATAGGGGCACCCCCTCACACAGAGTCCTGAATAGGGGCACCCCCTCACACAGAGTCCTGAATAGGGGCACCCCCTCACACAGAGTCCTGAATAGGGGCACCCCCTCACACAGAGTCCTGAATAGGGGCACCACCTCACACAGAGTCCTGAATAGGGGCACCCCCTCACACAGAGTCCTGAATAGGGGCACCCCCTCACACAGAGTCCTGAATAGGGGCACACCCCTCACACAGAGTCCTGAATAGGGGCACACCCCTCACACAGAGTCCTGAATAGGGGCACACCCCTCACACAGAGTCCTGAATAGGGGCACACCTCTCACACAGAGTCCTGAATAGGGGCACACCCCTCACACAGAGTCCTGAATAGGGGCACCCCCTCACACAGAGTCCTGAATAGGGGCACCACCTCACACAGAGTCCTGAATAGGGGCACCACCTCACACAGAGTCCTGAATAGGGGCACCACCTCACACAGAGTCCCTAATAGGGGCACCCCCTGACACAGAGTCCCTAATAGGGGCAGCACCAGCAGACTCTGGACTGTTGGTGGCAATGATAAATGGTAGTTAAGGGGCCCTGACCAATAGCTTCAAGAGCATCGATAGCTTGGAAGATGTGTGTGACTGCAGGAATTACTCAAACTTTAAAGGGGTTATGCTGAGATTGGTGTGAAAAATTATAATCAGACACGATATAAAACATGAGATTTATTCCAAGCTGGCAGCTCGGGGGTGAGTCCTTTCTGCTGCAGCTCTCTCCTCGTCACAGCTTGAGGGGGGAGTCCTTTCTGCTGTAGTTCTCTCCACATCAAAGCTCCGGTGTTGTGTCCTTTTTTCTGCAGCCCTCCCTATTACACCTCAAGGATGTGTCCTTTCTCAAGGGAGTGTGTCCTTTCTGCTGCAGTTCTCTCCCTGTAACTGTCACAGCTTCTAACAGTAGATGTGACAGGTGGAAGTCTAAGTATGTGCAATACCCCAAGCAGGGTATTTGCACATTTTGTGGTTTGTAATGCTATTGTGATGTTTTACCAGATGGCATATGAGTGGCACTGGGAATGGAGCTAACCACTCCATTCTCCTTTCTTGATAGGAGTGGGCTGGTCTGTCTTCCTGTCAAGGGAAAATCAAAATTTAGAGATACAAAAAGAGGATTACGGTACAATTTGAACTCCCTGGTCTAAAAGTGGAAAGCGCAAAATAGGTACCTAGAGTAGAGGCTATCAGAGGCGCCAGGGGGCGGAGGAGAGTTCTATAGAGAACAATATAGGAGTTATGCTCATCTGCAATTATGGAATAAGATAGGCAGCTCGAGTGTTTCAGTGGATCAAGCATTACCCTTGCCCACTTTTGAAGAGATATAGGCGGTGTAGAGAGGACAAAGGAAGATAAGCCCTTCACACCCGTGAAAAAAAGTTTGAAACACGTACCAGGCGCCAGATCACTCAGTCATTAGTCGTGATGAAGATACAGATTGATTCTTATTTGTATATAAGATATAAAGAAGACCTTCACCGGGGTCTGTTTGAAGAGCTAGGAGTTTAGAAAAAACTCCTCAGCTCTATATTGGTGATGTTAGAGATCATAAAATAATGATAGTAATAAAATTAAGGATAATAGTAAAATCAAATCCACTCACTTCACAGGGGGGGCAGTCACCAGGATAAGCTCAAGACACCTGGGACTATTTCCCCCCCCAGCCAGGATCGCATGTAGAGATGTAAATAATTGAACGCCGCCTACACACGTGGCTTCTGGTCAATCATTTTATTAGTATAAGGCTCAACGCGTTTCGAGGGTCTGAGGCCCTCTTCTTCAGGAGTGTTTTAGCAGATTCTGAGACCAGTCAGGAGTCAATGTGTAGGCGGCGTTCAATTATTTACATCTCTACATGCGATCCTGGCTGTTTGGGTGAATAAAGAAATCCACTTTTTTCATTTTTACTTGCATTTTTTAATTATTTTTTTCATATTTCTTTATATTCGGTATTTACTTTTTTACTTTGAATGCAGAGAACACATATCTCCATGTCCCTGCTGTCGCTATATACAGAGCACTGGTAACAGTGACTATTTTCAGGTATTTTCAGATTATTTAAGGCCCCTTTCACACGAGCAAGTTTTCCACGCGGGTGCAATGCGTGACGTGAACCCATAGCACCCGCACTGAATCCTGACCCATCATATTCAGCGTTTTTCACGCAGCCCTGGCCCCATAGAAGTGTATGGGGCTTCAGTGAAAAACACATTGCATCCGGAAGCAAGTGCAGATGCAATGCGTTTTTCACTGATGGTTGCTAAGAGATGTTTGTAAACCTTCCGTTTTTATCACGTGCGTGAAAAAACGTATCAAAACACATTTGACCCGCGCAAAAAAAAACTGAACAACTGAACGTAATCGCAGACAAAACTGAGTTAACTTGCTTGCAAAATAGTGCGAGTTTCACTGAACGCATCCTGAACGCATCCGGACCTAATCCGTCATGCTCGTGTGAAAGAGGCCTAAGAGAGTTAAGCAGGTCTCCTGGGCCGGGGGCCTTCATAGGGCTGTTCTCGGAACTGCCTGCTCCCGTTGACCACATTTGATTTCAGACCGGCTCCCGGCACAGGCACAGGTAGGGGCTTACCTGTGCATCGCCAGACGGGTGAGTCAAGATGGCAGCCCGCATGTGTTTGTTGGCAAACACTGTAAACTGACCATCACTGGTGAGGAACACTGCTCCAGAGGAACAAGAAGGTCCAAGGACCACAAAAATCCATTAAAGCTACAGAAGTTAAGTGTACAGACATTGCTGCAAGGTGGGGGATAATGAGTTAAGACACCCATCACCCCAGCGCAGGATAGGCAAAAGCCTGTATTACGTAATGGACACCTACAGTTACAGGTGCCAGCTTAATAGTGGTAGTAAATAAGAATCAGGGGAGTGAGACTTTGACTAGTATTCCTCTAAAGTACCATCTAACCAGCCACCATACCTCATCATCAGGTGACAGAGACTGCGCCTTGTATTCATTATTGTTGGATGTACCGCAAGTTATCCTATCCTATCATTGTTTGTTGTTCTCTTACATCTGCCCCAGGGAGCACACCATGACACAACATCTTATCGGGGCCACTACCACTCCCATCCTCTGCACCAGCTCCCCGGGTGGCTCACTACAGATGGACCTGACCATGTGTGACCACCTCAGTAGGTGGACATGCAAACTACTATAGCAATAAAACACCAGGGGGCGCCATTGTAATGAAGTAAAGAGAACATCTCAGAACTGAAGTACTTTTGGAACAGAAAGCAAATAAAAAAAAAGTCTCCGGCTTCTCCTGCTGAATTATATTAAAATAACATTTAATGGTGGCACAACCCCTTTAAGTCTTGACGTGGCACAGCACGGAGGACCGAGGGGTGCTCTCCCTCAATCGATGCGATGCCAAGTTCTCAAAAGTCTTGGAGTGAATGTCTCTGTTTTTAGATGAGACACTTTTCTCCATATTGATTCGTCTTCAGAAGTGCGAGTCCCGTCTCCGAGTGGCACAGCTGTTAACGCGGTAATAAAGCGCTGAGCCGGGGTGATGTTCAGGGCTGCACTGGATTTCACGTAGTCTTAAAAGCCTTAACTCTGCGGCAGTCATTAACCCTTCCCTGGCGCTGCCTACCGCGTCGGGGCACCTGAGACCGAATGTAACCAAGACCTTAAAGGAGGTCAATTACAAGTCACAACAGTAATTATAGGGTTTTATGTGTTTGAATTGACTCTCCGCACATATAGGAGATGCTTGCAGATATGTCCTGGATCGGCCAAGGCCGAGTCATCTGTATGTGCTGGAGTGCAAAGGGTCTTTGTGTTACAGGCATTGTACAAGATTACAAAAACATGGCTGCTTTCTTCTAGAATCACATCTGGCCATGATTTGTGCCTGTTTTTGCAGATCAGCTCCAAGCTGCAATACCGCACACAACCTGCGGACAGGGGTGGCACTGGTTTTAGAAAAAAAACAACCACGTTTTTCTAATCCTGGGTGCCCAAAACACTACCCCTCGAGTAGGCATCGGAAGTAAAACCCCCGAAGGAGGATGGGTGGAGCTTAAGATATAACCCCGCCCAATTCACATACATACCCTAGCTCATATCAGCGCGGGTCCGACACGCCCAACAATCAGCTGTTTTATAGGCTGCTGCCATTTAAAGAGGAGCTGTTACCTCTCCCGACATGGCTGTTATAGTAACTTCTTGCATTCCCCGTGTAACAACAATCATGCTGTGCTATTCCTTTATTATTCCTACTAGAAGTTTATGAATTAATTGCTAGAAGTTTGCAGTGAAAGTCCAGATGGGTGCTACCCTTTGGGAGCGTGTCTTAACCCAGCAGAGATTAAGGCTAGGTCTACACGAGGACATGTGTCGCGCAACAATAAGTCACGCGACAGATAGGGCACAACTACACTGCAACATTTGTCGCGCGACTGTTTTTATAATGGCAGTCTATGGTGTCGCAATGCAACATACTGCGACGTGACAGTCGCAGAAAAATCCATCTCGCAGTCGCAGCATGTCGCATGTCGCAGTGCGACACCATAGACTACCATTATAAAAATTATCGCGCGACATTGGTGCGACAGAATGTCGTCATGTAGACCTAGCCTAAGGCCCCTTTCACACAGGCGAGTATTCCGTGCAAATGCGATGCGCGAGTTGAATGCATTGCACCCGCACTGAATCCCGACCCATTCATTTCTATGGGGCTGTTCACATGAGCGGTGATTTTCACGCATCACTCAAGCGCTGCGTGAAAATCGCAGCATGCTATTTTCTGTGTTTTTCACGTAAAGCAGGCCCCATAGAAATGAATAGGGTTGCGTGAAAATCGCAAGCATCCGCAAGCAAGTGCAGATGCGGTGCGATTTTCACGCACGGTTGCTAGGAGACGATCGGGATGGAGACCCGATAATTATTATTTTCCCTTATAACATGGTTATAAGGGAAAATAATAGCATTCTGAATACAGACTGCATAGTACAATAGCGCTGGAGGGGTTAAAAATAATAAAAATAATTTAACTCACCTTAATCCACTTGATCGCGCAGCCGGCATCTCCTTCTGTCTTCATCTTAGCTGTGTGGAGGAACAGGACCTGTGATGACGTCACTGTGCTTATCACATGATCCATCACCATGGTAAAAGATCATGTGACGGATCATGTGATGACCGGAGTGACGTCACCACAGGTCCTGTTACTGCACAGAGCTAAGATGAAGACAGAAGGAGATGCCGGCTGCGCGAGCAAGTGGATTAAGGTGAATTAAATTATTTTATTTTTAACCCCTCCAGCGCTATTGTACTATGCATTATGTATTCAGAATGCTATTATTTTCCCTTATAACCATGTTATAAGTGAAACTATTCCAATCTACAGAACACCGATCCCAAGCCCGAACTTCTGTGAAGAAGTTCCGGTTTGGGTACCAAACATGCGCGATTTTTCTCACGCCAGTGCAAAACGCAATAAAAATTTTTGCACTTGCGCGGAAAAATTTACACGTGTTCCCGCAACGCACCCGAACATTTTCCCGCAATGCCCGTGTGAAAGAGGCCTAAATAGTGTCAGACTGTACAGGGACAAACCCGTAAGTGGTTGCACTCATCTGGACCTTCATTGCAAACTTCTAGCATTTCATTCATAACTTCTAGCAGGAATAATAGAGAACATAGAGCCATAAGAATAAATGCCCCAGAATTGTGCATACAAAGGGGATGCAAGTAGTCACGAAAACAGACATGTCTGGAGAGGCTAATGCAGACCCCTTTAAGGGGTCAATGTCCTTCTGCTGACGTTGGTCACTGCTCTGGGCACTGCGGGTGCAGGGGCTCTTTAAACTGAAGCCTTTATCCCCGACACAATACAGGAGCAGAAGACGTAAGTTCCAGGCTGACAAATTATCCCTGACACATCATTCTGATGGCGCGGGGAAGCGACTGCGGCTAAGTGCCTTAAAATATATGAGATATATGAAAATATGAGAAGTGGAACATTCGCTCCTGTACAAAGTAGCCATAAAATGAGCATATTTTCATAAGTTAGACAAGAAGGATTTCTCAGCCTCCTCAGTGGCCATAGATTAGCATTAGTCTTGGATATTTCCTTCATCCAGCAGGTAAATGGTATCAATAAGACGGCGAAGACAAGTGGATTCTGTTACAGGTTGTGGCCGGCGATCGATGGGCGCTATTTTATCTGCATTGTCATTAGGAAGATGGTAAATGGGAAGTCCACAGAGCGAATCAGCGCCACCAGGGGTGCACCACCAATGAGGCCAGGTGAGGCGACCACCTCAGGCAGCACCAGGTAGGGGCAAGAGGGGGGCAGCGGAAGGGCCATGGGCAATGAGCGCTTTTATTGTGGCAAAGGGGGGGGGGGCATTCCAGTTTTCGCCTCAGGCAGCAGAAAG